>NC_092161.1:20925318-21237818 GCF_045791955.1 Oncorhynchus clarkii lewisi | reverse complement strand
CTTTCTCCCCCTCTCCATCCCCCCGTCCTCCCCTGCCTCTCACCTTCTTCCCTCCACCAGTCTGTTTGGCATCTCGTCGGTGGTACAGACTGACTGTTCCTACACCTGGATGTTCCGGGTCAACCCGGCGCTGGCCTGGCACCACTATGTCAACCCCATCATGCTGCTGGTGCTCTACTACACCCTGGCCACGCTTATACGCCTTTGGCTCCAGGACCCCACAGACATGGTGAGTTAAAGTTACTGTAACACGGTGGCCATATTGGGGCAGGGCCCCTGAGGTACATGGTGAGTTAACTTTGCGGTAACACTGACGCCATTTCTGTTCAGGGCCCTGTGGTACACTGTGCACTCCATTACAGAATCCACACTGTACCAACATGGTGGCTGTCTAACTGTATAGGGTCTACTGTAAAACCACTACCATTTTGGTGTAGCTGTGTTGAACTGTATTTTTATAATTGAAAGGGGTATTTTAATTTGTGGTTCAAAACATGGGCGTATCCATATTTACTGAATGAGTCACTCATTCAGCATGCGTCAAACTAAATTGACACAGAGGAAACCTGCATATTCTTCCTCACATCCACAGTTCTTGGAAATGGTTGGATTTTACGAAGCTGTGGAGGATGACTCACTACACAGATGAGAGACATGTACACAGACATCCTGACTATGTACAGTAGTTATATTACACACACCTGTACTGTAGTAATATTACACACATCTGTACTGTACTGTAGTAATATTACACACACCTGTACTGTACTGTAGTAATATTACACACACCTGTACTGTAGTAATATTACACACATCTGTACTGTACTATAGTAATATTACACACATCTGTACTGTACTGTAGTAATATTACACATACCTGTACTGTACTGTAGTAATATTACACACACCTGTACTGTACTATAGTAATATTACACACACCTTTACTGTACTGTAGTAATATTACACACACCTGTACTGTACTGTAGTAATATTACACACACCTTTACTGTACTGTAGTAATATTACACACACCTGTACTGTACTGTAGTAATATTACACACACCTGTACTGTACTGTAGTAATATTACACACACCTGTACTGTACTGTAGTAATATTACACACACCTTTACTGTACTGTAGTAATATTACACACACCTGTACTGTACTGTAGTAATATTACACACACATGTACTGTAGTAATATTACACACACCTGTACTGTAGTAATATTACACACACCTGTACTGTAGTAATATTACACACACCTGTACTGTACTGTAGTAATATTACACACACATGTACTGTACTGTAGTAATATTACACACACCTGTACTGTACTGTAGTAAATTGCACACACCTGTACTGTACTGTAGTAATATTACACACACCTGTACTGTACTGTACTGTAGTAATATTACACATACCTGTACTGTACTGTAGTAATATTACACACACCTGTACTGTACTGTAGTAATATTACACACACCTGTACTGTACTGTAGTAATATTACACACACCTGTACTGTACTGTAGTAATATTACACACACCTGTACTGTACTGTAGTAATATTACACACACATGTACTGTACTGTAGTAATATTACACACCTGTACTGTACTGTAGTAATATTACACACACATGTACTGTACTGTAGTAATATTACACACACCTGTACTGTACTGTAGTAATATTACACACACCTGTACTGTACTGTAGTAATATTACACACACCTGTACTGTACTGTAGTAATATTACACACACCTGTACTGTACTGTAGTAATATTACACACACCTGTACGGTACTGTAGTAATATTACACTCACCTGTCCTGTACTGTAGTAATATTACACTCACATGTACTGTAGTAATATTACACACCTGTACTGTACTGTAGTAATATTACACTCCTGTACTGTAGTAATATTACACTCACCTGTACTGTACTGTAGTAATATTACACACACCTGTACTGTACTGTAGTAATATTACACACACCTGTACTGTAGTGTAGTAATATTACACACACCTGTACTGTACTGTAGGGTACTATATTCTTTCATGGCCCTACAATGTCCTGTAATGTCCATGTGTAAGGTGATGTGAGTGCCAATATTGTCACTGGTCATGTGTTTGTAAGCAAACATTGAGTATCGTATGAATGCAGTCTTAATTAGATGTTCTTTTTTTCTAGCTCATTTCCACCCAAGATGGATACGGCACGTCTGAGGTTAGTCGGCTATTCCTTTTTATATGTTGTAACTTGTAACATGATGCAAAATATATTACCTCGTTTTGAGAGTTTTTGAGGTGCTTGGAAACAGACCCAATCAGACGTAATTCATCCAACAAATATCAAATAAATAAAAGCTATTGGACAAGCAAAAACAATGATGATAACGCATACATAAACGTACTCCCGCTATTCTGAATCTCCCCGCTAAGTGTGTTTCTTTCTACCCCAGGTGTTGATAGTAACCTCCAACGGGTCTCGTCCGGACTATGTCCCCACCAGCGGGCCGCTGGGACTGGACCAGTACTCCACACCGCAGTACAAACCAGACCAACAAGGGCCAGACCTGGGTTAGTATCGCCCACATACTGGAAATAACACAGGTTGGCATTTATTGCCATGAATTTTGCCCTGGAGGCAGCAATGCAGAGTGGTCACTAGCTGGCACAGCCACAAGTCATCAAACCTGGCCTTAACCCTCACCTTAACCACACTGGTAACCCTAATGTCTTACCCTAAACCTTAAATGAAGACCAAAAAATGAAAAGCTGGCTCATCTAACGGTAGTTGCTCAGTTCGGCCTACCACCGTCAACCTGCCACACACACACATCTCGTGCTGGAAAACAGCAGCACTGGAAAATTGGAAAATCACAAGGAGTGTGAAAAAGAGAAGGCTTTGCTTCTCAAGGCTGACAGCAACTATTAGAGGATGATTCACATCCAGTTGTTGAGATGCTGACAGCTCTCTCCCTCCTTCCTCCCTTTCCACCCCTCCAGCAGAGAGAAAGGACAGCAGTGTGTATGAGGTGGCCGGGGTGCGTGGCGAGGGTTCGGAAGAAGAGATGGCGGGAGGGGCGATGGCGACTGCGCCAGTGGAGGAGGGGGGATCGCCACGAGCAAACGCCGCGGTAACGACCTTCAGGTTCATCATGAAGCAAAGCTACATCTGTGCTCTCATCGCAATGATGGTGAGTCGTGTGTGTGTCCGTTATGTCTGTCAGATGAGCAAGGAACAGTCTGCCTTTTCAGTCCCAGACGACGGCGGGGGCTTCAGGATACACACATGCACACACAGCTTCCCGGTGGCCAATCTAGCAATTAGTGGTGACAGCTTAAAGCCAGCCCCTGTGGACCCTGGGTAATGTGTACCATGTAGTTCCCAAACTGATATTGGACTTCAGAGAGCAGCAGGGGGCGGGGTAGGGCTGGGGGTGCTCCTATTGTTTAACCTTATACACCGCAGGTAGGTTCTTTCTCCATTGGTAGTTAGTTAATGGAGCCCTGCTGAGGTCCCTGGAAGGTTGAAAGGTGGTGGTGGGGGGGGATGTGTAGAAGGCTTCCCTCTCTCTAGAAACAACTCTGCACTCTGTTTTTCATATGTCTCAGATCACTTCATTTGATCTGCTGTTTAAAGGATATTGAGTAACCAGTCTAGGACACCGGCTGATCTCGCTAAAGTGATTCCTTTAGTAACACCAGTGACACCAATGATATGTGATGCTTAACTATTATTCACAGTGTCAGTTCCTAATGTGAGTGGCTTGATGATCTAGCTTTTTCTCTCTCTCTCTCTCTCTCTCTCTCTCTCTCTCTCTCTCTCTCTCTCTCTCTCCTCCCTCCCCATCTCCCCTTCCCTCACTCCCTCTCCAGGCGTGGAGTATCACCTATGTGAGTTGGCTGACCTTTGTGTTCCTCATCTGGTCGTGCACTCTGTGGATGGTGCGTGACCGACGCAAGTACGCCATGATCACGTCCCCCTTCATGGTGTTCTATGGGAACCTGTTGATCATCCTCCAGTACATCTGGAGCTTCGAGATCCTCCACCCCGTGCCTGGGCTCTTCTTAAAGAAAGAGGTGCCCTTCCGGGAACTGGGCTCCAAGATGCTGTGTCTGCTGAGTTTCTGGCTGCTGCTGAGACAGGCGTTGACAGAGAGGAAGGAGAGCCAGAGAGAAGAGGAGGTGCTATTGGACATCAGGGTCATCCATGCCCACAAGAACGGTGAGTCTGTCAGTCTGTCAGTCAGTCAATCAGCCAGTCCGTCTGTTCGTCTGTCCCTCTGTCTGTTGGTCTGTCAGTAAGTCATTCTGTCTGTCTGTCTGTCTGTCTGTCTGTCTGTCTGTCTGTCTGGCCATCTGTCTGTCAGTCCGTCTGTTCGTTCGTCTGTTCGTCTGTCTGTCCATCTGTTTGTTAGTCAGTCCGTCCGTCAGTCCGTCTGTCTGTCCGTCTGTTCGTCTGTCTGTCTGTATGTCTGTCTGAGAGTTCCTGGTGAGAGTAGGTACAGTTCTAGATGAAGGCATGTAATGCAAACTTTCACATCTCCAGTTGACATCAATTCATGATATAAACCAAATATTAGCATGTGTCTTGAATTAGGATTCTACTCTATGTGAATAACCTCACAGGTGTCAAGAAAGACAATCATTAAAAAAAAGCTTAACAAAATGGAGAAAAAAAAAATATTTAGACGTAGCTGTGTTATCCCTCTGTTGTCATCGTGGCTGTTGTCGTTGTTTCAGCTCTTCCCTCCCCTGTGTTTCCTACAGAGAAGGAGGAGGAGGTGGATGAGAGCGGTGGCCACAGGGAGATGATGCAGGTGCTAGGCAACACGCTCACGGCCATGCTGAACAAGTACTGGATCTACATCTGCGCTGGCATGTTCTTCTTCGTCAGCTTCCAGGGACGCATCGTCATGTACAAGATTATCTACATGATGCTGCTCCTCTTCTGCGTGGCCTGCTACCAGGTACTGTTACTGTGGGCTTACTGTACCTTCCGCTCTGGCTGGCTCTGTGCAGGTTTTTGATCTAACCCAGCGTTGATGAGTCTTATGGGACTTTTCCTTTGGTTCTGCACTACGGGGGGAAACTAAATCACTTGCACTCCACATTCACCATTTCTGTACTACACGTACTAAAAATAGTGAATGGTCCTATGAAGGTATATATAGGATTGTGTTTTTGGAATATAAGTTGTAGGTTTGTAAAAGCCTACCTCTCTGGTCATCAGGTGCACTATGAGTGGTGGAGGAGGATGCTGAAGTACTTCTGGATGTCTGTGGTGTTCTACACCATGCTGGTCCTCATCCTGGTCTACACCTTCCAATTTGACTCCTCCATCCACGTCTGGTCCAACATGACCGGCATGAGCAAAGACAAGTGAGTAGACAGAGAGAGAGAGAGAGAGAGAGAGAGAGAGAGAGAGAGAGAGAGAGAGAGAGAGAGAGAGAGAGAGAGAGAGAGAGAGAGAATGTGTGTGCATGTGTATGTGTGTGTGTGTGTGTGCGTATGTGTGTGTGTGTGTGTGCTTGCCTGTATGCACAAACACACCTGTTTGTGAATGTGTGGGTGTATGTGTCTTTACCACCATTCTGTGTTGACCACTCTCCTCCCCCTGTCTCTCTCTCCTCCCCTGTCTCTCCCTCCTCCCCATCTCTCCCTTCTCCTCCTGTCTCTCCCTCCTCCCCCTGTCTCTTCCTCCTCCCCCTGTCTCTCGCTCCTCCCCCTGTCTCTCTCTCCTCCCCTGTCTCTCTCTCCTCCCCTGTCTCTCCCTCCTCCCCGTCTCTCCCTCCTCCCCCTGTCTCTTCCTCCTCTCCCTGTCTCTCCCTCCTCCCCCTGTCTCTCCCTCCTCTCCCTGTCTCTCCCTGTCTCTCCCTCCTCTCACTGTCTCTCCCTCCTCTCCCTGTCTCTCCCTCCTCTCCCTGTCTCTCCCTATCTCTCCCTGTCTCTCTCTCCTCCCCTGTCTCTCCCTCCTCCCCGTCTCTCCCTTCTCCCCTTGTCTCTCCCTCCTCCCCCTGTCTCTTCCTCCTCTCCCTGTCTCTCCCTCCTCCCCCTGTCTCTCCCTCCTCTCCCTGTCTCTCCCTGTCTCTCCCTCCTCTCCCTGTCTCTCCCTATCTCTCCCTGTGTAGACTGGAGGACCTGGGCCTGGAGAAGTTCTCTGTCCCGGCTCTGTTCATGCGGATCTTCATCCCCACCTCCTTCCTGTTGGTCTGCATCCTCCACCTGCACTACTTCCACCAGCACTTCCTCCTGCTCACTGACATCAAGACGGTGGCTGACAAACAGAAGAGCACAATCACTAGGTGGGTCTCACACATAGACTTAGATAGACATAGCATCATTGTATCTGTCCCATTATGTCAATGAGAGCATGGGCAGTGCCACTGAGGCTATATCCATTTTGAAGTAGTCCATTTTCTTCTTCTACTACTTCTAGGAGTTGGTAAACTAACTGAAAGGGTGCGTGTTGCCACCTAGAGTGTATTGTTTGATCAGTTATAAAGCCACGGTTGGCAATTTACTGCCAGCTACAGTTGTGAAATGTTTCCTCACTAGTGACCTGGATGGAATTATGTGACCCTTCCTTAACCCATAGGAAGTCCCACCCAGTTGACTATTTCAACATGAAAGTCCTCAATGGCGCTGCCCATGCTATGACAGGCTTTTGGGCACTAGAGTCTATCTCTATGATGTGGTGTCCGGAAAGTAAGGTTGGACTCTCCAGCAGTGTCAATGGAATAGCTTGTTTTCCCACCTGATCCCACTGAGACCACAAAGTCTCGCAGAATTCAAAATGATTTGACCAAGGGTCACTCCACCCCATGATCAATCAACTCAAGCTCTAATTCAATCAATATCCGTGCTATTTTTCTTCAACAAATGTGTCATATTTGAGGCAAACCTGGTACGAGTGAATTCTGACAATGGATGGTAGTTTTCCAAATCAGATACACTTGAAGTGATTGCCGCAGATGCCTTTTTACCTATACAACTTCTCATGATCCCAATTGACATACAGTGAAATTGTATTGTAGTTATTTTTGTATCAGCAATTTTGCCTGGATGGTAGTTTCTGTACGAGCCTCTAATTGAATTAAAACTGTCCACACTGTCCCGCAAAGGTTTTCTTTAATTGATGTGTGAAATCTACCATGGCTATCCATTCTCCATGCCCCTGCTGGCTGGCAGTTGAACTGTGACCCCCCTTTCTCTTTGTCTGCTCGTGTTCAATCCTTTACTTGTTGCCTGTTGTACCACTAGCTTTAGGGCACCTGTTTTAGCTTTAGCTAACTTGGTTGTGTTTATCTTGTATGCACATGCATACACACACAAACACACACACACACACAGACACACACACACACACACAAACATACCCAAGCCCTCACCATGGAAAGCTATGTAAAGCTGGCCTTAACCTTCAGAATATGTTGTCATTCACCTTCTCTATCATCAAAACATCTCTAATTATTTCAATAGTGTTAGTTGTCCATAAGGGATTCTAAGTACATACCATGTTTTCCCTCATTGTGGAGGGAAAACAGCCCATAGTTCAGGATGACTAAGTGGTGCCTTGCTGCTTCAGACATTAGCTGCTTGCCTGGGCAAGCCCTCTGTTTTACTGTATAGCCTCCCTAGTCTTTCACTCTGACCCATTTCCATCTAACTCTGACATGGTGTCAAGTTAAAACACTAACTACACACCTCTGAACGGTGTTTTACGTGTATCACTGCACAAGGTGCAAGTATGGGTGGAATGCAATGCAATGTCATCCCATAATCTTTTATTGAAAGCATATATTTTGATTTGGGAGATTGCGAGTGAATGGTAAATGAGCTCTCCATAAGTTGGAATCATTTTTAAGGTACAGAACAGTACAGAACTTGTCAGATGTTAAGAGAAGGAAAAGGCCTATGGACTGGATAGGTCTCTCTGTTGTTTACACCTGTCACTTTGAGATCAGTGGTCATGAAGGGAAGGAGACAGAACAAGTACTCTCTTAATAACTACAGGGATCCAGCCTGACAGTCTCTCCCATAGAACTAGAATTAGAGGCTTTGTCCATTCTAGTAATTCTGTTTCTATTCTGGTCCTGCGTGGCTCAGTTGCTAGAGCATGGCAGATTGCAATGCCAATTATTGATTCCCGCTAGGGACACCTAAACAAAAAATGTATGCATGCTTTGGATAAACATTTCAGATAAATATATATATGTGTATATATATACAGTACCAGTGAAAAGTTCGGACTACTAATTTTTTCTTTATTTTTCTTATTGTGTACATGGTAGAATAATAGTGAAGACATCATAACTATGAAACAACACATGGAATCATGTAGTAACCAAAAAAGTGTTAAACAAATGTAAATATATTTTAGATTCTTCAAAGTAGCCACCCTTTGCCTTGATGACAGCTTGCACACGCTTGGCCGTCTCTCAACCAGCTTCACCTGGAATGATTTTCCAACAGCCTTGAAGGAGTTTCCACATATGCTGAGCACTTGTTGGCTGCTTTTCCTTCAATCTGCAGTCCAACTCAATCCAAACCATCTCATTTGGGTTGAGGTTGGATGATTGTGGGGGCCAGATCATCTGATGCAGCACTCCATCACTCTCCTTCTTGGAGAATCTCAAATATAAATATATTTTGATTTGTTTAACACTTTTTAGTTACTACATGATTCCATATGTGATATTTCATAGTTTTGATGTCTTCACTATTATTCTACAATGTAGAACATAGTAAAAATATAGAAAACCCCTTGAATGAGTAGGTGTGTCCAGACTTTTGACTGGTGCACTACATATATATATGTATATGTATATGTATATACAGTGGTGCCCAGCAACAGCCCCAAAACATCACTGCCCTAGAGCAGATCTGCATGGAGGATTGGACCAAAATAAAACCTTGTGAAGACTTACAGAAAACGTTTGACCTCTATCATTGCCAACAAAGGGTATATAACAAAGTATTGAGATAAACTTTTGTTATTGACCAAATACTTATTTTCCACCATAAATTGCAAATAAATTCATTAAAAATCCTATAATGTGATTTTCTGGATTTTTTTCTCATTTTGTCTGTCATAGTTGAAGTGTACCTATGATGAAAATTACAGGCCTCTCTCATCTTTTTAAGTGGGAGAACTTGCACAATTGGTGGCTGACTAAATACTTTTTTGCCCCACTGTATATATATATATATATATATTATTGTTATTTTCTATTCTCCATTCCCAGGCTGGTGCACCTAGATGGCAGTCTGGCAGACATCTCTCTGATCAAACCCACCCTCACTGTGACCACCAAAGAGGAGGAGGCTGGGGAGAAGGTGCAGCTGGAAGAGGAGGATAAGAAGGAGGTGAATAGAAGATATGAGGAGGAGGAGGAGGAGGAGATGAGAAGGTATGAAGAACCACTGGAGCACTGCAGCAAGGCGGAGAGCTACCCCTGCCCCCCCAAAGCACAACCAGAGTCTCCGGTCGATGAGATGTCAGGTACAGACAGACTCACACAGACATGCACATGCCACACATGCACAGGGATAACAAATAAACCTTTTGTGAATATCACAAAATGTTGGATCAGTTTGCAAGCACCTTCATTCGTCCAATAAAAGTTGATGTATCTCATTCAGAAGCCTTCATATAAAATAATTTATCACCTGGAATAATTTGATAAGTAAACATTGTACGTTGGCGGGGGTAACCTATTAAACAGTTGATATGTTTTGATTTTGACGTATCCCGCTAGGTAATCCGTATGAATAATTTGCCAAGTACATAGACTTTGTATTTTGTTGGAGTGTAATAAAATAATTGATGTGATTGTGACATATCCCAATACGCTAGGGCTTTATTGGAGTGACGTGAATCAGGCACGGAGAGAGAGGAAGACAGTAAACAGATGGGAATGAAATTGTCTAGACTTGTTTGATGAACTAACAGGCTTGGAAGCCGTGTTTAGTCATAGCCATGCACCTCTAGGATGTATCATTGTATTATGGTACCCTGAATACACCTTTTTCTCCGAGGTATTTTCTCATAGGTTCTCATTATTGTTACACTGTGCTTTATGCAATAGCCAAACGCTACGTTGCTAGCCATAGTAACTATGGAGGATTTGGGTTGTGGATCTCCCATACAGTGGAGAGA
Source organism: Oncorhynchus clarkii lewisi (assembly GCF_045791955.1). Taxonomy (NCBI): domain Eukaryota; kingdom Metazoa; phylum Chordata; class Actinopteri; order Salmoniformes; family Salmonidae; genus Oncorhynchus; species Oncorhynchus clarkii. Next base: position 21,227,648 of record NC_092161.1, on the reverse strand, counting down.
CTACATGCCATCTAATTCTCTAGTAGTCTTTTCAGAGTGAATGGTGTGTTAATTTGATGCTGTCTAACTTCATTTGGCTTTGATTGTCTAGTGAGTGAGAAGAATTCTTCCTCTGTTTGACAGTGTGTTTAGTTTATTATAATTCCATTAGCTACTACACATGCAGCAGCTACTCATCCTGGGGTCAACATAAAATGTACAAATACATGACAAAGTACAGCGCAGTAATAGACAAAAGGTTTTTCTTTATTTGGACTATTTTCTACATTGTAGAATAATAGTGAAGACATCAAAACTATTAAATAACATATATGAAAATATGTAGCAACCAAAAAAGTATTAAACAAATTAAAATATATTTCAGATTCTTCAAAGTAGCCACGCTTTGCCTTAATGGGAGCTTTGCACACTCTTGGCATTCTCTTAACCAGCTTCACCTGGAATGCTTTTCCAAAATGTCGTCAAGGAGTTCCCATATATGCTGAGCACTTGTTGGCTGCTTTTCCTTTACTCTGCAGTCCAACTCATCCCAAACCATCTCAATTGGGTAGAGTACAGGGGATTGTCCCCCACAATCACCCAACCTCAACCCAAATGAGATGGTTTGGATTGAGTTGGACTGCAGATTGAAGGAAAAGCAGCCAACAAGTGCTCAGCATATGTGGGAACTCCTTCAAAGCTGTTGGAAAATCATTCCAGGTGAAGCTGGTTGAGAGACGGCCAAGCGTGTGCAAGCTGTCATCAAGGCAAAGGTTGGCTACTTTGAAGAATCTAAAATATATTTACATTTGTTTAACACTTTTTTGGTTACTACATGATTCCATATGTGTTATTTCATAGTTTTGATGTCTTCACTATTATTCTACCATGTAGAAAATTATTTAAAAAAATGAAGAAAAACCTTTGAATGAGTAGGTGTGTCCAAACTTTTGACTAAATTAAATTCAAATTTTTCAGTGAAATGCCTTCGATAAATGATTGTTATGGTCGGTGTCGATCATTTTCGGTTTATTGACCCAGCTCTAGTGTGTGTGTGTGTGTGTGTGTGTGTGTGTGTTTGTGTGTGTGTGTGTGTGTGTGAACCCTGACGCTGTCTCAGAGTCTTTACAGAACACTGCTTGGGCTGTTCAACATCTGTTTCCTGCTGATGTAAGAATGAATTTGAATATGTTAAAGGTGTTTGTGTGTGTGGGTGTGTTTGTGATGACACATACTGCCACAGTTCCCAGAATGTGCTGAAATCCACTCAGCCCAGTCTCACATAGCCGAGGGGAGTAAATCACATGTACAAGTGACACAAGTGTGTCTGTCAGAGGTGTCTGTGTGATTTACTTCTGTCTGCTCCTGTTATGAAGACACTGATCATATCTGCCCTGCTGTTCGCTATCAGAGAGTTGGATCTGAAAAGGTTTGCTTGTGGTTGTGAAAGGGTATTGCAAGGTTAGATGAGAGTATCACTTGTTTGTAAAGCATCATGCCAGATGACACTCTATACTGACTGTTGAGAACTGAATGATCTTTCCACGTTGTTCGCCATCCACCACCATTCAAATTGAACAGCACCCTCTAGTGGTATTCTGGCTCACTGTCTAATGCGCTGCACTTGGAACGGGGTCCCCGTCTGTGTACTGTAGGCAAGCGAGCTTTATGTCCCCATTTACAGAGTGATGTGTCTATGCCTTAATAATGCTTGACAATTGACTGCAAACAACCTCAGGTGTGCTCTTGAACAAAGTGTTTCCATTTCTACCCATTAACGTGAAGTGCTCTCTCTATCTCTCTGTCTCTCTGTCGCTCTCTCTCTCTGTCTCTCTCTGGCTCTCTCTCTCTGTGTCTCTCTGTGCCTCTATCTCTCTGTGTCTTTCTCTCTCTGTCTCTCTACTCTGTGTGTCGATCTTTCTATCTTCTGTGTGTGTCGCTCTCTCTCTCTGTGTGTCTCTGTCACTCTCTGTGTCTCTCTATCTCTCTGTATCTCTCTCTTTCTCTGTGTGTGTCTCGCTCTCTCTCTCTCTCGCTCTGTCACTCTCTCTCTCTCGCTCTGTCTCTCTCTCTCTCTCTGTCCCTCTATCTCTCTCTGTCTCTCTCTGTCTCTCTCTGTGTCTCTCTGTGTCTCTCTCTCTCTGTTTTTCTCTCTCTGTGTCTCTCTCTCTGTGTGTCGCTCTCCTTCTCTGTGTGTGTCTCTCTGTCACTCTCTGTGTCTCTCTCTCTCTCTCTCTCTCTCTCGGTGTCTCTCTCTCTCTTTGTCTCTTTTTCTTTCTCTCTGTCTCTCTCTCTCTCTGTCTCCCTGTGTCTCTCTCACTCTCTGTGTGTCTCTCTGTGTCTCTCTCTGTCTCTCTGTCTCTCTCTATTTGTTTCTCTCTCTATGTCTGTCTCTGTCTCTGTCTCTCTCTCTCTGTCTCGTTCTCTCTGTCTCTCTCCCTCTCTCTGTCTCTCTCTCTCTGTGTGTCTCTCTCGCTCTCTCTCTCTGTCGCTCTCTCCATCTCTCTCGCTCTCTTTCTGTGTGTCTTTCCCACTCTCCCTCTCGCTGTATCTCTCTCTCTCTCACTGTCTCTCTCTCTCTCTCTGTATCTCTCTTTCTCTATTTCTCTGTGTGTCTTTCCCACTCACCCTCCTCTCCCAGACCTGAGGAGTAAGTGGTATCTGGTGGTGGACCGCCTCACGGTGCTCTTCCTCAAGTTCCTGCAGTACTTCCAGCAGCTGCAGCTGACCGTCTGGTGGCTCCTGGAGCTCCACATCATCAAGATTGTCTCCTCTTACATCCTCTGGGTCTCCATCAAAGAGGTGAGCCGACCTATTCAGCCGCTTTCTCACAAAGATTGCAATGAGAACACTAGCATGAGATGCTAACAGTCCTCACAATCGCTGACTGTTAATCAATTGTGTGTGCACAGTCTCATCACTTCACACTTGATCTCTCTAAATGGTCTTCACATTGTAACAGACAACTCTCCCCCGCCATCAAAATAGGCTTTCAAGATCCCATGTATGGACAGTCACACTGTATTTTCAGAACACATACTCTACCTTGAGAACGTTAAGGTGTCTTTTGACTGAATCTGTTCTCCAGGTGTCTCTGTTCAACTACGTGTTCCTGGTGAGTTGGGCGTTCGCCCTGCCCTTCAGTCAGTTCAGGCCCCTGGCCTCCAGCGTCTGTACCGTCTGGACCTGTGTCATCATAGTCTGCAAGATGCTCTACCAACTCACCTCTATAAACCCCTCTACGTACTCCAACAACTGCTCCATGGTGGGTTGGTGGAAAGGGGAAGTGGGTGTGTGTGGGTTTGTGGAAAGGGGGAGTGGGTGTGTGTGGGTTTGTGGAAAGGGGGAGTGGGTGTGTATGTGTGCAGGCTGTACAGTATGTTTAACTTCTGATCTTTCCTCAAAATTTATTTTCTCTCTATCTCCTTTCTCTCTCTCCTTTCTCTCTCTCTCCTTTCTCTCTCTCTCTCTCTCTCTCTCTCTCTCTCTCTCTCTCTCTCTCTCTCTCTCTCCTTTCTCTCTCTCTCTCTCTCTCTCTCTCTTTCCTTTCTCTCTCTTTCTCTCTCTCTCTCTCTCTCTCTCTCTCCTTTCTCTCTCTCTCTCTCTCTCTCTCCTTTCTCTCTCTCTCTCCTTTCTCTCTCTCTCTCTCTCCTTTCTCTCTATATCTCCTTTCTCTCTCTCTCTCCTCTTGCTCTCTCCTCTTTGAGTGTCTCCTCTACGGGGTAATTGACCTAAAACAGTCATTATACTTTGGTGTGTTGTGCTAGGCTGTACTAGTTCAGGGTGTTAATGACACTCCTTTCCTCTCGTCTGTAGCCTCTGAACTACACGGATGCCCAGAGGAGTGAGATGGCCCACTCCCTGCTCTACAGCGCACCTGTGGACCCAGCCAACTGGGTGGGCCTCCGCAAGTTCTCCCCCCTACTGGAGAACCTGAGGGTGAGTGGAGGAGAGACGCTGCACTGGGAACCTGACTACACACACACACATACAGTACACATAGAGGATAGCCTGTCTTTCTCACGTATACCTTCACCTACTGTAATTATGTTACATTATACACTGATATCATCTCCCGGTCATCCCTTCCAGGATTGGGGGTATCCTTGTAAACAGTGAGTTAGACCTACACTGGAAAATATGTTCATGTCATTAACACTGTCATTTGAACCCTGTCCCCTTTATCTGTCTCCATCTCCAACCAGAACAACCTGTTGATACTGGCCCTGCTGGCGTTCGAGGTGACCATCTACCGTCACCAGGACCTGTACCGCATGAGTAACAACCTCACCACCCCCGTCACCAGAACCATCTTCCATGACATCACCCGGCAACACCTCGACGACGGCATCCTCAACTGTGCCAAGTACTTCATCAACTACTTCTTCTACAAGTTCGGCCTGGAGGTATGATGTCATAGCAAAGTGACCATGTTTTGTCCTTGTGCGATAGTTGGAATATTTACAAGAATATCTTTGTTTTGAAATATCTGTTAAGAGTGTTAAAGTAATTGTTGAGTTGTCTTATTATGAATACCGGTATACCGTTATGGATCCACATCCATACCGGTAATGATATTTGGATACAGTGCTAAATTAAATTACATTAAATTAGTTCTACAAATTCAACTACTTCACTGTCAGTAGTTTTGTCCTAGTTTGGTTGAGTATGAAACCATCAGAAGAGAGACCATTAAAATCACCTAGAATTCATTTGTGATCATTCTAAGGTAAAGCTCTAATCATTAAACATAGTTAGAACTTTATTTACTCAGATACTGCCATACTGTTAAAAATGTGAAAAATATTACGATATGATATTTTGACCATATCGCCCAGCCCTAAGTTTCCTACATGACTGAGACATAACTCCTACTTCCGAACTCCATCTTCGTGCTTCCTACCCCGTAACCCTCTGTAGACCCAATATAAAAGTCCCTTGAGACTAAAGCTTCCTGAACATGAACTATTGTCATTGTTATTGTAAGACATGCTTCCTGTTAGCGGTGAACGTGATTGGCCAGAGGATGGACTTCTACGCCATGCTCCATGCCTTCGGCCTGATCGCGGTCATCTACCGCCGGCGACGAAAAGCCATTGCTGAGATCTGGCCCAAGTACAGCTGCTTCCTGGCCTGCATGCTCACCTTCCAGTACTTTGTCTGCATCGGCTTCCCACCGGCCGCCTGCAAAGGTGGGTGGAGCAACAGAAAGATATCAAACACATCATTTTGTATTGCATTGTATTATATTGTATGTGGGGCCATTTACTTCTATGGCCGGACCTGCTGCGTCCAAATTTAGTACATAATCTTGCACAGGTCATAACAGACTGTATAATAATAGTGTTTAAATGGATCCGTTCCCTCTCCTCGTTTTCCCAGACTACCCATGGAGGTTCCCCTCATCCTCCACAGACTCCAACGTCATCAAGTGGCTCTATTTCCCTGACTTCCACACCAAGCCCAACCCCCTGTTCCTGCTCTGTGAGAACAGCCTTTATTTACTGAGCGTTTGCCATTGGGATTGTTACTACTGGGACTGGGACTGGGACTGGGACTGGGGCTGGGGCTGGGACTGGGATTGACTTGAAATAAGTGTGTTTTTCTTCATCCTCCTGTTTTCTGTTCTTCCTGTTCCTCCTCCTGTCCTCTCCCGCAGATGACTTCATGCTGCTGCTGTGTGCCTCACTGCAGAGGCAGGTGTTTGAGGAGGAGAACGAGGCTGCCGTGCGCCTCTTGGCCGGGGACAACGTGGAGATCTGCAGGGACCTGGACGCCGCCTCCTTCAGTCAGCACAACCCCGTCCCTGACTTCATCCACTGCAGGTAGTCTATGTGAAACACAGTACCAGCCAGGCCCAGGTCTGGTGCACAGGCTGTGCCTGATCAGGTATCGAACCCGTGGCTAAGAGTTAGCCTTATGTACTAATGTCCATGTGTTTTTCTCAGAGTGCCAGCACGAGTCGTTTGGTCTTAGGCAAGTTATTCCATTCACTGTCAAGTTATTCTATCTCTCTAAGTCCCTGTCCAAAGTGTTTATTATAAAGTCCCTATAGACACTTTCCTTGGGTTCCCATTGTTTTGACATGTGAAGTGAGTTAAGTGAGCACATTGCCAAACACCTGTGTTTTCCTTCCGCTCTCACCTCTCTTTCCCTCACTCTTTCCTGGTATCAGATAACTCAGGGATGTTAAAACAAGCCTTTAACCGTGTCCCGTGAGTGATTCGAACAAGGGGGAAACGTTCTTTAAAACAGCTGGCCCTTTGGAACAGTCAGCATGAGGTCGTATCAGAAATGCAGTCAAAATCTCTGACATCACTGCTCCTCCAGTTCACATACATATGCTTGTAAAAACAACAGGAACTGGTGACAAGTAGTGATGACAATGTGTCAACAAAGTCGTAATATTGAAATGAATGAAAATATTGTGTTGTAGGATAAAATACACAACGTATCTCTGCTCATCTCTGTATGGATAAATAAAAGCTTGTATTTGTACATCTATTGTTCCAGAATATATTTTTGTTGAATGTTAGCTTTGCATGCTTTCCCCATAGTCTGGTTCAAAACCCAATTTCAAATTTGATGATTTCAATGACAGATTCCAAACAAATGACTTTTGCTTTGAATGTTGTCATTCCCTCACTTCAATAAGTTTTTATTAATTAATTTCCCTCTTTCAGATCCTACCTGGACATGCTGAAGGTGATCATGTTCAGCTACCTCTTCTGGTTCGTACTCACCATCATCTTCATCACGGGCACCACGCGCATCTCCATCTTCTGTATGGGCTACCTGGTGGCCTGCTTCTACTTCCTGCTCTTCGGGGGCGACCTGCTGCTCAAGCCAATCAAAAGTATCCTGCACTACTGGGACTTCCTGATTGCCTACAACGTGTTTGTGATCACCATGAAGAACATACTCTCGGTAAGTGTTGGCAACACTAGCTAGATACAGTGTTATTGAATACTGGGATTACTGGGAATTCGGAAACTCAGTTTGGGCAGCCATCTTGGCATCAAACGTTGTAGTAAGACAACGAGATTGTAGTTAGAATGCAACATTTACAAAAGTTGTTATTGTGAGTTTTTGGAGCCAAACGGGAAGATAGTTTGCCGAAGTCAGGCTCTGGGCGCAGTATGGTGACACATACCTGCCTAACAATTGAAAAAAAAGTCAAAAGAGCAATGCTACTCAAAATGAAAACAAAACAGTCCTGCTGTCCTGAAACATGGGACAGGATTCAATCCGATCTCACTTGATCAACAATGAGGCTTTTTAAGGCAATGTTCCCGCATTTGCAAAGATTGTGTTAACGGTAAATACTGCAGACGAATTGGGGACATATAGGATTAGTTCAGCCGGCTGGCCAGATAGGACAAGTTCAGCTGATCAGACCTCTGCAACAGCATACAGTAATCTAGATGTTGTGGTGTGTTTGGCTGCCGCTGTGTCCTGTTTTAGCTGACTGGTTTGTCCTCTCGGTCCTCAGATACTAGCCTGTGGGTACATAAAAGTCCTGGTCACCGATCACTGTTGGCTCATTCAGCTCTTCAGCCTGGCCTGCACTATAAAGGGCTATTCTAAACGTAAGTGACCCTATTACCAATGTAAAGCAGCGTGCCTTTGGAAGCTCACTTTCTTCGTGTTGATATGTGACAAAAATGTAACTCACTTGAAAGGATTTACTAAACATTATTCAGTTACATTTTCAGAAATGCTTGATGATGACTCCATTAGAAGGGGTTGGGGACTGTACTGTATAATTTGAGTTGAGAAGTTTTATTTGACTTTCTTCTAAATATAAAGAATCAAAAAATTGAATTAATAAATATTTGATTATTAATATTTTTTGAAATCCTTGCAGCTGAGCAGCACAGCCACAAGCAGTGTGAGTTGCCTAGCGACGAGGCAGGCATCATCTGGGATAGCATCTGTTTTGCCTTCCTGTTGCTACAGCGCCGTGTTTTCATGAGCTACTACTTCCTGCACGTGGTCGCCGACATCCGCTCCTCACAGATCCTGGCCTCCAGGTAAATTGTACTGTTTGGTTTAACCGCGTCTACTATCCAGTTCTCTCTCAATGGAGCCTGGGGATAAGGTTTACTTTAATTCACTTTACTTTCACAAGGACCATCAAATGTTCTTTTTTATAGAAAATCAAAGTTGACTGTTTATTCAGTCAATGTATTTGTCAATTTATATGAAAAGTATTGTGTTTGTTGTGTTAGAGGGGCTGAGCTGTTCCAGGCGACCATAGTGAAAGCTGTCAAAGCCCGGATCGAAGTGGAGAAAAAGTCTATGGATCTGCTGAAGAGACAGTGAGCGCATTTTCTACACAGATATAATAGACACACATTACACATATGACGTACACACAGAAATATAATATGCACTAAAGCTATAGACTGTTCTCTCTGCCTCTGTATGGCAAGCGGTACCGGAGCAACAAGTCTGACACCAACAGGCTCCTGAAAAGCTGCTATCCCCAAGCCACAAGACTGCTAAATAGCTAACAAAATGTCTACACAGACTACCTCCATTGACCCTTCTATTTAATTTTTGCGCTGACTCACAGGTCTCCACACACACACACACACACACACACACACACACACACACACACACACACACACACACACACACACTTACTGGCTTTACAAACACACACTCACATACTCATCGTATATGCTGCTGCTACTCTGTATATCATATATCCTGATGCTTAGTCACTTTACCCTTATACATACAGTATCTACCACTCCAGTATCCCTACACATTGTAAATATGGTATTGGCACTGACCCTGGAACTGACCCTGTATATAGCTTACTTACTTTCTCGTGTTCTTCTTATTTCTATTTCTTGTGTGTTTTTATGGTACTTTACTTTATAGTACTATACTGTATATTGATATTGATTACTGCATTGGGAAAGCACTTGGGAAATTTGGGAAAGAGCTTGCAAGGAAGGCATTATAATTTGTTCTTAACTGACTTGCCTAGTTAAATAAAGGTTAAAAAAAATGTTAGGGAACCAAAATTATTTGGACAAATTCACTTAATGGGTATTAAAGTAGTCCAAAGTTTAGTATTTTGTTCCCATATTCTTAGCACGCAATGACTACATCAAGCTTGTGAATGGATACGTTTATTGTTTGTTTTGGTAGTGTTTCAGATTATTTTGTGCCCAGTAGAAATTAATGGTAAATAATGTATTGTGTCATTTTAGAGTCACTTTTATTGTAAATTAGAATAGAATATGTTTCTAAACACTTCTACATTAATGTGGATGCTGCTATACATCCCCACACATCCTGACACCAAGCCAAACACTAACCCCTATTACATCTCCACACATCCTGACACCAAGCCAAACACTAACCCCTATTACATCTCCACACATCCTGACACCAAGCCAAACACTAACCCCTATTACATCCCCACACATCCTGACACCAAGCCAAACACTAACCCCTATTACATCCCCACACATCCTGACACCAAGCCAAACACTAACCCCTATTCCATCCACACACGTCCTGACACCAAGCCAAACACTAACCCCTATTACATCCCCACACATCCTGACACCAAGCCAAACACTAACCCCTATAACATCTCCACACATCCTGACACCAAGCCAAACACTAACCCCTATTACATCCCCACACATCCTGACACCAAGCCAAACACTAACCCCTATTACATCCCCACACATCCTGACACCAAGCCAAACACTAACCCCTATTACATCCCCACACATCCTGACACCAAGCCAAACACTAACCCCTATTACATCCCCACACATCCTGACACCAAGCCAAACACTAACCCCTATTACATCCCCACACATCCTGACACCAAGCCAAACACTAACCCCTATTACATCCCCACACATCCTGACACCAAGCCAAACACTAACCCCTATTACATCCCCACACATCCTGACACCAAGCCAAACACTAACCCCTATTACATCCCCACACATCCTGACACCAAGCCAAACACTAACCCCTATTACATCCCCACACATCCTGACACCAAGCCAAACACTAACCCCTATTCTATCCACACACGTCCTGACACCAAGCCAAACACTAACCCCTATTACATCCCCACACATCCTGACACCAAGCCAAACACTAACCCCTATTACATCTCCACACATCCTGACACCAAGCCAAACACTAACCCCTATTACATCCCCACACATCCTGACACCAAGCCAAACACTAACCCCTATTACATCCCCACACATCCTGACACCAAACCAAACACTAACCCCTATTCTATCCACACACGTCTTGACACCAAGCCAAACACTAACCCCTATTCCATCCCCACACATCCTGACACCAAGCCAAACACTAACCCCTATTACATCCCCCCTCGGGCCTTATTGCCTAAATATACAGTGGTCAGAGACTATTGGTCATTTGTGAACGTTTCTATCTCTGTGTCCAATCAGAATGGACCGCATCAAGAGTCGGCAGCAGAAGTTCAAGAGAGGCAAGGAGAGGATGTTGAGCTTGGTGCAGGAAAGCGGAGACGCCAAGGATGAGGAGGAGGATGATGAAGGTGGGACAGCAAGTGGGCTTTGAGTAACGAGTGCACTGACAGCCATGTTTGGATGATCTTCTATGTAGGCCTATACAGTTTTGCATTGATTGAATGATAAGTCTGTTTGAAGACACTCATCACAGTCCCACAACAATTACATATACAGACACATTCCATTCACATCATCAAGTACTTTGAAAGCAAGAAAAAAAAGTTGTTTTTCAGATAAAGAAAATACTGACAAAGAGAAGAGCAGGGGGAAGACAAAGAAGCAGTGGTGGAGGCCGTGGGTGGACCATGCATCCAGTGAGTGAACTTTGACCTTTCTATTTCAATATTCCAATATTCCAATTCAATAAGATACTGTGACTGTAGTTACATGTAAATAAATTAGGAAACACTCCTAGAAAAAGGGTTCCAAAAGGGTTCTCCGGCTGTCCCCATAGGATAAAACTTTTTTGTTCCAGATTGAACCATTTTTGGTTCCACGTAGAACCCTTTGTGGAAATGGTCTTACATGGAACCCAAAAGGGTTCTACCTGGAACCAAAAATGGTTCTTCCAAGGGTTCTCTTATGGAAAAAGCCTAAGAATGATTTTAGGTTGTAGAAAGCTCCTTTTTTTCTAAGAGTGCATGAATTTGTTATTGACACAAGATTAATACCATATCTGATTTCTGTTTGTCTTTACATTCATATATGTGTGTACAATGTAATACACGGGTGGACTAGTGTAAGTAGGTAACCTTTAACCTTGTCTTTCACTCCCTTCTCAGTGGTGAGAAGTGGTAACTATTACCTGTTTGAGACTGACAGTGAAGAAGAGGAGGAAGAGGAGGATAAAAAGGAGGAAGAGCCACCCAAGAAGTCTGCATTTCAGGTACTCAAACATAGGAAATTACCCCTTTACCATTGTCCTGCATTGAGAATATAGAATTTTGTCCAGCGAAACCAGTTGGACTGTTTTTGATTTGATCTGTATCGGTTATGTAAAAGGGACTGCTTGCTTCTATTTCTGTTTGGACCGATTTCTAATGTGTAATTGTTCTTACAACAGACAAGTAACAAGTCGTTCTTTTGCTAATTCCCTGATTTTGTTTGTTCTTTCGGCACTTAACAGCTTTCTTTCTTTTTAAGTACTAACTGCTAACATCCTTTGTCGTGATTTCTGTTTATTCGACCTTTATTTGCGACAAATGTTATGTTCTCTAACTCTCACCCCTGCTTTGTCCTCCCTTTGTAGAGAGCAATCCGAAAGTTTGCCTCTGCCTCGTTGGCTTTACCAAAGTGTATCATTAAGCTGCCCAAAACTGCTCTGCAGTATATAATGAGGGCAGCCAAGGTACTCTCACTACTAGGTCTCCATCTTGTATTTCCCTTGTGTATGCTGTGTGTATACTCTTTCCCCCTTGAGCACTCCAGTCCAAGCCACTTTCTCACGACGTTACACGCATTTTCCACTCTCACTCCAAAACATCACCACGATGTCAATAAAGTTCTGTTCAAAGACCACAGCCCCGCTCCATTTCACAAGATGCTGCTGAGTCATGACAAAATGGCCACCGCTGATGATGCATGGAAATGCAGTGAACTGTTGCTTTGGGAGAGAGATATGCATGTGTGGTGGTGGCTTTTCTTCCAGGGTAATTCTCTGTAGGGATTGGTCTGTGTCTCAAGCAGGTTTGGGGTCAATTTCAGTAAGTAAACTGAAATGTACTGAACTAAAATGGAACTGACCCCAATCCTGGTCTCAAACTAGTAATTGTTGGTGGTGTTCATCTTGAGGGGTGCTTTATTCCATTGTAAATCCATTTTTTGTCCTGTTGACATAAACACATGCCCTTACATTCCATTTCATTGGATCAAAACACCCCCTAAAACTGTATCGTGTACTTTGTCAATGGCTTTTGCTTTTACCTGTGAGTTACTGGTTGGTTGACTAGATTATTTTCTCTTTGGCTGCCTAATCCTGACATTTCCTACACTCATCTCAACTATTTTGTTTTGAGTGTGTGAACTTAATTTGAGTCCCATTGCTTTTGATGAAACACTTGCTCACCAATGGCAAGTTTGTCAACATGAACCAGATCAAATCTCTTAACGGTTGTTCAGTATGTAGCAGGATGGGTGTCACAATTAAGCAGCCAAACATCCTTTCAACAGAATCTCTGGACACATTGTGTTTGATCACCAGTCCATAAGTGCGGCTGTTAACGTTTTCTCCCCACAGTTTGTGTACCATGCCTGGATCACCGACTCCAAGACGGCTATGAAGGAGCGCAGCAAGGAGAAACGCCGCTTCTGGAAGAAATACACTGAAGGGAGCAGCAGCAAGCCAAGGAAAGAGGACCCGAGGGAAGGTATGGAGGAGGACCCAAGTTCTCATTCAAAGCAGATGACTTAGGCTTTCAGTCTCCTCCGTTTCCAACCTTAGCCTGGTTTAACCAGATTGAACATTGTGCAAATGTCAAACATTGGTGAGTGCAGCATTCAGTTTGGTTTAACCAGACAAATACAACCCAGTGTAGGATATTTAATATGCTAGCAGTGTCACGTCTACTCCTGCTCCCTCTCTCCAGTGCTCAAAGTTGCCAGTTTACTCATTATTACTCACACCTGCCACCATTGTTACGCGCACCTGCGTAGCAGTTCCTCTGGGAATCAAGCCCCTGCCTCCCAATGTTTCCCATCATCTCGCGCCATTTGTCTGTCCATCACTTGTTGTGTTACAGTAAACTCTGTAACACAAGGTGCTATCTAGAATCTTAAAGGGTTCTTCAGCTGTCACCGTAGTAGAACGATTTGAAGAACCCTTTTTGGTTCCAGGTAGAACTCTTTTGGGTTCCATGTAGATGTTCTGCTGTACTTGGAACCCAAAAGCGTTCTATCTGCGACCAAAAAGGGTTCTCATATGGGGGCAGCCGAAAAACTATTCTGGAACATTTTTTTCTTAAAGTGTATGTTTCACCCCCTGAGGATTTCTCTCAGCCTCTGTGACGGGATGTTATAGGCTCTAGACTACTCATGAATGGGCATTTTGTGCCCCTTTTTTTGCGTTGTTCAAGAGCACCTACTTAACGATTTACTGAAGCCTTAACGGGAGCCATGCTGTGTCCAGTCCACAGTTCCGCCAAATCTTCCCCCTTCTACCCTCCCTCCCTCCTTCCCACAGCCCAGCTCCAACTCCAGTCAAGGCCAAGGCATTCCTGGGTCTGAAATATAGGATGCCATGTTGAATTAGATATGGTCAATTCATCCCATGTGACGGCTGGACTGACTGTGAATACGGTCTCTCAGTTTAGCCAAATCGTTTTACATGAGGTCTGGGAGGGGACAACAATGTATTGGATAGGCTATTTAGATAGAGAACAACTTGTTCTGCAACAAAAAAGTACCCTTTCAATGGGTTGTCAATGGAGCGTCCTTTGTTTGGAAAGGTACTTTGGGTTGCAGCTTTGTGACTTTACAGCAAGGGATATGTTTATTTTAAAAAAAATATGAATTTGTTGAAACATTCTATTTTCTATTTTTCTATCTAGCTGTTCATGTTACTGTTGAAGTGGAGGATCAAAAGGAGATGGAGGAGAAGAAAGATGGACCAGGTAGGTGCCATTCAAACCAGGGTTGGGATAAATTGTATTTCATTTCAGTCACTTTCAGGATGTGGAATTGAAAATTCAAAAGGCACTCGCACATCTGAGCTAACTTTTGTGCGTTTCTTTTTAAATTAGCACCCTTATGTAGACCTAGCCCCACCCACACCCGTTCAACGCATCTAAAGGGGTTGGAGGTGAAGGGGAAAAAAACAAGTGCTACCAAATATAACAATATGCATTTCAGAAATGTTCAAATAAAGTGTGTACATAAAACGTATTAAACACGTCTGTAAAACCACAATCAGGACCCCAACTTGCCAAGCAAGTTTTCATAAATCATTGGGTACAGTGTAAGAAAAACATCAGACTAATCTGACATAAGGGCATAATTCATGATCAAATTTACAACATAACATATATAGGCATTTCATCATTAAGACCTTTAGGAAATAATGTCTGGAAGGTGAAAATCCCAAAACATTCTATTTTACTCAGAGTATTATTCATATCACCTCCCCTGTCTGACATCTTAACTTTCTCCATGCCACAAAATCTAAAGGTAGAAATGGATGTGGAATTGGAAATTGAATTTCAGTTTACTTCCTGGGTTAGGTTCCTTGACCCCAACCCTGTTTGAAAAGTTAACCCAACCCATCACACATGGCCTTCTGCATCAATGAAGTTACAGTTGTACTGTAAGTCACAAAGAATAAAGACTGATGTGGATTTGGCTATTAAAAGATGTGTGTGGTCTTCCTCCTCATCCACAGACAACATCCTGAAGCGAGTCTTCAACATCGTTAAATTCTCCTGGGTGTTGTTCCTGGCCATGTTGGACAGTTTCACAGCCTGGATCAATTCGATGTGTCAGGAACACCTGGACATCTCCACCGTGCTGCGCATTGAGCGCTGCATGCTCACTCACGAGGTCAAAAAGGTAAGGTCACGGCCAGGGGGTGTAGACTATTCTGAGTATGTATTTTGTGATGCTTATTGTACTATAAGGCATATTACCTGATACCTCAGGTGGACAGTTCAATGAGAATCCAGCTGAAGATTGTCTGAGAATAAATGTCTCTTCCTAGTAACAAAACCATTTGGTCCCACTTAACATTGCATAATTATTTACCATTTCATACTGTTTAGAACCATGGTATTTATAGTACCTATTTCTAGTAATAGCATAGTAATAACATTGGAATTGCCTATTTCCAATGTTATTACATTGTTATTACAGGCTACGCAATATGAAGTTGGTGTAGGGCAAACAATTCTAACAGCCATTCTTGGTTGTAATGTTCCAGGGGAACAAGCCTTCGCGGGAGAGCATCCACGTGTACTACCGCAAGCAGATGTGCAAGGCTGCCTCCATTGAGTCTGGCCTGGAGAGAACCGAGGAGGATACGTGCCAGGACTGCATCCCCCACAAGGCCGAGCGGCAGAGCTGTGCCTATCTGGAGAGCCAAGACCCTATGGTGTCTCATGACAGTCTGTCCAGGTAAGGGAATTGAGGAAAATACACTTTTTATTACAGTTATATTACTACTTAATTATGTAATTATTGTTACTTTTTATTACATTTTTTACTTTTGTTTATTTAGTAAATATTTTCTTAACTCTATTTCTTGAACTGCATTGTTGGTTAAGGGCTTGTAAGTAAGCATTTCACTGTAATGTTGTATTTGGCGCATGTGACAAATAACATTTGATTTGATTATTCATACTCATTGATTTGATTATTGGTACTCATAAGAAATGATGAGATTGATTCACCTCTTGTCATCATTAAAGTACATCAAGCAGAGGGAATCCTTTTCAATTTGATAGCTGGTGATGGATGAGGAATCAGCAGACAAGGTTTTTCAGCTGCTTCTTGAGACTTCAAGGATGTTATAGTAAACACACACTGCTTACTGTCATTCAGTTATAATACTCAAAACATCAAGGGACACTATATAATATAATCCAAACAGACTCTAGAATCAGGTGCAAGATATTGCCTGTTTTTGAAAGATGTCATGCTGTGCACAATTGGCCCAGCGTCGTCCGGGTTAGGGGAGGGTTTGGCGGCAGGGATGTCCTTGTCTCATCGCGCACTAGCGACTTCTATGGCGGGCCGGGCTCAGTGCACACTGACACGGTCGCCAGGTGCACGGTGTTTCCTCCGACACATTGGTGCGGCTGGCTTCCGGGTTAAGTGGGCATTGTCAAGAAGCAGTGCGGCTTGGCTGGATTGATATCCAGAGGATGCTATCGGCAATCGGGATTCGCCTCTCCCGAGTCCGTACGGGAGATGCAGCAATGAGACAAGACTGTAACTACCAATTGGATACCACGGAATTTGGGAGAAAAAAGATTGGAATGTTGCGGGTGGAACAGATAATTGAACGATTTATTTGCATTCCATCCATGTGTAATAAAACCCAAGCCTTGCTCAAGTTATCCCATCTCAGCATGGACACCATTACGTGATAAACACTTACATTACATTACCATTTGACAGAACAATTATTCAATATTCAGTTATGTTTTGGTGTTGTGTTGATATCACGCTGCTTGTTGGTACACACATTGTCTGTTTTAGTCATAGTTTGTTATTTATTTGAGACTGAAGAGTGCCAGGCTCCCGGTATGTGATAGAGTGTTTATGAAGGGTTTAAAACCAGCTTGGCAGCTTGAAACTGCACAGCTCTGTTCTGGGTGCACTAGTGCCCACGGGGAATTCTGTTCTCTGTCTAGACTCTGGCCTGACGCACACACTCACGCACACTCACACACACTCACTCACACTCACTCACTCACACTCACTCACAGGCACCCTGACATACACACAGGCAAGCAGACAGACACAGACATGAAGGCGTACACAGATAGAAACACATATACCCAGAGGTGCAGGCGCACACACACTGTATGAGTTTATGCATGGTCCATAGTCTGTTTAGACCATTCCACAAACTCCATCTGTCTGTGTGTGTTTCTCCAGTGCGTACACAGAGAACACCCTGCTCTGCTCCTGTCATTCCACACTGGACCACATTGATATGGGTCCTGACAGCATCCAGATGCCCAGGACCAGCGAGCGTGCCCATCCTAAACTCTGCAAGATGGAAGGCCTAGACCTAGAGTCCACCTCCTCAACCGACAGCAGAGACAGCCAGGCCAGGTAAGAAACTACAAACACAACTTCTACTTCTCTCCTCTCATCCCTCACTCTCTACACTTCTCTCCCTTCATCCTTCACTCTACACTTCTGCCCCATCAACCGTCAGTCTTCTCTTCCCTCACCCCACATCTCTTCTTGTCTCTTTCCTGATCTCACTCGCTTCTCTTTCCCCCCTTCACTGACTGTAGACATTGAGGCATCTTTGTCACTTTGTCTTTTGTTGGCCTATTTACCATTTGTGTCACTAACCGTGATGTATTACCTTGATCCAAAAAGCTAGTGGTACTAGTGTGTCTCATATGGGTAAACCACTGTAAACCTCATCTCTGTTTGAAGAGCATTTCTCAGGACCACTCTCTTCCTCCCTCTGAATCCAAGGCTTAGATTGTTGGCAAGTCATATTCTTGTCATCAAATCCACTTCCTGGCTACAGGACTATAGTGCTAAAGCTGCCCTTTTCTCTTAGCGCTGTTCAAACATGTCATCTGTGACTGTAGTGTAAACTGTAAAGAGCTTTATTGTCTGTTAGTCAGTGCAGGTGTCAGATTATATTGAGAATAAGGAGAGAAAAAGGGGGAGTAGACATGAGGTGGGTGATTGTGTAGTGCTGTGGGCGGTTACCATGGTGACTCCCTGATTCAGTGCTGACGGACAGCCTTTGTATCCAGTGTGTAAGTCTGTCACAACCCCTCTCTCTCTCTCTCTCTCTCTCTCTCTCTCTCTCTCTCTCTCTCTCTCTCTCTCTCTCTCTCTCCTCTCACCGCTGAACAAACACTATTTCTGTGTCATTTCATTATCTTGAGTAAATTAGGTTATACAATGAATAGTTCCTGTTGTGGATGCTGATACCTTGTTCCACATTTATTTCATGATAAATCATGGCAAATACATGTATTACTGTTCTATCTGAATTATCACTACACATCCATACAAATATTTCCACTGTACTTCCTCTCTATGGCCATCCAGGCCATTCATAAACCTCTTACACAAGGTAAACACAGATGAGTTCCAGAACATAACCGCTCCATTATCTTGCCTCTCTCTCCCCACTAGTGAGCACACCCAGTGCACAGCCACCTGCTCCTGCCAGGGGACCACCAACCCCATCAAAGAGACAGGAGAGGAGCCAGGCCAGGACCTCCAGGACCCCCACTCCTCCTACACCGAGACGCCATCCACCTCCACCTCCATGGGGCTGTACTTTGACCATGAGGGGAGTCTTCTCTCCAGGTCTAGGGGAATGGACTGGGACAGCCGGGACAGGGTTCTAGAGACCGAACCTGCAGGGTGGGGGAGGGGACCGTGCTACGCCCACCACAGTGAGCTCCAGCTCTACCAGGCAGACCTCTCCGGTAACACCCCCACAGACACAGACATCCCCCCCTCATACAGCAGAGCCACGGGCCTGGACAGGGAGGAGGCCGAGCAGGTCTCATCCAGTAGGACCCATCTTGAGAACAGGCTAGTTGTGGTGACGCCTGACGAGAAGTCTGATTTTCTGTCGGGCATCACGAGCACCACGTTTCCCTCGCTCACCCACGAGCTGACCGCCAGCGATCTGCTACGCAATAGGTATTGTTTTTAGTCACAGCTAGTCTTGTGTTGCCAATTGCATTACCAAATATTGTTAATTGCTCGGCTATCAGAAAGCCGGAAATCGAGGTTCAGATTAGTTTGTTTATTTGACAATTCCAAAGTATTTCGGTTTTTAGAGTCCACCTTGATAGACCCTCGCTCCCTTTTTCTCTCTCTCCATCAGGATGTTCTACGACGAGGAGCTGGAAGACTCTGAGCGTTTCTACGGCAACCAGCCGGCGCTGCTCCAGCTGCTCTATGCTCTCTACAACATGCTGGTGGCCCACTCAGAGATGGTGTGTTTCCTGGTCATCATCCTCAACCACATGATCTCAGCGTCCGTGGCCACGCTCATTCTGCCCATCCTCATCTTCCTCTGGGCCATGCTGTCTGTCCCAAGGCCCAGCAAACGCTTCTGGATGACCGCCATCGTCTACACCGAGGTATTAACACAGAAGCACTTAGTCAGGTTCTTATCAATGTAAATCTGCCCGTACTCCTTGTCCCATGCAGTATTAAAGGGATAGGTCACCCAAATGAATTAGGGTGAACAATACCTTTAATATTATAAATTGCACATTTTCATAAATATATTTGTTTTATCCAGCTATGAAAATGCAATTATTGTTCAGGCTGGAAATAATGCTCTTTTATGATATAAACTCAATTCTACTACACGGTACTCAATTAATAGTGTTTATAGAGACATGTTATGAGTCATGCATCTATATATTTTTAAGGGTTTCCCCTATCTCACTATACCACCAGGTCACCATCGTGATCAAGTACTTCTTCCAGTTTGGTTTCTTCCCCTTCAACCAAAACATTGAGCTGGACATGTCCAAACCCTTCCACCCTCCCAACATCATCGGTGTGGAGAAGAAGGAGGGATACGTGCACTATGACCTGGTTCAGCTGCTAGCTCTGTTCTTCCACAGATCTATTCTCAAGGTGCCCACTAAGTCTTTAGCTACATGGTTATTCCTTTCAGGAAGTTGACTTTTTTCAAAAATAAATACAACTTTTAAAAAGTGGACCACCCCTTTAACTACATTGTTAATTGTTACTTATTACCTGTATTGATACATGGTTATATTTAGCACACTGGTGTAATAACCATTCTATTCCTTGCTCTTAACCTCCAGTGTCATGGGCTGTGGGACAAGGATGACCCCAGGGGAGGAGGGGGAGAAACCCCTAAGCAGCACCACCCTGACAGGGAGAAGAGGTCCAGCTCCAGGCGTGTGGAGAAGCAGGCCTCGGCGGGCAGTAGCTCCCTGCTGGAATCGGTACGCGCCCGCTTCCCCCGCCGCTTCTACTCCCTGTCCACCTCCACCCAGCTGCGCCGCAAGAGCTCCAGCGCCGCTTCCCACCACTCCCAGCGCACCCTGCGCTCTGCCCACTCCAGAGGAGGTGAGGTCACACTGGCTCCTAAGTGCTGAATAATAACTCTCTTATTGGGCTTGTTTGGGGGAAGTGTCTAGACTTTTAATGATGTAATTTGTGAGGCCAATGTCTTCCAAACCTCACCAAACCTAGTCACTCCACAGACAGCGTGAGCTCAAGGCAGAGCCTACGGAGAGGGGACAGTGTGAGGAGTGTCCAGCAGAGGAGCAAGAAGGAGAAGATCCTGGACAAACTCAGAGAGCAGCTCATCAAAGCCAAGAGCTTCATTGTCAAGAAGTAGGTGGTCTGGATGTCATGTTTGAATATCGACTTGAAGGTGCCATATTACACTTTTATTCGGCTACTAACTGACAATATTCAGTCACTTTTCAGGATATTAAATTGGTAATAAAAACAACATTGTCTGTTCATAAAGTATTTAGTTTACCTTGTTTACGTGACCAGATAATTGTTTTGTAAATCTTTGTTCATTCTCCGTTAAGAACTCTGGAGATCTACATTCCCATCCGTCAGTTCTTCTACAACCTGATCCACCCAGAGTACAGTGCTGTGACAGACGTGTATGTGCTCATGTTCCTGGCCGACACTGTTGACTTTATCATCATCGTCTTCGGCTTCTGGGCTTTTGGGGTAAGTTTGATATATACCGGGCCTTCGGAAAGTATTCAGTTACGTTACTGCCTTATTCTAAAATGGATTAAATACATAAAAAATCATCGGCAATCTATACACAATGCCACATAATGACGAAGCGAAAACAGATTTTTAGATTTAAAAAAAAAAAAATATAAATTAAAAACAAATACCTTATTTACATAAGTATTTAGACCCTTTGCTAGGAGACTCGAAATTGATCTCAAGTGCATCCTGTTTCCATTGATCATCCTGAAGATGTTTCTACAACTTGTTTGCAGTCCAGCTGTGGTAAATTCAATTGATTGGACATGATTTGGAAAGGCACCTGTCTATATAAGGTCCCACAGTTGACAGTGCATGTCAGAGCAAAAAAATAAGCAATGAGGTGCAAGGAATTGTCCGCATAGTGTCGAGACAGGATTTTGTCGAGGCACAGCTCTGGGGAATGGTACCAAAACATTTCTGCAGCATTGAAGGTCCCCAAGAACACAGTGGCCTCCATCATTCTTAAATGGAAGAAGTTTGGAACTATCAAACCTCTTCCTAGAGCTGGCTGCCTGGCCAAACTAAGTAATCGGGGGAGAAGGTGACCAAGAACCTGTTCGTCACTCTTTTTTTTTACACATTATATTCTCCCCAATTGGTAGTAGTTATAGTCTTGTCTCATCGCTGCAACTCCCGTACGGACTCAGGAGAGGCGAAGGTTGAGAGCTGCGCATCCTCCGAAACACGGACGACACTGGGCCAATTGTGCGCCGCCCCATGCACCTCCCTGGGCTCAAACCCAGAATCTCTGGTGGCACAGCAAGCACTGCGATGCAGTGCCTTAGACCACTGCGCCATCCGGGAGGCCACCTGATGGTCACTCTTACAGAGCTCCAGAGTTCCTCTGTGGAGATGGGAGAACCTTCCAGAAGGACAACCATCTCTGCAGCACTCCACCAATCAGACCTTTATGGTAGAGTGGCCAGAAAGAAGCCACTCCTCAATAAAAGGCACATGACAGCCCACTTGGAGTTTTCCTAAAGGTACCTAAAGACTCTCTCAGATTCTCTGGTCTGATGAAACCAAGATTGAGCTCTTTGGCCATCTGGAGGAAACCTGGCACCATCCCTACAATGAAGCATGGTGGTGGCAGAATCATGCTGTGGGGATGTTTTTCAGCAACAGGGACTGAGACTAGTCAGGAATTGAGGCAAAGATGAACGTAGCAAAGTACAGAGAGATCCTTGATGAAAACCTGCTCCAGAGCGCTCAGGACCTCAGACTAGGGCCAAGGTTCACCTTCCAACAGGACAACGACACTAAGCACACGGCCAAGACAACACAGGAGTGGCTTTTGGCCCAGCCAGAGCCCGGACATGAACCTGATCGAACATCTCTGGAGAGACCTGAAAATAGCTATGCAGCAACGCTCCCCATCCAACCTGACAGAGCTTGAGAGGATCTACAGAGAAGAATGGGAGAAACTCCGCAAAAACAGGTGTCATACTTGTAGCGTCATACCCAAAAAGACTCGAGGCTGTAATTGCTGCCAAAGGTGCAACAACAAAGTACTGAGTAAAGGGTCTGAATACTTACATAAATGTAATATTTCAGGTTTTTATTTTTTATAAATTGATAACAACAATTTCTAAAAACCTGTTTTTTGCTTTGTTATTATGGGGTATTGTGTGTAGATTGATGAGGAAAAACAACAATTTAATCAATTTTTGAATAAGGATGTAACCTAACAAAATTTGGAAAAGGTCAAGGGGTCTGAATACTTTCTACTATAAACTGTTCTTATTCATTGTGTTTGTGATTGAAACCAAGTGCAATGAATTGAAATGTTCCCTAAATGGCCAAGAACACATTTGAACTTGAAACATTGGAGAAAACAAAAACCTTCCAAATGAATAACATGACTTCCTGTCTCTCATAGAAACACTCTGCCGCAGCTGACATCACTTCCTCCCTGTCAGAGGACCAGGTTCCCGAGGCCTTCCTGGTGATGGTACTGATCCAGTTTGGCACCATGATCATCGACCGAGCCCTCTACCTCCGCAAGACTGTCATGGGAAAAGTCATCTTCCAGGTCATCCTGGTGTTCGGTATCCACTTCTGGATGTTCTTCATCCTGCCTGGAGTCACAGAAAGGTATGAATGTGGAGAGATAACATTAACATTTAGTAATTTAGTCATATAGTCATAACCAGCTCCCTCTTTCTTTTAAATACTGTATATTGCTTACTAAATGGTTGCTTCATTAGTAAGTAACGCATAATTGTGAATGTTTTCAAGGTACTTCAAAAGATTATCGATAACATTGTTTCCATTTTAAACACCAGACGGTTCAGTAAGAACACAGTGGCCCAGCTGTGGTACTTTGTCAAGTGCATCTACTTTGGCCTGTCGGCCTATCAGATCCGTTGTGGCTACCCCACCCGTGTCCTGGGCAACTTTCTCACCAAGAGTTACAACTACCTCAACCTATTCCTCTTCCAAGGGTGAGTGCTCTGAAGACTAGTGTAACTACAATCACAAGACATTCAAGAATTGAATGAATTTATGAAAAAGGTATGAGACAAAATTAATCAGTGATGGCACATGCTCCCAATACCTGCCTGCCATAAGCTGGTTCACAACCTATATTGACTGTTGGTCCTAACATTACCCTAACATTGTCCTAAATATTCCTGATTTCCAGGTTCCGCCTGGTCCCGTTCCTGACAGAGCTGCGAGCGGTGATGGACTGGGTGTGGACGGACACCACTCTCAGCTTGTCCAGCTGGATCTGTGTAGAGGACATCTACGCTCACATCTTTGTTCTCAAGTGCTGGAGGATGTCAGAGAAGGTGAGGGACCACAGCCCGCTGTGTTAGTTCTCTAGGACCTCCCTATCCATCTCTGAATGAGGCTTAGAGGGGAAGAAGATAGTATGTTGTCAGAGAGGCTTTGTGGAAATGAGTTGCAGCAGGTTTGAGTTTTTTATTTTATTGTATTATTTTATGATGTGAAGCACTTTGTTACTTGCATTGAAAAGCACTATAAAATAAAGGCACCAATTATGTAGGTTCGCCAAATGTTAGCAAATGTTCATAAAAACTGTAACTAAACTTGATCATTTATTTCCCTGAACAATTTGTTCTTTTCAGAGGCTTAATCCTGTATGTGTGTTGTTTACCAGAGGTACCCCCAGCCTCGCGGGCAGAAGAAGAAGAAGGTGGTGAAGTATGGGATGGGAGGTTTGATCGTCATGCTGCTCATCTGCATCGTTTGGTTCCCCCTGCTTTTCATGTCGCTGGTCAAGTCCGTGGCCGGGGTGGTCAACAAACCTCTGGACGTATCGGTCACCATCACCCTGGGAGGCTTTCAGGTATGAAAACTGTGTCAAAGGCAGGGTTTGGGGCAATTCCATTTATTTCTGTTTACCTAATGAATTGACTGAATTTAAATGGAATTGACACCCTGGTTGACAGTATCAGTTCTTTATTGCCATTTGTTAATTTTAGAATTTGACACATTACTATCTGATTTTAGTATCTTAACGTTGGTATCTCTTCCTTCAGCCCATCTTCACTATGAGTGCCCAGCAAAATCAACTGAAGGACATCAGCAAAGCAGATTTTTCAGACTTCATGAATTCGTACAACTACATTCCGGTAAGAAAACCACCCATTTTAAAGCTTGCTTTCTGAATCTTCATTTTAGGCCAGATTTCTCAAGCTTTTCAAATATATTTTGACGCTATAGGTTTGAATACTATTACATTCTGGTTTGAATATATTACTGTGTATTACTATAATTAAGGTCTTTCTCCTCCCACTCACCAGGGACTTGCAAATGTAAGAATTGTGTGTTTTAATATTTCTATACTTCTATCCATGCAGTCAGCGATGCAGTTCTTGGAGGCATACACGTCAGAGGATGTGACTGTGGCGGAGCTGGAGGGTAGTTCCAATTCCTTGTGGACCATCAGCCCCCCCAGCAGGAAGAACCTTATGGATGTTCTCAGCAAGGAGGAATACTTCCCTGTCACCATGTCCTGGACCATCCAGAGGTAAGAGAACCAGGGCCCCTGTTCATTAGGCACCAAAAGGGAAGAAAACAGACTGAAACAGTCCAATAAGATAATAATTTTCATTAGCGTTGCAAAACGCTTTCAACTGTTTTCCGTTGCGTGCCCTGATGAACACTAACCTGGAGGAACCAATACTCGAATGCACACATGTATGGAAACATACTCACTTACTATCGGAGTGAGAACCAAACCTCTATTCAATCCGCATCATGGAAGTTCGACTTTACACAGTGATTTAAATTTATGGGCAATGTTCACGCTTTAGCGGAGGCGCCATTCACGGTAAACGCTGCATATGTCGGCTCAATCGGAAATGACCTTTTACATTTCTATCGGGGAATCTGTAACGCTTCAGCTTTACAGACTGAATAGAGCCACAACACTCACACACTTCTTAGAAACTCAAAGGTGTTTTGAACTGTAACTTGGTCAAATAACTTAGTAACTACAGTGTTGTGTAGGTCCACATAGATTACATAGTACTTTAGAGACGTAAAATATCTGTTGGGATATCTGCCCATTTACGAGTGCACAAAGTAATATGTATGGGAAAGAATGTGTGGTGTACTATTTTTGACTTGCAAAATATCTACTGTCTGTAATTAGGATTTTTCTCTCTTCAACAGGAATCTTAGTCTTGGAGCCAAAGCTGAAGTTGCGACAGATAAACATGTAGCATACCTTGATATGACAACACGACAAGAGTTAGTAGATCTCCTGAATGGGACCAGAAACCAGGCTGTGTAAGTAGCCTATGCTAAGGGAAACAGACTATGACTTTTCAGGCTTAATTACGCCTTCATAACCCCTTCATAAGGTCTTTTATAGATGCTTGATAAATCATTCATAATTAAAGTGATGCTCCACAACTTTGTATAATTTGAGCCAGCAGTTTTGAAAGTGGTGATCACGAGCCAAAACGGGTCCCAGTTTGAATTGTGTACTACATCATCCATTTTTTTTGTGTGTGCAAATTGTATGATATGTTACAAATCCAACTCGTACAATATGTACTGTTTTGTTGAGATTAAGATCCCGGACTGCATCTTTAAATGTCCTGTCTCTTTCTCTCCCCTCCTCTCCAGGGTCATAGCACAAGTCTTCCCATGCTTCCTCAGAGCTCCCAGTGACTCCAATGCCAAACCTATAGAACAACTCCATAAAGGTAATGCACGAATCCTTAAACCTGGAATGACTTCATGTGGATAGAAACATTTAGACATTTACATCGTCCTGAAATGAACACTTGTGTTTTGAACTGACGCATCGCCCTCTTATTACCGTTGATGTATTGTTTATGATATCTCCATTTCAGACAACGGCTACAAGAACATCCTGCTCGACCTGGAGAGAACCCACAACAGCAGTGGTGAGATCCAGGAGTGGTGGATCGTAGACCAGCCATCGGCGGGACAGATCCAGATGAGGGGTGCGGCGGTGGGGAAGAAGAGAGAGGCAGGCCTCCAGCTCTACGTGTTCAGTGACAAAGTCAGCCCGCCCAGTCTGGGCTTCCTGGCAGGATACGGGTGAGTGGAGGATATCTGACGGTCTGACTTGGGTCATGTAACTCATGTTCAGTGAGACACACAATCATTTTTGAATTGTTTGTCAGGCAATACCACCACAAAATGTTGTGTTGTGCTTACTGGACACAACCCTGGTGTTGCTTTCTAAAAGGTTTTGTGCATTTATATTGCTTTATCACTAGTCATAAGCATGTATGTGCCTTTTTTAATGTATTATAACAAGGCTTATAATGTGTTATTTTGTCTCTCACCGGCAGGATCATGGGCCTGTATGCATCGGTGGTGCTGGTCATCGGCAAGTTTGTGCGCGAGTTCTTTAGCGGCATCTCCCATTCCATCATGTTTGAGGAGCTGCCCGCCGTGGACCGCATCCTGAAGCTGTGTACCGACATCTTCCTGGTCAGAGAGACGGGCGAGCTGGAGCTGGAGGAAGACCTTTATGCCAAGCTCATCTTTCTCTACCGCTCACCAGAGACTATGATCAAGTGGACCAGGGACCAAAAAACTAAATGACAGTGCCACCTAGTGGGGGGCAGAGACATGAAAAAAGCACAATCCAGCAGGAAGTAGCTAGCTCGCTATGCTCCCTGTATTTTGGTGGGATGGTATTAAGGGACCCTCTCACTATCAAGCCTGCCATGAAAAACAATGACCTACACATGAAAGGGGACTTTGAAGAACAGCGGTGGCTGGTGGCACTTTAAATTAGGAGGGCGCGCTCATAGTAATGGCTGGAACGGAATGAATTTAGTGGTATCAAACACCTGGTTTCTATGCGTTAGATATCATTCCATCCATTATTATGAGCCGTCCTCCCCTCACCAGCCTCCTCTGTAAGAAGCTGTTTTTTGTTTGTACTCGTTTAGTACAACTCTGAAGAATTGCAGCCATCAGTCAGTGTGTTTGAGATGTCACAGACAGACAGGGAGACAGACTGCAGCTGTCCTGCCTGCCTCCAGACGTCTGGCCTTTTTCCTATTGGGAAACATGAACCAAGGGTTGTGCAATATACTGATAGCTGGCTGTAAACTTGAACAGACATGTTTTCTTGAGCTAACACGGGAGAAGGGAAAAGAGAAGAGAAGCGGACAGCGACTGAGAGACACTTGACACTTTGATTTTCCAAGATATTTCCCTTTACAGTAGCCTACCTGGAAGTGCTTTGGCTTTTCCAGCAAGACAACGACGAGAGGTTGAAGACAACCCACTGGGCACACACTGGTTTAATCAACGTTGTTTCCATGTAATTTCAATGAAATTACGTTGAACCAAAGTGCAATAGACGTTGAATTGACGCCTGCTTGCAGTGGGAAGTTACAATAATTTGTTGCCGTTAATTTTGTTTCTACAGAGTAATCAAGGGAGCTGTGGCAGACATCGTTCTCAGGAAATGTGTATCATCTCACCAGAAAGGGATTACGTTTTTGGTTGTTTGAACCTGTAGTACACCTAGGAAAGAGAAACAATAAAGGGGTGATGTGATGAACACTGTATAGAGATTAGAATTATATTTCTATATTTTGGAGCATGTCCATCTTGATGGCGCCCCTATAAAGACCTAAGAATTGAGGGCCTAAATACAGATGCTGTCGTTGACGTGTGTAACCTGTGTCGGTTATATTTGATTGCTTGAAAACCCCTTGTTTTTGACATTACAAGTTAGTGTTATTTTAAATGTACAAGTTCATATGTTCAACCAAAATGTGATCAAGGCCATCAAATCTATGCATTGGAAAATGCAGCACCATGTGTAAGTGAATAGATTGTTTTCATGTGTAAGGAATCTAGTTTGTGACGTTATCGAGGTTCAGTGACCTGAATGTAACAAATGTTTGAAAGCTGACCTGCTGCCATTTTATTCCATTCCATGACTTGATTCAGTAAAAACACTGAGGGCATGCCACAAACATCAAGCCTGCATACTCCACAAGACTTGACACACATTTTAAGATTAGTTGTAAACATAAATCATCATCTAGCTTTCAGTCAGTTCCAAAGTACAGGCATAACATATAATACAAATGGAAAGGCATTCTGCAATCTAGAAGAAACTAAAGGACAATAATATACCAATTACCCAAAAATATTATTTTCTAAACAAATTTGATTCATTATAAGTGCCTTCACACACAATAGTAACTGAAATGGCTGCTTTCAACACTTCATACTGTACAAATTCAGAAATCATCTCATCCACCCCTTTACGCATCAATCATTGAAGCACAGAGTTTGATATTGTAAGGTGAACGTGCAAATCATTATTTTCACACCGAGTATCTTGTTGCATACTGTTGTAGATTGAATGAGAAAACACCTTGATGATCCATTGAGGCAAATACAACAAATACATTACCAAACCTAGATCAACATTCAAAATCAAATGTTTTATATCACTTCAAATGTAGCAAAATATACATTATTTTACAATCGCAGTAAACCCCAAAAGGGACAAATAATATCTTTAAGTAGTGTTTGATTATTTTCCACAGTGATATTATATTACCATGCTTATGTTATTGTTATGAGCATAACTCGTTGTTATGCTTGATGGTTAGAGTGCCTACAGTTGTACATCTGGCGATGGGAGGCAAGGCAAAGTTCACGACCCCCTGGCATGCTGAGAATGGGAGGGTGTGGAAGATTCCGACACCCATCCTTAACAGGTAACTGGAAGTGCTCTGGTCCAGACAGGAAGTCCAGGTTCTGTGGCTAACATAGCCCACCAGCGTACTCATCCTCATCAGCCTCCCCTGCCTCCGCTCCTTCCCCAGCATCGGCAGCTGAAGCAGGAGCCTTCTTCTTACCCCCCCCTGGAACCCTCAGGCTGATGGACAACTTTGCATACTGCAAGACAATTGGCACTGTGGTCAGGTTATGGAAAGTTGTCTCTACAGTATTTGTTTCTCAGAAGTGTTTCCTAAACCTCTCATTGAGTACCCAAAGCCAGTTCCATGTTTTTGATCTCTTCCTAAACTAGCACAGCAGATTCAACTAATGAACTAATCAGAAAAACCTTGGTTAGTTTGAGTCCGGTGTGTGTGTCTTTCTGGAATTGATCAGGAGAGGTTAAAGAAATAGCTCTAAAGAAATGTAAAATATAATAAATCTTACAAAACAACAAGAAAGCAGGGTCTAGATGGGTGACGCAGGTAAGCAAGCAGTTGGACTGCTATTGTTTCTATTAATAAATTACTTTGCATTATTCAGGCTAGCCTGGAAATGCATCTATGGGGTGGCTAGGAGAAAGGTTTCATAAGGAAAGGACAGCTCATTATTCCATACCTTTTAAAGACCTTAAATGTGATCAAAGGAGACAACAGAATACAATTGAGAGAAGTAGATACTCAAATGATGTGATGACATGCTTTGAAGTGAATGATGGTTACATACAGTATAAGCCACAAGGCAGAACACTCACATCATTGTCCATGTACTTGAATAAGGGCGAGTTACAGACGCAGTGCACTTGGTCCTCATCCTGCTCATCGTAGCCCTGCAGGAGCTGCTCCAAGGCAATACAGTCCTCACTCCCACTGAAGCCTGGCAGACTAGGGTCAAAAGGTTAGAATGGTCAAGCATAGGGTTGCAAAATTCCGGTAACTTTCCCAAAATTCCCAGGTTTTCCAGAAATCTTTCCAGAAATCCCGGGTGGAGTATTCACAGATTCCGTGCTTATTACCTCCTGACTCCAGGAATATTTCAACCCGGGATTTCTGGAATTTGGGGTAAATTACCAGAATTATGAATCCCTAGTCAAACATAACAAAATTCATAACCTTCAGATTTACCTTTTAGTTAGACAAATGTAAAGTCAGTACCTGTAACTCTCTCGAACACATTTATCTGCTGCTACGAAGTCATTTCTGTGAAGGTGGACTAGCACTTGGGCAATGGTTTTCTGAAGAAGAAAATACACAGGCAACCATTTGGTTTTAATCTTCACAACAGGGGTAATAATAACAGAGTCTGCTCAGTTTTGAACACGGTCAATTGTCTTTATCAGGCTAAATAAGTGAAAGATCCTTAAACACACCTTAAAACACGTTGGGTAATTCTCTATTTCTTTATACATGTTCTTCTCCTTCTGAATCGACACTGCTGCTTCATCAAGCCTGACGGGCCAAAAACAACAGTTAGCTGGAAGGGAATGAGTAGGAAAGGTAGAACAATCTGTAAAGCAGGTGAGAATTTACTTGTGTTGCCTGACGAGAAGTCTTGATGCTTTCCCCAGCATCTCTACAGCTTGACGTAGACGGTCTTCATTCTGCAGAAATATACATTCATCATATCAATAATATTTTGATTGATTTGGTCACTTTTCATCACATTAATATATATCCAATATCAATTAAATAAGACTGAGATTCCTGCAGATGTGACCCTGAACTGAGGCTGTGGCTTGGAAGCAACTCAATGATTGGTGTTCTCTAGAATCAAAAATTCAAGTAGTACCTCAAACACTGATGCAGCTTTCTGGTACAGATCCACTGCTTTTGCTAGATCCTGTGATTCGATTAGCCTGAAAAAAGAAAAGTGCAACTTTAACTGAAGTACCCTAAGCATCAAAACGAGGAATAACAACGAGCATCATCATACGTTTACAGTGACATGCCAATGTTGACAGGGAATTCATTTTGAGAGACCGTCTAAGACGATCAATATTGGCAACCGGTACGTACTTTCCAGCTCTGTCGAGGGCCAAGGCTGCAGTGTCTGGTGTGCCATTCTCTACATACATCATGCTTGCTCTCTCAATATACTGGATAGCCTCTGGTATCCTCTGCATGTCCTGGAGAGAAAAAAACATGTCTGTCAATGATTAGCGTTAGTAGCTAGTTAATATTAAAACCGTAGTCATGTCATGTGTCAAAAGCGTCTGGCTAAAAACAAAGCCTTTAATCCAGAAGGGGGCAACAAAAACGTAAAAACTATGGCATAAACGCAACAGTAAATTTCACCCGACCTCTGATAACAAGTATATATGATTGACAATAATGTTTAGCACATTAAAACTAACCTTGAGCATCATACCAGCTGCCTCAAGTGCTCTGTAACAGAAAGATCTCCTTAGCAACATTAAATACAACCAGATGTAGACAAATCAGTGTCATTCTGGTTCTATTAATATCATTACATAAGATAGGCCTAGATCTTTTATACTCACTTGGCTGCATGGAAAAGTCTGTACATTGAGTTGAGTTAAAGAAAACGTTGATGTTATTATCAGATATTTGTGGGCCACAATGTTCAAATACAACATATACAATTACCTTGTTCAAAACTAACCTGCAAAACCATATATAAGCCTCCCTCCCCATTGGCAGTGAAAGGATACGTTTTGTTGTTGGTATGTGCCTCTGCCTCTTGCAGGTATGCCTCCTTCGCTTCTTCAAGCATCTTGGCATTTTTAAAGGCAACAGCTGGGCGAGAAGGGAATGCTTCATTATGCATTTATAATAAGCCAAATCACAAGACAACTTGAGCAACACTTCTGCAATATAGCCTAATATATTACTGACAGTGTGCTATTGCCCAACTAGACTATCAAATGTTGTTGTAGTAGGGGACATACATTCAGGTCCAAATTGTTGCTGCATAGAATATATGAACCTCGGATACAATACCTGCTTTTGAGTACTCTGATGCAGCACTGTCATAGTCAGGCTTCCATTTCATGAAGCTAGTCTTTAAACTGTGGGAAAAATGAATCATATTCAGTGTCAAACATTACAGCAGCATTGCCTCTGAAAAAAAGTTACAATCATATGGATTTGCCATAGGATGTAATACAGGTATGGACGCCCTAGTATTGATGAAGTGATACCGACAGGCTTAACTGCAGTGCAGCTCAGCTGGCTTCCTACCTAGAATGGCAAGCTAGCTTGTTAAATTGAAAATACCATTCCTATGCTATTTGTTTTATACATAGGTACTTTACAATACACGAGTACCAATACTATGATAGTGGCTGACTACCTACTGTAATAGCTCAAACGCAATCTAGCTAGCTAACGTCATCTAGCTAGCGAGATTTCCTTACTATTTTTCAGCCTTGGCAATGTGGTCGTGCGCCTCGTTGATTTTCGCAGCCATTTGGTCCAGTGGCAGCTCTGCTGTGTAGTCTACTAATAATGTAATGAAACAATTATTAATATTTAAGTTCTCACTGGCTAAAATGTAGTGAGATGTTGCCGTTACTGGTTTCAGGAGACCTTTCCTTCATCAGTGTGTTGACTACGGAAGCTCGTGAGTTGCATTTTATTTTTCTACTCATATACTGCGACAACGTTACAATGTTGCACCTACTGGGCAATAATGTAATAGTTGAACGCCCTTCCTAATCCAGAAAACTAGTCTTCTTTCATCAATTCAATTCAAGGGGCTTTATTGGCATGGGAAACATATGTTAACATTGCCAAAGCAAGTGTGGTAGATAATATACAAAAGTGAAATAAACAATAAAATTAATCTCTATTTGCTAGTTATGAAATCTCCAGTTATTAATTTAAATAGCCTACAAAATGTATAATATTATTCCTCTATTATTATATGTATTTTATAAATCATTTTTACACTAGCAGTTGCAAAGTGCTTTACAGATACCCAGCCCAGAACAAGCCATGCAGAGGAAGAAGCAGTGGCCAGGAAAAACTCCCTAGAAGGAACCTAAGAAGAAATCTAGAAAGGAACTAGGCTCAGAGTGGTGTCTAGCCCTCATCTGGCTATTATTATCAGTGAAAAAATTGTTTATACTATTTTCTATGTGATAAGCTAATAAATTCGTATAGCCCAGTCGAATATATCACTGCCAAACCAGTAGACATGGCCTATCACATGATACCAATTGACAGTGTTCTTGGCTCGGGTTCACCTGAGCAGGGCTCCTGTGTCTGAAATGGTAACTGTATCTTTAAGGCGCTTGCCTACCCCTGTCTGCTTTGTGTAGCGAGTGTGGAGAGTCACGCCATCAGAACATGCTTTAATTCTGAAAGGTAGAGGTGGAAAAGGGGTTAAGAAACTTTCACCTCTGGAGCAACAATCGACAAGTTGGGCAAGGTGAGTTTGATTACTACTTTTATTATATTGTTAATCGGTGTGCGTTTTTGACCAATACAAAAACGGCATCCTTTCTTCCTAGTTGGTTGATGTTGAGAAAAGGTATATAGCTTTGGATATGCCTCTCCAAAACACGAGGTTTGTTCATAAACGGCGCCTGAAAAGTGTCAGACTTTTCATACAATTTTTCCAAACTAAGTGTTTAATTTTAGGATAAAATGTAACTTTCCTTCCTTATGTAACCCTGAGGTCTTTAAGAGGGTTGCGCTACTTGCATGATCAACATGCTATTATTGAATTAGATTACCGTAATAGCTATACAACGTTTAAATGTATTCAGAGTTTAAGATTAAATGCGCTGCAACCTTTGTAATTTAGTTGCCAGCAAGCGGGAAACCAATGTTTGCATTGCAGTGGGTCTGACGACTTGGGGATTTGTGTAGAAAGGGAATAATGCTCCTTTAAAGCAAACGGGCAATTTACCATAACAATTGAATCAAAGGGATGGTTCCTTGACACGATTTTTCCTGCGTTTTATTAGTATGTTTGTTGAGTCCCGATGACGTCTAGGTATTTTGTTGATGTTGAATAAGGGGTACATTCCAAATTCTTGTCTGACTCTTTGTTTTTGTCGGTGCAGGATATCGTTGTTTCGTGCGTGTCGGAAATGAAGTCCACTCAATTTTTACTATCCACTGCACTTCTTTTCCTTCTATCTGGACTTTCCATGATTACCGCCTGCAACAAGGCTCTCTGTGCCAGTGATGTCAGCAAGTGCCTCATTCAGGTAAGAAGGCTAAGCTCTTAGTGCGTTTTTTAAAAGGCTTTCGGTTTAGGTAAACTTTTGTCTCACTAATACCATTTTTCAGTTACTAAATCACTTTGAGAGAACTCTATGGAATTTCTATAAGGAATCTCTCATGTCTTTTCAGAGTAAATTGCCACTGCCATAGTGTTATGCCAATATTGTATATTGTAGGACTTGATGCACTCCCACTATGCATTTCCACAGTGTGTATGTCATTTTACATTAACCTAAAATCTCTACATTCTCTCTATACTGGAAACATGCATACAACCATAACAGTACCTGTACACTAAATTAACCCTTCTGAGAACACTCAACTAACAAAGCGGGGATACTAAAAATGTACTCGATATTGGCTTGGCTTACAATCAGGCACATGTTTTACATTTATAGCCACACAGTGTCTTCAAAGGATGTAGCCTAGTCTACCTTGGCTGTACATGCGATGGCCAATGGAGATTGATATCTGTATACCTTCCATGGTTGCTGTTGCAGCCACAACCACACTTCACTGTGTGCTTAGTTAGCTCCATCCCTGTGCACATCTGGAATTTGACCTCTGCTCTCCCTTTGAACTGCCCTCCCAGCCGCACTGGAGGAGTCACAGAACAGGCAGCTTAAGGTCGGCCCACTCCTCAAACATACGCAGTTACTCACACCCGTCCGTAGTGATTTCTAACAGGATATGTATGGCTTATTTTCTTGTTTGAGTCAACCATGACGTGCTCAATACACAAAAATAATGTTATATTGTTTTGGCGCTCATGTAACAACTAAAGCCATACTGAGACTACTGTATTGAAAGAATGTTTGCACAACATGATAGAAGGCTTAAATGCATACAAGAGTTATGCAAATGTGTGCCACCTTCACTGTCTATTGCTGAATTTCTCTCTTACTTGTGAGTTATGCACTTA
Source organism: Oncorhynchus clarkii lewisi (assembly GCF_045791955.1). Taxonomy (NCBI): domain Eukaryota; kingdom Metazoa; phylum Chordata; class Actinopteri; order Salmoniformes; family Salmonidae; genus Oncorhynchus; species Oncorhynchus clarkii. The sequence continues at coordinate 21,192,357 of NC_092161.1, read as the reverse complement.
TGTACATCAGTCCTGCCACATACATAAAATGTGACTATGTTATAATATACATTGTGTGTTTTGTGATGTACAGGAGCTGTGTCAGTGCAGGCCCTCTGATGGGAACTGCTCATGCTGTAAGGAGTGTATGCTCTGTCTGGGCACACTGTGGGAGGAGTGCTGCGACTGTGTGGGTAGGTGCCAGAGTTGTACAGTTGTGGCCAAAAGTTTTGAGAATGACACAAATATTAATTTTCAAAGTCTACTGCCTCAGTTTGTATGATGGCAATTTGCATATACTCCAGAATGTTATGAAGAGTGATCAGATGAATTGCAAAGTCCCTCTTTGTCATACAAATGAACTTAATCCCCAAAAAACATTTCCACTGCATTTCAGCCCTGCCACAAAAGGACCAGCTGACATCATGTCAGTGATTCTCTCGTTAACACAGGTGTGAGTGTTGACGAGGACAAGGCTGGAGATCACTCTGTCATGCTGATTGAGTATGAATAACAGACTGGAAGCTTCAAAGGGAGGTGCTTGGAATCATTGTTCTTCCTCTGTCAACCATGGTTACCTGCAAGGAAACACGTGCCGTCATCATTGCTTTGCACAAAAAGGTCTTCACAGGCAAGGATATTGCTGCCTAACTTTACGGGGGGCGGTTCAATTGTTGTGATGAAGGCTTCAGGGCGCCCAAGAAAGTCCAGCAAGTGCCAGGACCGTCTTCTAAAGTTGATTCAGCTACGGGATCGGGGCACCACCAGTACAGAGCTTGCTCAGGAATGGCAGGTGTGAGTGCATCTGCACGCACAATGAGACAAAGTCTTTTGGAGGATGGCTTGGTGTCAAGAAGGGCAGCAAAGAAGCCACTTCTCTTCAGGAAAAACATCAGGGACAGACTGATATTCTCCCAAAAGTACAGGGATTGGACTGATGAGGACTGTGGTAAAGTCATTTTCTCTGAATCCCCTTTCCGATTGTTTGGGGCATCCGGAAAAAAGCTTGCCCGGAGAAGACAAGGTGAGCGCTACCATCAGCCCTGTGTCATGCCAACAGTAAAGCATCCTGAGACCATTCATGTGTGGGGTTGCTTCTCAGCCAAGGGAGTGGGCTCACTCACAATATTGCCTAAGAACACAGCCATGAATAAAGAATGGTACCAACACATCCTCCGAGAGCAACTTCTCCCAACCATCCAGGAACAGTTTGGTGCCGTACAATGCCTTTTCCAGCACCTTGCCATGAGGCAAAAAAGATAACAAGTGGCTCGGGGAACAAAACATCAATATTTTGGGTCCATGGTCAGGAAACTCCTCAGACCTTAATCCCGTTGAGAATTTGTGGTCAATCCACAAGAGGCGGGTGGACAAACAAAAACCCACACATTCTGACAAACTCCAAACATTGATTATGCAAGAATGGGCTGCCATCGGTCAGGATGTGGCCCAGAAGTTAATTGACAGCATGCCAGGGCGGATTGCAGAGGTCTTGAGAAAAAAAAGGGTCAACACTGCAAATATTGACTCTTTGCATCAACTTCATGTAATTGTCAATAAAAGCCTTTGACACTTATGAAATGCTTGTAATTATACTTCAGTATTCCATAGTAATATCTGACAAAAATATCTAAAGACACTGAAGCAGCAAACTTTGTGTAAATTTAATATTTGTCATTCTTAACTTTTGGCCACGACTGTAGAATTGAGTCACAGGATTTGGACTCGAGTCTGGCTCTTCACAAATTTGAGACTCGAGATGATAGAAAACCAAAACTTGAGACTTAACTTGGATCTTCGACTTGACTCATGACTTTAGATTGTCTGGCCAGGTTTTGTCACTCATTTTGTGGCACAGAGACTCCGTGGATTACTCTCCACGCAGCCAGAGTAGCCGCAGGCATCACACTTGCAAAACAAAAAGTTAGAAAGGAATGCCATATACAGCTCCCAAAAGTATACAGCTCCCAAAATAGTTTGGGGATCAAGCATATAAACTGTTTGCTTTGCCATCGCACCAGCAATGGGGCATCAAGCAACAATTACTAGCATAGGTCTTTTGTTAAGTCAAAATTGCTTGATATTGATCTTATGAAGCTTGCATTTGGAATGAGTTAAAATTTATTATTACATAATCAAAATGTGTTGTAGACAAAATAATGAAAAGGGCTGTCTGCTAGCCTCCAATAAATAGACTAAGATTTGTAGTTGATTGATGTCATTGCATGTCTTGATTTATTTTAGTTTTTTGACTTGAAATAACTTGGCTCAGCTCGCTCTTAAAATGCACAACTTGGAATTGACTCTAGACTCTGCCAGTTCTACTTAGGACTTGAAACTTTGACCATTTTGCTTGAGACTTGCTAGTGACTTGGTCCCACGTACTAGGTGCACATTTGAAAAGGGCAAACTACAACCAGGGTCAGAATGGATTAATGAAGATGGGTATTTGGTTTTTGCATCATATTGAGCTCCTCCAAATCCTTCCTTCCATTATTCACTGATTGTTCAAGGTAGTGCACCCATCCTATTTTACAAGTGTAGTGCAGTGAATGGTGAGTAACATATGAACAAATAGTGGTTTATTGATGATCAGTCATTTATTGTAAAAGTATTTGATTTATTTACCAATTATCAACTTGTTTCCTGCATCCCATCACACAGGGATGTGTAACCCCAGGAACTACAGCGATACTCCGGCTACCTCCAAGAGCACGGTGGAGGAACTCTACCGACCCATCCCCTCACTGTTCCGTGCCCTGACCGAGGGCGAAGCACCTATCAACATGATGGTGGTATCCTTCCCCGTGGCTGAGGAACTATCTTACCATGAGAACCTGGTGTCTTTCCTGGAAACTCTGGAGGACCAGCACCAAAATGTCTCCCTGACCGGGAACAGTATCCACACCAGCTACGATAACACCCAAAGTACTGAAGGTAGGGAGGGATGAGCGGGTTGATTTTTGGGGACAATCATAGCTGCTGGGTATTCCATAATAAGAGAATAAACAGAGCGGGGCACATCATAGTCTTACAAAGATGCCTTTTATCAAAGCTTTAGTTCATCAGAAGACTCTGAAGATTCTACGATAGTTTAGCATTTGTAGCAAAAATATCATTCAAGTCATGGGACCGATCTTGTCATTTTTCACACATCGTGTCTATAAGTTTCTATTGTGAAGCTCAGCAAGGTCACATAGGTAACATGATGCTCACAGGTTATGACTGTATTAACTACACATTGAAACATCCAGCCCAAAGAGGGAGGTTTAAATAAAATACTTACTAGTCGCCAAAGTCGGTTTGCTGCCTAGTTAAATAAAATATACTGGCAGATTGGGCACCCCCGTAAGTGCTAAAGATATGAACTTTGGTCCATCCCACTATTTTAGGGAAACCCCAAGAGCCAATGAATAGCTCAAATCCCCGACAGTCTATATTGTTTTAGGAGAGGGAGAGCTATAATGAAGTCATCGCTAAAGCTGCTTTGATCCGAGCTTGGTGGCTAGACCCCTCCATTAAAACATATGCAATCTCGGGCTATCTTTTGATGGGTTTAGTGGGCTGCTAGCCCTGCAAATTGAGTAGATTGCTGCTGGCCTTGTGGACTTTCATGTGCATCCACTCCATTTGTCTTCTACTCATCAACCGGTCCTAGTGATTTGTAGGAACCTGTGTGTGTGTGTGTGAGGACACTTGACAGTTCATGTAGGTTTAGTATTCTGATCATATTTCTGAGCAGGGAATTCTGAACGAGTCATGCGGCTATGCCTACATTTTTAAATATGTCCAGTGTTTCCGGATTCCCTTTTCCCGGGGGGCCAAGACAGAGTTTGGGAAACCCTGCTTTAGAGTACCTTCGTAAAGTGAAGACTAAGCATGTTTTCCGTAAACTTTTCAAATGGATAGTGGTAATATTTCCCTGTTGTATTCCTTGGAGAAATAAGCCTTTGAATGCCATGTCTTTCCCCTCCACAGATAACATGTGCACTGTGGTGTACTTTGACGACTGCGTGTCCATCCGCCAGTGCAAGCAATACTGCGAGTCCATGGGGGGCTCCAAATACCGCTGGTTCCACAATGCCTGCTGTGAGTGTATCGGCCCGGAGTGCCTCGACTACGGCAGCAAAACTGTCAAGTGTATGAACTGCCTGTTCTGATTGAAGCTAATAGGACTGGCGACATTAGGGTACTGTGTTCAAACTGCCACTATCTGGAGTAGCAGGTGAAGGTTAACTGAGGAATATGACTTTCATAATGCTTCACTATTTGTATGTATTATGAATTATTTTTGCTCATTTTTATATTTTATAGGTTCTTTAGCAAATTAGAAATATATCGTTTTGAATTTTTTTCTAGTTAAGAGGAGAGGTCAATGTTTTAAAATGTGTAATGCAATGGCATTTTATTTTTGGTGTCATGGAAAATCAGAGTAAATGCTATTTGTATAATTGTTTTATCACGTGTTTATTTTAGGAAACAACGTCCATATTCAATCAAACTAATAGCCAGCCGTTCACATGTTTGATTTTATATGTGCAGTTTAAATGATTTGTTTCATACTGTAAACATTATTTTAAATCAAATAATTGAAGATGAGTTCAGCCAGACATATAGGACATGTTTGGTACAGATGGGTTAAGTTCAGCTGGCCAGACATATAGGACATGTTTGGTACAGATGGGTTAAGTTCAGCTGGCCAGACATATAGGACATGTTTGGTACAGATGGGTTAAGTTCAGCTGGCCAGACATATAGGACATGTTTGGTACAGATGGGTTAAGTTCAGCTGGCCAGACATATAGGACATGTTTGGTACAGATGGGTTAAGTTCAGCTGGCCAGACATATAGGACATGTTTGGTACAGATGGGTTAAGTTCAGCTGGCCAGACATATAGGACATGTTTGGTACAGATGGGTTAAGTTCAGCTGGCCAGACAGATGGGACATGTTTGGTACAGATGGTTTAAGTTCAGCTGGCCAGACAGATGGGACATGTTTGGTACAGATGGTTTAAGTTCAGCTGGCCAGACAGATGGGACATGTTTGGCTGACCAGATAGGATAAGCACGGTTTGTACGGTGATGGAATTTTGTGTTTTCCGGGCCTGGAAAAGTTAGGACAAGTTTGGCCAGATATGATAATTTCAGAAATAAGTTTGGCCGGCTAGATAGTTTAATCTGGCCAAATTTATCCTATAGGTGGCTGGCCATCAAGACAGATGGGATATATAACAAGTTCGGACAATTGGCCAGATAGGGTAAGTTCTGCCAGATGGGTTAAGGTCAGCTCGCTGGACAGATGAGACGAGTGCAGCCAGATAAGTTTGGTAGGCCGGTCAGACAGATAAGTTCACAATCGGGGACCAGCATGTGGGGGTGTTGGGGGTATCCGAGCTTCATCAGCCAACACTAGATATTGATTAATCAAATCTTCCCATTCCGGCTTAATTTGGCATGCCTTCTTAAACAGCCAAACTGTATACGCATTCACACATCAAGTCTTCTCTTGAGTTGGGCTCAGGGATGGAACAACTGTTGAACATTTGAGTTGGGTGTGGGGGTAGGTCGAACTATGGGTGGAAAGGGAGAGAGGGGCATGCATCCCACATCAGTTGACCAAAATGTAGAATTCCTACTACCGGCCATTATGGGTAGCAATCATTAGAAGTGCTTATTATTATGCATATTATTTGTCAATTTGTGGGAATAAATTAGGATATGCATGTTTTTTTTAAATATGCAGTACAACTGAGGGGAAGGGGTTCGAAATGATGTTCGCTGCGGATCTGGTTCTGTACTGTAGGTGGCACCATGTGCTCTTTTTAAAGGATGAGCCCATATCTCTTGAAAGGCCCTAGGATCCATGTGTAAAGGGTTGGTCAGACATTCACTGGAATGACAACCCTACATGGGATGGGGGTGGAATATTGAAGGACAATTAGAGGTTTCCTTAGTCGCAGCTACGATATGCTTAACAGTGCAAATATTATGGTACAGTTTATATGGACACTCAATTACCATGGTACTTCTTAATGGTAAGTTTACAAACATGGTAAGTGGTGAAATAAGTATAGCTAGTTAAAATTGTATGTAATGTAATGGTGTTGCAGATAATAACAAGACGATCCGTCTTTATCTGGCTAAAAGAAGGAAGGAATATAATATCTATTCTTTGCAGGAAACTCATTCTACACTTTTAGACAAAGTTGTATGGACAAAATGACTGGGGGACCTAAAACAGATTTGTCTCATTAACCATATATGGTCCAAATAATGATGCTATATAACTTGACTTTACAGGCAATACATGACGCAATTATTATTGTGGGAGATTATAATACGGTTTTAAGTACCTCAATGGACCGTAAAGGAAATCACACTACAAACTATCACCCTCATGCTCTTAAAGAAATTACGAATATTATGCATATATCTGAACTAGTGGATATATGGCGGCTTACATATCCTGACCGAGTGAGAGAAACATGGCGAAGGATCAATCAAGCTAGTCGTTTTGATTACTTTATGTCATTGTCGCTGGCACCAAAAGTTAAGTGTTGATAAGGGACAGAATGCTGTCAGACCATAAAATAATTGGTATACACATTACACTTACAGAATTTACACGAGGGCGAGAATATTGGAACTTTAAATCAAAACCTACTGGACGACAAATTATTTTTAACCAAGAGAATCATTTACAACGATACAGTGGATCCCCTTATTGTATGGGGCACTTTTTGACTGAACAAAAATATATCCCATGTTTCATGATCTGAAATAAAAGATCACAAATGTTCCATATGCAACAAAAGCTTATTTCTTTCAAATGTTATGCACAAATTTGGTAACATCCATTAGTGAGCATTTCTCCTTTGCCAAGAAAATCCATCACCTGACAGCTGTGGCAAATCAAGAAGCTGATTTAAACAGCATGATCACATAACACAATGCCACAGATGTCTCAAGTTCTTGGTCACCTCCCTGACCAAGGCCCTTCTCCCACGAGTGCTCAGTTTGGCCAGGCAGCCAGCTCTAGGAAGAGTCTTGGTGGTGCCAAACTTATTCCATTTAAGAATGGCCACTGTGTTCTTGGGGACATTCAAAGCTGCAGAAATATTTTGGTACCCTTCCCCAGATCTGTGCCTCGACACAATCCTGTCTCGGAGCTCTACGGACTATTCCTTCGACCTCATGGCTTGGTTTTTGATCTGACATGCACTGTCAGCTATGGGACCTTATATAAACAGGTGTGTGCCTTTCCAAAACATATCCAATCAATTACATTTACCACAGGTGGACTCCAATCAAGTTGTAGAAACATCTCAAGGATGATCATTGGAAACAGAACGCACCTGAGGTCAATTTCGAGTCTCATAGCAAAGGGTCTGAATGCTTATGTAAATAAGGTATGTTTTTTTTATTTTGAATACATTAGCTAAATTTTCAAAAACTGTTTTCGCTTCCTCAGTATAGGGTATCTGGCCGAACTTGTTTTATCTGGCAAGCCGGCCAAACTTATCTTTTGGACCGAACACCAAATTTGTCCTGACCGGCAGGCCGAACTTTACTTACCTGTTCAGCCAGTCGAATTTGTCCTGTCTGGCTGACCGGAACGACCGAACATATCCAACTAGACGTTGGAACATTGCTGCAGGAACTTGCTTCTATTCAGCCACGAGCATTAGTGAGGTCGGGCACAGATGTTGGGCTCGCAGTCGGCATTCCAATTCCTCCCAAAGGTGTTCGATGGGGTTGAGGTCAGGGCTTTGTGCAGGCCAGTCAAGTTTTTCCACACTGATCTCAACTTATGCTATATAGAACTGATCCTAGCCGGCCAGACCCGATCTGACAGCTACCCTAATAGACAGCTACGAAGAATATAGATAAACTCTCTTGGTAAATAGTGTGGCCTACAGCTGTACAAGCCCCATAAAGCTGCCAGAAGGGCAACACACAGGAGAGGACTGGGGGAAGTAAGGTGACTTCCGTGTAGTTGGAGACGAGGGAGTTGAGTTTGTGTGCCCGACAGGATACAGCCAGACCCGGAGCCCAGAAGATGGTATCCCGGAGAGGGTCTCATGGTTTTCATTTGATTTATTATTTAATAAACTCCCTTTGCTAACTCCCAGAGCTAATCATACTCTGTCCGTGTCTGACCTGTGTAAACGTCTTGACCAAACCCCCTGGTCTGCCACAGATGGCCTACACCAGCCAAACCTGGATTAAGCTGGGCCAATTGTGTGCCGCCCTATGGGACTCCCAATCACGGCCGGTTGTGATACAGCCTGGGTTCAAACCAGGGTGTCTGTAGTGACGCCTCTAGCACTGAGATACAGTGCCTTAGACCGCTGCGCCACTTGGGAGCCCTAAATAGTGCTATAAGATATACATCATTACAGTTGACACATTTTTACTAGACTACATTACTGTAATATAAAAACTGTATACTAAAAGATAACGCTGAGCCTAAAATTTGTGTTACAATTTCCTGCTGGGGACTTTTAACACACCATCTCACAGCCCTCAGAGACAAACTCTGTAAATGTCTAACTCCTGCGTATACGATCCTCCCCTATGTCCAGTGGAGGATGAGAGCCTACTGCAGGAGTTAGAAAGTTAGCCAGACTTCTCCAAGCTCACCTGTCTTGCACAGCAACTTCTGGGCCCGTATCCACAAAGCATCTCTGAGTGGAAGTGCTATTTTAGATCATCGTGAATAGGATTATATGGACAGATCCTAGTACAGCATTTACATTTGTCATTTTGTAGACACTTATCCAGAGCGACTGCATACATTTACATACACACTTCCCCTTTCAAATGTATTTATTACTCACAAGTGAATTGTCCATTGTTTGTCACAGATTCCAGGTTGGTAAATGGTAAAAGAAAGCATTTTAATCCAGATTAGGTTAAATAGGTTCCAAGTGATATGAATGGCAAAAAGATAAAATCCTTAAGTACAAAATGATAAGTAGCAACATGCAAATTAAATCCAAAAGAAGCAGTAGAAAGAGACAAATTACCTACCTCATCCCCATAGTTTTTATTTACTTTAAAAAAATGTTTTGCACACCAGTATTTCTACTTGCACATCTATCACTGTTAATGTGTTAATTTGACTAATTGCAATTACTTCGCTACTATGGCCTATTTATTGCCTTACCTCCTTACGCCATTTGTATATAGATTTTTCTATTGTGTTTATCCCATGTGTAACTGTGCTGTTGTTTTTTTGTCACACTGCTTTGCTTTATCTTGGCCAGGTCGCAGTTGTAAATGAGAACTTGTTCTCAACTGGCCTACCTGGTTAAATAAAGGTGATATATATATATATATATTTTTTAAATCCAAACGAAACGGTAGAAGGAGCCAAATTGAATCCAAAAGAAACAGTCAACTGTAGCTTTACTAGGCATCTTTCTCCTCTGGTGCAATCCGCTGACCTAATGAGTTACGGACACCATCTTTTCCCATAACCCTTCTAATATACATATTTAACATAATGAACAGTTTACATACAGTACCAGTCAAAAGTTAGGCCACCTAGTCATTCCAGGGTTTTTCTTTATTTTTACTATTGTCTACATTGTAGAATAATAGTGAAGACATCAAAACTATGAAATAACACACATGGAATCATGTAGTAACCAAAAAGGTTAAACTAATCAAAATATATTGTATATTTGAAATTCGTCAAAGAAGCCATCCTTTGCCTTGACAACTTCACACTCTTGGAATTCTCTCAACTAGCTTCACCTGGATTTCTTTCGTTTAGAAGGATTTCCCACATATACTGAGCAATGGTTGGCTGCTATTCCTTCACTCTGCTGTCCAACTCATCACAAACCATCTCTTTCATTACCCGCTTCCCTACCTAAAGCTCCTCAAAATGGTTGAATGATAAAAACACTTTTTGTGCGCTCTAGTACCGCTTGCCGTGCGCTAGCAGATAGAACAGTCTATGACTTGGGTGACTGGAGTCTGATCCTGACACCACCTAGTATATAGGTCCTGGATGGCAGGAAGCTTGGCCCAAGTAATGTACTGGGCTGTACGCACTACCCTCTGTAGCGCCTTGCGATCAGATGCCGAGCAGTTGCCATAACAGACGGTGATGTAACCGGTCAGGATGCTCTCGATGGTGCAGATGTAGAACTTTTTGGGGATCTGGGGACCCATGCCAAATATTTTCAGTCTCCTGAGGGAGAAGAGGAGTGGTCGTGCCCTCGTCACAACTTTCTTGGTGTGTTTGGACCATGATAGTTTGTTGGTGATGTGGACACCAACGAACTTGAAACTCTCGACCCACTCCACTACAACCTCGTCAATGTGAATGGGGGCGTGTTCATTCCCCCTTTTCCTGTAGTCCACAATCATCTCCTTTTGTCTTGCTCACATTCATTGAGACGTTGTTGTCCTGGCACTATACTGCCAGGTCTCTGACCTCCCTATAGGCTGTCTCATCGTTGTAGGTGATCAGGCCTACCACCGTTGTCATCAGCAAACTTAATGGTGTTGGAGTCGTGCTTGGCACACAGTCGTGGGTGAACTAAGCACGCACCCCCGAGGGGCCCGCAGGTTGAGGATCAGCTTAGCAGATGTGTTGTTGCCTGCCCTTACCACCTGGGGGCAACCCGTCAGGAAGTCCAGCATCCAGTTGCAGAGGGAGGTGTTCAGTCCCAGGGTCCTTAGCGTAGTGATGAGCTTTGTAGGCACTATGGTGTTGAACGCTGAGCTGTAGTCAATTAATAGCTTTCTCACATAGGTGTTCCTTTTGTACATGTGAGAAAGAGCAGTGTGGAGTGCGATTGAGAGTGCGTCAGCTGTGGATCTGTTGGGGTAGTATGTGAGTTGGAGTGATTCTAGGGTTTCCGGGATGATGGTGTTGATGTGAGCCATGACCAGCCTTTCAAAGAACTTCATGGCTACCAACGTGAGTGCTACGGGGCGGTAGTCATTTAAGCAAGTTCTTCGCTTTCTTGGCCACAGGGACTATGGTGGTCTGCTTGAAACATGCAGGTATTACAGGAGCCACCTACTGTATGGGGTAGTAAAAAAATAAACAAATTGTACAAATTACCAAAAAATAAACATGAACCAAATTCACTACCCTGAATTTCAAACACAAACTGTACTATTCAGATCCCTACACACAGACTCAGGAACCTGGGAGGTGTAAACTCATATTCAGTACTCCCCATAACATTTCGGCTGTAAAGTCCTGGAGATCCAGAAATCTATTTGCTGCCTTCACAATGATGTCTACCTTAGATGTTTTATTAGTTTGAATAGTGCAATTTATCACTTGGGCTATAAAACGCAACAAAGTCCACCTTCTTGTTAGTATGTCGGGATCCTTCTCCTGCATGGCATTCACTGCAGACTGTGGGCCATCCACTACCATCTCTCTACGCACTTCTCCACATAGGAGACCTGCTGGATGGTGTAACGGATGTGAAACGGCTAGCTTGGTTAGCGGTGTGCGCTAAATAGCGTTTCAATCAGTGACGTCACTTGCTCTGAGACCTTGAAGTAGTTGTGCCTTTTGCGCTGTTGACACAAATGAACATCAGCATCATACCGCTCCTGGTCACTCGAACCGATTCCACTTCACCACCTTTGAGACCACAAACAAGTCACCCCAAAAAACTATTTCTTGTGAATCGCACTGAAACCATAAACTGCTGTGTATTTCCAACTTTAGCCCTTTCAATCCCCTCTTTCACCAACGTCCACTCATTCTCACCAACTATATTTAGGCCAAGAGAATCGCAAAATACTTCCGCCATTGCACCTCCAGTCATCCCCGGACTCCCTCGCCCTTTACTGTGAAAGATGCGAGAGTTTGTGATCTCGAAGTATCATCCATATTGTTCACATTCCAGCACAGCTGTTGCGTCACCAATTTCCAATCCCAATCTCAATTTCCCCAATTTGATCTGCACTACTCGCCGCCATTTCCCCTCCTGACTTCCCTTCGCCGAGCAAATTCTTTTGACAACACCAAAAAACTCAGTTCCCGCCATCTTCCTCACCTATCAAAGTTGTTCAAGATGTATGCAATAAAGCTTTTATCTGTGGCAGTGCTACTAGCGCCGTTTCCGGCCCACACTCAAGCACAGTAGCTGGCGTTAATGCAACAACGTTGTATGCCAATCACCCCAACGAAAGAGGAGGCTGATAGCTAGGCTAGGGGAAACTGGTACAGTGTCCTTCGCCCCCGCCTGCCAAGCACTACTTTCCCGCATTTCTGTTAACGTTATGGCAAGTAGCTAGCGCAGCCAACCCTATTCCTGCGTGATACTACCTGGTAGATGCTAGCAGGCGGGGGTGAACGACAGTGTGTGCGGGTGTAGCAGCCTCAACCCCATCGCAGGGGGCGTGGCATGTATTAAATGAAGCGTAGTGGGCACAGCATATGGTAAACGCGGTCTGCAGATAGACCCTGCTCGTATAATTAGCTACCCTCAGACCAAGGAACATACAGAGATGTATGTCTGTGTGTTACTAGCCTAAGGCCGGTCTGGGTTGATCGAGGATTGTGTTTTGTTCGTTTTCCTGACAGGAACTTGAGTTTTTATTGAAACAGAGTTGAGATGTCTTCCATTTAAAATAAAATCATTAAACTGTACATTGGTTGTTTTTGTTTATGCCATACTTTAGTGCAAGGGCTATTTAATTTGTGTGTATTTCAATGCTGTGCAGGCATATTATATTCCCTAGTGGCCAGTTAGTGGCCTACACTCAGTGGCCAGTTATTATGTAAACCCATCTATACTAAGCACATGTAACGTGTTGTTTTCCATGTTTCATGAGCTGAAATAAAAGATCCCAGAAATGTTGAAGAGCGTATTTCTCAAATTTTGTGAACAAATGTGTTTACATCCCTGTTCGTGAGCATTTCTCCTTTGCAAGTAATGGCATATTAAGAAGCTGATTAAACGGCATGATCATTACACAAGTCCACCTTGTGCTGGGGACAATTAAACAGCAAGTTTTGTCACACAACACATTGCCACAGATGCCTCAAGTCATGCTGACTGCAGGAATGTCCACCGGAAAGGTTCATTTAATGTTAATTTCTCTACCATAAAGCCTTCATCGTTTTAGAGAATTTGGCATCTGACGTCCACAGATCACATGTAACCAGGCCAGGCCAGGACCTCCACATCTGGCTTCTTCCCCTGCGGAATCATCGGAGACCAGCCACCTGGAACGCTGATGAAACTGAGGAGTATTTATGCCTAACAAAGCCCTTTTGTGGGGAAAAACTCCTGATTGGCTGGGCATTGATCCCCAGTAGGTGGGCCTATGCCTTCCCAATCCCAACCATAGATTAGTGCTAAATTAATGTATTTAAATTGACTGATTTCCTTATATGAACTGTAACTCAGTAAAATAATTGTTGCACATTGCGTTTATATCTAGGCTATTGTTGCACATTGCATTTATACCTAGGCTATTGACCACTGATTCTATATGGTCTCCAACATTATGGGTATTCAGACTAAATGGTAGAAAGTGGATCTTTAGTCCCTCTGCTAAAGTAGGCCTATGTACGCTTTAATTCATATTTCTGAAAACTGGGAATGGCTTCACATCAGACTATTCAATAAGGATACAGCTAAATATCTAGGACCTATAAATGTTGCTATGCACACTACAGAATGGAACAGTTGATGGTAGTAAACAGGTTTGGAAATTAACACCAGCCATCAGCTGGTAGATTTTGGCATTGGCTGGTAGAATGTCTATTCTTAATAGCCTCATTTGCAGGTGGACATACTGAGCATTTTTTTTCAATCCCAAAAAATGGTGTGCATGCCAGCTCTGGAAGAGTTAATCTCAACATTACAGCGTTGAAAGTGGGGTACAATGTTTTCTGTGGTTTAATGTTTTCTGTGGTTCTTTTTTTTGTGGGGGGGATTATGGCTCGTAAAATATTTGAATTGCTGGTAAAATTAGGGCATCTGCCAGCCACTGCCGGTGGTGGCCTAAAAAGTAAATGTACCACCATGGTAGTAAAGGTTGTTTGGCGTGATCTGGTTTTGGTCAGGACTGTGTTCCACTGGCGGCGTTAACACAGGCAGCACAATTCTGATATTATTTTCGCTAACCAGTCAGATCAGCTCTGAAAAGGTTCTGATGTGAAAAGAGCTAATTTGATTGGTTTAAGGTTTGGGAGCATACATAGGCTGTGTTTAGACAGGCAACCTGTGAGGTGCAAGTCATGCCACAGAGGAATCTGGTCGTTACTGCCCCAAGTCCTCCGAGCTTATACCCCATGTCTTAGCAATGCTTATTAAAAGGCCTGCAACATTTAGTTTCAGTATGGCTGCGTTTACACAGGCAGCCCAATTCTGGTCATTAGACCAATCACCTCAGATCTTTTTCTGATCTGATTGACCAAAAATATAAATTAGTAAAAAAAAGATCAGAACTGGGCTGCATGTGTAAATGTAGCTTGAAGGCCACCAAGGCTGTCAGGGAGCCCAGAGACAAGCAAAAAACTTTACTGCAACGTCTCCAACCTTAGTCTATTAGGAGGTCATATCCAACATTCAATCCACTTGTTTAACTTAGCATTTGTTCTTATGCTGGATCTCACTCCGCCTCATATTTGCTTAAACTTTCAAGTATTCATGCAGCCAGTAGGTCTTGTGAAACAGATAATGTTGGTTATTTGGGCCTGAAATGGTACAGAAGTAGAGCAATGCAGAAAGAGTGGGTTATAGGAGTGAATAGGTGTTTTATGTCAGCAGTGAGGTACTTTAACATTGGGAGGAGCATAAGGACAAATGGCTTTTTATAAGTGGCACTGGCTTTGAATAGTTACTGTAAATGCAACAGGAAAATGTGTATATACACATCCCATTTTCACTAACTGCAAAAGTAAAATATATATTTTGTGCAATATATTGAATGATAAACATTTACATTTCTACATAACAGTTCTCACAGGAGCATTCGATTCCTACAAGGAGCAATCTTCCCTAACAGTTCCTTGTCATCCTGGGTGTTCTAAACCCGTTCACCACATAACCCCAGGTGTCCCAATCAGACGGTCCACTTCTCCCGAAGCGAGAAGAGGAAAGAAAGGGGAGGCGCGAGAAGGGCATGTTGCTGGCTCACATAGCCGGTGGGCAGTGCCCAGCTGGCGGACAAAAAAAAATTGTGTTGCCGGCTCACATAGCCGGTGAGCAGTGCCCAGCTGGCGGGAAACAAGTGTTGCCGGGTAGTCTGGAAAATCCCAGGCCTCACAAAGAAGCCTTTCTCCAATTTCTCAGGAAGATGGCTCTGGTCACGTGACACATCTGTTCTCCTGGCATGGAGGGCCTGCCAAACCTATAGTCGATGATCAGGGATGCGTGCAGGGCAGGCAGAAATCCTTGTTGCAGCATTGGACAACAGTGCCATTGTGACGGTTGTAAAAGCAGAGCGGCATTTTATGATAGACATGAGGAATTAGGGTTTGGTTTAGGCAAATTATCTCTGATAGTCAAAGGAAACTGGTTGATGGACATGACAGTGGTGGGTTGTGTTAAAGGCCTGTTTCTAACATGAGTCCTTTGTCCTGATCTTCTCCACATTCAGAATGTGTCCACATTTTTAGACAGGTGTAAATGATTGATGCTTTAAAATAAAGAGCCAGGGCTCAATTCAATCTGTAGTGCTGAATATCCACTCTAGAGCACAATATAAATTTAGAAGGCAACATTCCTGCAGCGACTGCATATGGTCAGCTCAATCTGAAATGCCCTTAATTTCAAAATATACTACTTTATAACATGCAACTCCACAATACAGATTGGAATTGAGACCCTACTTCTGTAACCATCGTTTGACAAGTGTCGGGATTCAATCCAATTGCGGGTTATAGGCATTGTAGCTTTAAGGCAATTTCCGATTGAGCCGACATATGCAGCATTTACCGTAAATGGGATCTCCACGAACATTGCCTTTAAAAACCGCAATGCCTATAATCCACGATCTGATTGAATCCCAGCCAAGGCATGGCACCGGTTGTGCACAAAAATCCTTTTTAGCCTTAAAAAGTAATATTACTCAAATGTTTGGCATGTCAGCAGTCAAGTTGTCAAGATATTGGTTCTTTTAAGAAGTGTCTCCAGCCACATCACCATGAGGATTTCTTCTTAAAATGTCCCAATATCTTGTTTTGCATGTCAGCAGTCATTTTGGGACTGTATCAGTGGACTAATGAAACACATACTAAAATATAGTTTGAGTGAAATTCCCCTTTAAGTCATGAGAAATCTGTTCCAGAGCCTCAGTCCCCATCCCTCTACACACAAACCAAATACATCTACAAGTTTTAGTGCCTGCTTTTTATTTCATTTCATGTTGAGAAAGGTAAAACAGAACAAAATTGTATCACAATTCTATTCATGATCAAAATGGAAAAAGGTTACTAGAGATATGTACAGGTAGGGTATAAGGGAGAGAAGGGAGGGACAAAGCAAAAAGGAGAACGGAAGGGGGGGGGGGGGGGGTCGCAGTATTTTATTCTCAGGTTAAAATACCCCGTTTCAAGTGAGTGTGTGCTGACCTTTTACAATTGGATCTCTGCTTGCTTAAACACCGCAAAACAGACAGCCATAATATTAATAAAAAATACAATAGTTATTTTTCATTGACAACAGGGCCCCCCCTGCATGCCAGGGGGTGGACCTCTGTCTATGGGTACAACAATGTGCTGCACTAGAGTTAAAACAATGGAGGCAGGAGCCCTGTATTCCAAACTGTGCATTTCCCACCGACAGCTCCCCCACTGCCAGGCTGTGATAGTACAGATGTTTTTTGTTGATATGCAGGATACAGTATCAAAAAGGAGGAAAGCAATTACAGAAACATTGTTTAAACATTTTGAGTTGGATAGAGTCATCCTGCTATGTGCTTCCATAAAGCTTGTGAGATACTGGCTTTTCCACTAAGTCGGGAGGATTCTATCGTGAGAGAACGAGAGGAGCCGGGGGGAGAAATGGTCCTTATAGCTCCGTTTCCTGTGCGTTTCTTTCCATGCATTGTGTTTTTCACCAAATCCATCTGGACATTCAAGTATTTTCACGTTTAAGGAAGACACTTAAGGCTTCTGTGGCAAAAAAATATATAATCAAACCACAAAAAAAAAAAAAAAAAAAGTTGTAGTGAGTCGAGTTGTGCTGCACTGCATTGGGCAACTTGTGTTGTTGCGCAGGTCCTTTGCTTGTGGTTGTATGTATGGAAGTCTAAGTGCCCGTAGAAGAGGGCCCTCGGCCCCTACCTGGCTTGAGTTCAGTAGAGCAGATGGAGTGTGTGTGTGTTTAGAGAGATGGGTGGGAGTGCTCTGGGCTCAGTAGGTCGAGGAGGTGGTGCTCATGGCGTCCTCGCTGATGCGTGTACTCCCAGGATGAACGCTGGCAAAGTACTTGACGTCCTTGTCCAGGTCCATCTGCAGAGCCACCAGGGTCTGCTCCAGCGCCTCCTGGTGGGAGTTGGCAGAATGCAGGAAGTACTCTGCATGGGAGAACAGAGAAACATGGAGGACAGGTGTGATAATGGTTCAGCTGCCGAAATCTGGGAGAACATTATCATATGTTGTAACACTACAGATTGATGCAGTCTTTGCTGTGTTTCCTCATTGGGGATTAATAAAGTGGCTTTAAAAATAAAATATTATTCCTGCGTTACAGCAATCAATCAAATCTGAGTAGATAGTGGTTCCAGGGTAGTGGTTTAAATTCCCGGGACCACCCATACGTAAAATCTATACACGCATGACTACGTTGCTTTGGATAAAAGTGTCTGCTAAATAGCATTTCATCATCTTTAGCTTTATCGTATGTTTATTTTAGCTTTAGCTAATACTATGCTTTGAGGGCCTCAAACTATAGACGTTTATAAGAAAGACCGTAAGACAACTTTTTAGCTGTGCTATTACATAGGGTGGTTTTAGTCAGTCTATTTTATCCCACTATATACACAAAGGTATGTGGACATCCCTTCAAATTAGTGGATTCGGCTAGTTCAGCCACACCGGTTGCTGACAGGTGTATAAAATCAAGCAAACAGCAATGCAACCTCCATAGACAAACATTGGCAGTAGAATGGCCTTACTGAGTGACGTGTAAAATATATATTCGTGTTTAATACACAACAAATTAAGTCATAGTTGCTTGTTGTCCTTGTACTAACTATGGAATTGGTAAGCTCAACATGCCAGTGTGTGTGTATGCATGCATGTACCTCTCTCCATCAGGCTCTGGCGGATGGTCTTGGCCAGCAGCACCCTGACGTTGGCCACGGGGTCAGAGGCTAGCTGTAACAGAGGGGCCAGCAAGTGCTCCGAGAACTGCTCCAACGACACACAGTCATCCTCAATTACCAGCTGACAGAGGCAAAAAGAGGAGGACGGTCAGAGTGTGTGTTTGTTGAGAGCAAGAGAGTGGCAGAAGGTAAGTGTGTTTGAGACATACAGGGAGCATGTGACCATGAATGAGACCGAACAAAAGGAAGTGCACACACACACACACTTGACCTCTCGGTCGCACACACTCAGAGGCATCATGATCTCTTTGTCCTCCCACACAAGAGACATTGTGGGACAGAGAATGGGGCCATTCATATAATCAAATAAAGTGCTTGGTACACTGTCAAGTGGGCCATTGAAAAACTGTGTCCTCTTCGCTACCAGCGCCACTCCACTCACGATATAATATTGTAGAATGGAAACTAAAAGGCTCTTCAATAAAACTGACCTTAATAAAAAAAATCTTGGCAGATATCCCAGCAATGTTTTACCTGAGTGTCATGATCTTAGTTTATGAGAAATAAATACAGGCGAACATATTTGATTGTATTTTTTAGGATATTTTACAAAATCACCCTAGGGTTGAGCAAAGGTAGAAAGTCATGTTTTGTGGTTACTGGATGATTGTGTTTGATAGGTCAGGAGATGACGAGAATAATAACGAACATGAAGAGAAGATGTCCTCACCTGACAGACGAAGGTGAAGGCCTGTCGTCCCGACCACTTATGGGAGTGGCAGAACTTGTCCACCAGCTCACTCAGGAAGTCTGCCAGCAGCACCTGGCACGACGCCACCTTCCTGATGATCTCACTCACCTGACAATGCACAAAAGGAATACAGACATTGTTGATAGCTACTTGAGGAAAAATGTAATTTACTACGACATGTAGTTGTCCCACCTAGCCTTCTTAAGATGATTGCACTGAGTCGCTCTGGATAGGAGCGTCTGCAGAATTACTAAAATGTGTGATGCATGCGCACGCACACACACACACACACACACACACACACACACACACAGTACCAGTCAAAAGTTGGCACTCGTTCAAGTGTTTTATATTCACTATTTTCTACATTGTAGAATAATAGTGAATACATCAAAACTATTAAATAACACATGGAATCATGTAGTAACCCCCCCTCCCCAAATAAGTGTTAAATCAAAATATATTTTAGATTCTTCAAAGTAACCACCATTTGCCTTGATGACAGCCTAGCACACTCATGGCATTCTCTCAACCAGCTTTATGAGGTAGTCACCTGGAATGCATTTAAATTAACAGGTGTGCCTTGTTAAAAGCAAATGTGGAATTTCTTTCCTTCTTAATGCGTTTGAGTCAATCAATTGTATTTTGACGGTATACAGAAAATAGCCCTATTTGGTAAAAGACCAAGTCCATACTATGGCAAGAACAGCTCAAATAAGCAAAGAGAAACAACAGTCCATTACTTTAAGACATGAAGGTCAGTCAATCTGGAACATTAAGAACTTTGAAAGTTTCTTCAAGTGCAGCCACAAAAAGCATCAAGCACTATGATGAAACTGGCCCTCGTGAGGACCACCACAGAAAAGGAAGACCCAGAGTTACATATACTGCAGAGGATACGTTCATTAGTTACCAGCCTCAAATTGCAGCAGAAATAAATGCTACAGAGTTCAAGTAAAATGCACATCTCAAAATCAACTGTTCAGAGGAGACTATCAGGCCTTCATGGACAAATTGCTACAAAGAAACTACTACTAAAGGACACCAATAAGAACAGGACTTGCTTGGGCCAAGAAACACGAGCAATGGACATCAGACTGGTGGGAATCTGTCCTTTGGCCTGATGAGTAGGTGTGATGGTGGAGGTGCTTTGCTGGTGACACTGTCTGTGATCTATTTAGAATTCAAGGCCCACTTAACCAGTATGGCTACCACAGCATTCTGCAGCGGTCCTATCTGGTTTGTGATTAGTGGGACTATCATTGTTTTTCAACAGGACAATGATCACCTCCAGGCTGTGTAAGGGCTATTTGACCAAGGAGAGTGATGGAGTGCTGCATCAGATGAACTGGCCTCCATAATTACCTGACCTCAACCCAACAGATGGTTTGAGATGATTTGGACTGCAGAGTGAAGGAAAAGAAGCCTGTGTGCTCAGCATATGTGAGAACTCCTTCAAGACTGTTGGAAAAGCATTCCAGGTGAAACTGGTTGAGAGAATGCCAAAATTGTTCAAAGCTGTCATTAAGGCAAAGGGTGGCAACTTTGATGAATCTCAAATATAAAAATATATTTTGATTTGTTTAAAAGTTACTACATGATTCCATGTGTTATTTGATAGTTGATGTCTTCACTATTATACTACAATGTAGAAAACAGTAAAAATGAAGAAAAACCCGAACCAGGTGTCCAAACTTTGACTAGTATTAGGTAATATATATACATTTTTTAAAACACACCAAAAATATAAAAACGCAACAATTTAAAAGATTTTGCTGAGTTACATAAACTAAGGAAATCAGTCAAATGAAATTAATTCGATCCTAAGCTATGGGGCGCAGCCATGGCTGGGCCTGTAAGTGCATAGGCCCACCCACTGGGGAGCCAGGCCCAGCCAATCAGAATGAGTTCATCCCCCACAAAAGGGATTCATCTCAGACTTAAATTAACATCCAATTCTCTGGCAACAGCTCTGGTTGACATTTCTGCAGCCAGCATGCCAATTGCAAACTCCCTCAAAACTTGAGACATCTGTGACAATCGGTTGTGTGACAAAACTGCACATTTTAGAGAGGCCTTTTACTGTCCACAGCATATGGTGCACCTGTGTAATGATCATGCTGTTAAATCAGCTTCTTGATATGCCACACCTGTAAAGATTATCTTGGCAAAGGAGAAATTCTCACAAACAAGTAAACTTATTTGTACACAAACTTTTTGTACATATATAGAATTCTGGAATCTTATGAAACATGGGACCAACACTTCGTTGCATTTGATTTTTGTTCAGTGTATAAAAATTGACCAAAACATGAGATGTTCATGTGTGGAAGTGGTAAGGGGAAAATATTTATTTGAAATATAAAATGGCCCAACATGAAAAGCTACAAGTCCATTTCAATTATATGATACAAGACAAAAAAAGTGAGACCATGAACTGATTATTTTTTTTTCACAGAAAGTCTGAAAAACAGGGCGGAGCCCATTATGGAGGGAGCTGTCTGGGTGACGTACCAGTTTGTAGGAGGTCCAGCGTACAGAGGACACTCGGTCCGTACACAGGCTGAAGGACAGGGGACGAAGGTAGTCATACACATCCTGACCACTGTACAACTCCAGTAGCAGCACCAGCTGTCTGAGAACACAGAGGGGAAGGTCACTCACTGGTCAGCTTTCAAAAAGAGAGATTACCCAGAGAACCAAATGTCACCAAGAGTCAATCTTTCAAAAGGCTATATCTATGTTTAACTCTCACCTACACACAGTAAAGGAAGGCATTGGCACAACTGACGCTCCTCATATTTACTGTAGGTCTGAGAGCGCAAACAATACCTAGGGCTACCACCATTTGTCTGGGTGGTAAAGGTATGTGTGACAACTAAGTTCACAGGGAAAATCAGTGGATTAATAAAGTGTGGTAACAGACGGATAACCTACTCAGCCAGCTCTGATCGGAAGCGCCAGTTTCGGCTGTTGTCTGTAACCAGGAACTCCTGGAGCTGGTACAGGTATTTACGCCGCGTCTCCTGGTGCAGCAGCTAGAGGGAGAGGGACAGGGTGAGTGCTGACAGAGAACAAGGGAAGGAATGAGCGATAGAGGATGAAAGTGGGGGGTGGGGGGTGAAAGAAGCTCTTTGACCACACAGCAGAACAGTGAACTCTACACTGCATAACAGAAGACACTGCAGGTGTCCCTAGATACCATCATCACACACAGCAGCACTATTGGAAATATGAGCCATTTGGAACAGTAGAAACATTTCAGCTGCAGTCAACCAATTGATAAATCAACAGAAAGCAGGGATGTGAATGGGACAACCGCTGGGCAATGACAGGCTAGCTATCCATTCTAATAATACAAAGATCTAGGAAGAGATGGTACTCTAGAGCAATATTCATTCTTTACACTGATCTGCTGACTAACCTTGAGGAAGTCGTAGAGGTGTTTGAGGACCCCTACCCGCACCTCGTCCAGGTCCTTGAGGAAGCTGTTGAAGATGGGCACCAGGTCAGCTGCTGTCAGCTGGTCCCCCAGGATCAGGGCCAGCTCGTGGATGGAGAAGGCCAGCGTCCGACGCACCTTCCACTGGGGGAGGGAGAGGGACAGATATTAGAGGCCAGGCAGGCCCAGATGTGTTAAAGGGTGTGTATGAGTCAGGGATTCCGTTAGCCGGTAATTCTTTTTTCGAAAAGCTGATCCAAATTGACCAAGCCAATTGTCCGGGAGAAGAACAAAAAAAATCCATTGCGAAACAATGCTTTTGGCTATTCATCGATGGAAATACATTGACTGGTCATGCATTTTTTAAAATCTGCCTATAGGCTCATTTGCATAATTTAGTGAGATTAAATTGACACATGTACAGTATATTCGTTACACATCTTATTTTATCACACACGTACAGAATAGAGACCCTTTGAGCAGAAAATCTGTCAGCGCGAGAGCTGCTGCTACAGCATCTCAAACAGCAAATGCAAAGGCAACGGAAAACAGGCTTCATCAGTGCGTCACACACCAACACACCACTTTGCAATGAGTGAAAGGCAGTATGCATTTTGAAAACATATACTTAATTGTTTTAAACCTGAACGGTTTTACTACATACGAGGCATGTCTTACCTTGCTTCAAAGTAGCCTTGCCAAAAATCAGACCATATTTGTGTAGGAAATTTTATTTAAAAAACTTCCATTGTCCTGTAGCCAAAGGCACAATCCTACTCGCATTAGCAACCCATGTAGTTGTTGCATATTAGGTACTCCTTTCTTTCTACATTTCTAATAGATATTTTCATCGGTCACATGAAACCGCAGCTCTTTTGAAGAGTTTTCCCGCTAATTGCATTACGGAACGAACATTTGAGCATAGCTTACCGCCTTGTGCGCTTATAAAGTGAATAAATAACAGTTTATCAACAATAAGATAAAGGTTCTGATCTACTGCAGACTAATTGTTTTTTTAAATGTAGCCTAGGCTACTGGTTGTATGAATTTGGGATCTATCATCCCACAACTGTCCCAAAGTCTGTTAGGAATAGGCCATTTCGTTTTCTACTACTTTTCTACTACTTTTCTACTGTGGGGGATAGTAGATTGACATAGCCTAGTGATTTTGTTGTTCATTACTCATCTTGTTGGCTGAGGAAAAGTAAATGTGGACAGTTATTCTAGTGTCTTCAAAGTGTGCATCAGAATTAGGTAAGGACTGGACATCGTTGCATCCTTGACATGTTCTGTTAATATGAATGACCATAATCTAAATCTGATTTCTGTCAGTCTAAACACTGTGGGTGGACGCCCTAAACGGGTTACGCACCCAATGCATATGGGTCCGGTAAATTTCTCAAAATGCTGCAGGTCAAATGTCCAGCTCTACATTTTCTTAACCGAAACCCTGGTAGGAGTGTGTGTGGAACACAGGGAGCGGCCAGGTGGAGACAGCAGCAGACGCATACACAGGCCTCACATGGGTGGGGGAGTCAAGCCCTTTGGGCTACAGCACCTGAGGAAAAAGGTGGTCCTTTGCAGGCATGCAAAATCTGGGGTTGATGACTGAATGGTGAAGGGACAGGAGCTTGTTTTTGAGAACTGCAGTTGGGAACCCAACAAGCTAAAATAAGATCCACACATGGGGCTTTGGAGAAACACGAATTTAAAAAAAGGTGCTGGAGGAGCAGCAGAAATAAGTAAACCTGCCCATGCTCCAGTCTAGGTCCTGTCTCTGTCACTGGAAATAGACCAGTGACAGAGAGCACAGGGGATTACACCGCTACATGCTAACCACACCAGGGGTTAGTTCAGATAATGTAGAAACGTTGCCATTAGAGCTGATCTGAATAGAACCAAATCTACAAGTGAGCGAGGTTCTACACAATCTATGTACATTTATATGTAAAAAGTCCCATAATGTTGCGTTCTACTGAATGTGTTCACCGCCTTAGTTCGAACATTTGACGAGAAAAACACTTCCACTTTAAAACGTGTACAGTGGAATTAACAGAGGGCGTGTGTACGGGAGACGTAGAAAGAAAGAGTGTAGACCTACCTGCATGTCGGAGGCCAGGGTCTCGTAGGTATCCCGGAGGCAGTGCCAGTTCTGTCTGCCCAGGGTCATGGCGACACCGGGCAGGCTGTAGGCACAATGCTTGGCGATCTCCATGTCCACCGTCTGGGCTCTGGAAGGGTCTGTCATGGACAGGTACTGGTCCAGCAGGGCCTGGGGGATCACGTCCTGATGCTTGGATTTCTTCTCATCCTCTGGACTGAAGCTGCTGTCGCTCAACTCAGAGTCATCACCGTGGTTCATCTGCAGGGTCGAGGTTCGGCTCTACACAGATACACACCAAGATGAACCACGGTCAAACATGACAACCCTGTACCCTTTTCTCTAAAAGGCGTGACATCACCCCCCCCACCCCAAAAAGGTAGGTCTCCACCACCCATTCCCCCTCACCTCCATGTCTGAGTGGTCTCCTATGAGGGGCATTTGGTGCACTCCAAAGGGGTTGTCGTGGTGGTGTCCCCCCTTGCAGTCCCGGGGCTCCAGAAAGGCATCCTCTAGGTGAGAGTCCATGGTGGTGGCTCTCAGAGCAGCCGTCAGGACTTCCACTTGTGCTGCAGGGAGGGAAGGAAAGGAAAGGAGACATGGATGAGAGTGTATAAACTTTGAGTCAAACAGGCGTTCTGTGCCGTATTTACACATCCTTCATTAGACAACAGTAGGCCTTTATCTGGGCGTCAGATAGCTCAGCTGTATTGTGTATCCAGTATTCCTAGATATTATGAAAGGTGTACCAAATGGGTCGATTCTGGGTCCTGTACTTCTTACATTAACAATATCGACTTGTCTGTACAAACTTGTAACCATCATGCCGATGATGCTGTTGTGTATGTCATTTCCCCCACGGTTGACCCGGCTCTATCTGAAATACATTATGCCTATATTGTATTAGAAACACTGACCTGAAGTGAGGTAAATGCAGGTAAACTAAATGCATGTTCTCTAGAGCACATAAACAAAAATAACTGCCGATTTAAGCATACGTACTTTGGAGGGTATCAGTATTGATCGTGTGCCTGCTTACAAATATTTGGGCATCTGGACAGATGAAAAGCTGTCTTTTAAAATGCATATTGATGAGTTAGTTAATAAGCTGAGAATCAAAATGGGCTTCTCCTATAGCAGGGTTTCCTAACTCTGTCCTCGGGACCCCAAGCGGTGCACGTTTTAGTTTTTAACCCAACACTACACAGCTGATTCAAATGATCAAAGTTTGTAGTAGATAGTAGAAAGCAGGTTATTCAGTCACCGTCGGTGCTAGACTATGGTGACATCTACAGTTGTGGCCAAAAGTTGAGAATGGAAATTAATATTTGTGTCACAAAGTTTGCTGCTTCAGTGTCTTTAGATATTTTTGTCAGACGTTACTATGGAATACTGAAGTATAATTACAAGCATTCAATAAGTGTCAAAGGCTTTTATTGACAATTACATGAAGTTGATGCAAAGAGTCAATATTTGCAGTGTTGACCCTTTTTTTTTCAAGACCTCTGCAATCCTCACTGGCATGCTGTCAATTAACTTCTGGGCCACATCCTGACCGATGGCAGCCCATTCTTGCATAATCAATGCTTGGAGTTTGTCAGAATGTGTGGGTTTTTGTTTGTCCACCCGCCTCTTGTGGATTGACCACAAGTTCTCAACGGGATTAAGGTCTGAGGAGTTTCCTGGCCATGGACCCAAAATATTGATGTTTTGTTCCCCAAGCCACTTGTTATCTTTTTTGCCTTATGGCAAGGTGCTGGAAAAGGCATTGTACGGCACCAAACTGTTCCTGGATGGTTGGGAGAAGTTGCTCTCGGAGGATGTGTTGGTACCATTCTTTATTCATGGCTGTGTTCTTAGGCAAAATTGTGAGTGAGCCCACTCCCTTGGCTGAGAAGCAACCCCACACATGAATGGTCTCAGGATGCTTTACTGTTGGCATGACACAGGACTGATGGTAGCTCTCACCTTGTCTTCTCCGGACAAGCTTTTTTCTGGATACCCCAAACAATCAGAGAAAATGACTTTACCTCCATCCTCAGCAGTCCAATCCCTGTACCTTTTGCAGCATATCAGTCTGTTCCCAATGATTTTCCTGGAGAGAAGTGGCTTCTTTTCTGCCCTTCTTGATACCAGGCCATCCTCCAAAAGTCTTTGCCTCACTGTGCGTGCAGATGCACTCACACCTGCCTGCTGCCATTCCTGAGCAAGCTCTGTACTGGTGGTGCCCCGATCCCACAGCCGAATCAACTTTAGGAGACGGTCCTGGCGCTTGCTGGGCTTTTTTGGGCGCCCTGAAGCCTTCATCACAACAATTGAACCGCTCTCCTTGAAGTTCTTGATGATCCGATAAATGGTTGATTTAGGTGCAATCTTACTGGCAGCAATATCCTTGCATGTGAAGCCCTTTTTGTGCAAAGCAATGACGGCACACGTTTCCTTGCAGATAACGATGGTTGACAGAGGCAGAACAATGATTCCAAGCACCACCCTCCTTTTGACGCTTCCAGTGTCATTTAAACTCAATCAGCATGACAGAGTGATCTCCAGCCTTGTCCTTGTCAACACTCACACCTGTGTTAACGAGAGAATCACTGACATGATGTCAACTGGTCCTTTTATGGCAGGGCTGATATGCAGTGGAAATGCTTTTGGGGGATCCAGTTCATTTGCATGGCAAAGAGGGACTTTGCAATTAATCTGGTCACTCTTCATAACATTCTGGAGTATATGCAAATTACCATCATACAAACTGAGGCAGCAGACTGAACATTTATATTTGTGTCACTCAAAACTTTTGGCCACGACTGTATATGAACGCAGCAGCCACTTCCTTAAAGCCTTTAGTTTAGATGCTCTTATTATGGGCAAATTATTTAAACGTATCACTGCATACTCTACTAGATTGATTAAAAACTAATTTAATACATTTTAGAATAAGGCTGTAATGTAACAAAATTTGGGGAAAGTAAAGGGGTCTGAATACTTTCCGAAGGCACTGTATAGATATATACAGTACCAGTCGAAAGTTTGTACACCTACCCATTCAACAGTTCTGTATTTATACTATTTTCTACATTGTAGCATAATAGGGAAGTCATCAAAACTATGAAATAACAAATATGGAATCATGTAGTAACCAAAAATCCCAATATATTTGCGATTCTTCAAAGTAAATAAATCACAGACAGTGGCACCAGTAAAGCACCACCGCCATGCTTCACGGTGGGAACCACACATGCGTTTACCTACCCGCAAAGACACGGTGGTTGGAACCAAAAATCTCAAATTTGGAACTCAGAACAGATGTCCATTGGTCATGTTTCTTGGCCCAAGCAAGTCTCTTATCGGTGTCCTTTAGTAGTGGTTTCTTTGCAGCAATTGGACCATGAAACTTGATTCACACAGTCTCCTCTGAACAGTTGATGTTGAGGTGTGTCAGTTACTTGAACACTGAAGTATTTATTTGGGCTGCAATCCAAGGTGCAGGTAACTAATGAACTTATCCTCCACAGCAGAGGTAACTCTGGATCTTTCCTGTGGTGGTCCTCATGAGGAAATGCCAAGTGTGCAAAGCTGTCATCAATGTGCCTCCTTGAAGAATACATTTTCGTTGAACACTTTTTTGGTTACTACATGATTCCATGTGTTATTTCATAGTTTTGATATCTTCACTACTATTCTACAATGTAGAAAATAGTAAAAAAGATAAACCCTTGAATGAGTAGCTGTGTCCAAACTTTTGACTGGTACTGTATGTGCGCATGTTTTTTGGGGTTGGGAGCAATCCCGCCTCGCAGGGGCTGTGGAGGTGCTTGCTATGCCACTGCTTATAACTATAAATTAAGTAGAACTATAAGAAATCTAAGATGTGTCAAATTATATCCAGCTCAGTGCTCCAGCTATTTGTTGTTGAAATAGCGCCCCTTCTGCGCACATTTGGTAATACCGTACATCCCCCAGTATGGTAAAGAAACAGTATGAAAATCTGGATCCCGCCCAACCCTAACACAACCAAGTTGAATATGCATTGTTCGTCAAACCAATGCATTTTTTACATGCCACTAGTGCAAGATCATGTAGAGATTTAAAGTCATGTGTGCCCCATTTTTAGAAACGGCAAATCTCAGGAGACTCCTCTGGAATTGAACTGCTATAATGGTATTTCCCACACAGTGGTGATCTGTAGTATAGGCCTGGCCTATGAGTTGAGTTCTCTTTCCATGCAGTATGATGTATTGCATCTACAGGCAGCACAAGTAGGCTCACAAATACAAGAGGATTGCAGGAAAAGCCGTTTGTCATAAAGCAACAGCTTTAGTTTGAAGTTTCTTTCCAGTGCATGTTGGTAACCTCTGACAAGGCCCTTAGTTTCATTGTGTGATTCATGACATTGCTATACCGGTACACACCTCTCACAATTTTTTTATTTACTGCCTCTCAGTCCCTTTCAAAATCGGGCCCAAAAACATCCTCCCGTTTGTATTGTGTAGAATAGCCAGGCACCAGCAGGCTGCTAACTTCAGTGCTAACCTCACATGCCAAAGCGACATCAAGGGTTTCCTTCCACCGATAACACAGTTAAATGGACTCGAGGTCCAACCTCTCAAAGCGTTGGCCTATAGCGCTAGCCTCTGAGCTCTATCACCCAAAACTACCTGTGAAACATTGCTGGGGTTAGCTTGGAAAATACAGGTTGTCACTTTATTGCCCAAGGGAATTCACACTCCATGACAACTTCTTCCTAACGGAATTACATACAGCCTACAACACACTAATAGCCACTGTCTCTGAATGGACACAACCCCACGTATTTCAACAGTGACCAAAATAACCACCTCGAGTTAAATGATATGGTGTTTAAGTAAGCAGCTTATAGCTGTAGTGTAAACCTCTAATAGTGAAGTAAAGCTTCATAGACACACACAAAGCTCACCTTTCACGTCAGGGTCATCAATATGAGGCTCCAGGTTTTCAATCAACTCTTCCAGCTGTTTCCGGTCCAGGACAGGTGCCGAGGCCTTAGTCTTGCCGTGACTGGAGGAGCCATAACTGGGAGACTCCTGCTGGCAACTTTCCCCATGCTGGAGCAGCTCAATGTCCAGGTCCATCTCAGCGATGGGCATCCTCCAGAAGTGGAAGGAGTTGTAGAGCTCCTGCTCGGGAATACTGTCCTGAGGACTGACAGAGGGGGATTCCTCTACTGGCTCAGACAAAGATGAAGGCTCAGATATGTCTGCTGGTGAGTCATCCTTCTCATTAGAGGTTGTGTGCTTCTCAGGTGGCTGTGGCTCATTCTCAGTATCCCCTGAAGGGGCTTCCTCCTCCTCCCGAGCCCCTACTGTGTCGGAGGAGTCGGGGGTTAGCGAGGAAGGCTCCTTCTTGTTCTTCTCGCCACAGAGGCACTCTGGAACTATGTCGGCATCCTCGCAGCACGGTCCACCGTCTGCCGCCTGCTCCCCACCCCCCTCCTCTGCCACATCCACTCCTCCTACCTCCTCTGTCCGGCACAACACCCCCTCCCCCAGGTGGCCTGTCGAAACGCAGTCCTGTTGTGGACAACCCTCCTCTTGGTTGCCATTTGTGCATGCAGGCATGTCCTCCCCCTGCCTCTGAGAGTAATTCTCTGTGTTAGCCCTTAGGGAGGGGTCTGTAGTCTCCGGGTTCCGTGGTTTCTCCTCAGTACTGGGGGAGAGAAAGGAAGCTAGTTACAAACAAAGCAGTTCAAATCTCAAGCTTGGTGGATTTTCTTCAGAATGAAAGGATCCAGCCATTCATGTAAATTCCCTTTTAGATGCCTGCTCAAAAAGGCCAACAATGGCTGCACCTGTTCTGTGGGTGGACACAGTAACACTCGCCCACCTCCCCCTCTCTGAAGTACTGGCCCACACTGTTAGGGCTGGCGAACGTGGAGATGAACTGGCCCAGTGACTGGAAGGCAGCCTGACGCACCTGAGAGACACCCACAGTAAGAGACAAGAGGTCCAGGAACAAATGAGTACGACACTTACTTACACTCATTTAGCAGACACTATTGTAGAGAAGTAGCCAAGCTGTGAGTTCAAATAAGAAGGCAGAGTGCTTAAAAAAATAGAATTAAAAAACACCCTGTCAATTTTCCATAATGGTGGGAAAACTGGGCTAACTATTGTTAAATAATCACTACCACCACCAGGCCTTGCAGTAAAACACATGTTCTCTAAAGAGTTATTTACCTGCAGCATGAACAATGGCATTCTAGCCCCAGGTCAATGTTTAATGCCTATGCTAAAAGTATTTACCAATGGAGGGGTATCCTACGAAGCAGGTTTGAAGAGTTAGCAAGGTAAACACATGATAACAGGTCATACGAAAGTGGCTGTCTTTTAGGTCAGGTAAATTTCTATGGCAACGAATTCTTCAGAACTAACGTGCTCCGGGGAAGGCTAACTCCACTTAACCTGAATGAAATGACTGAGCCATGAGTTGAGGACCAATGAAATCAGATTCCCTCCCTCTTGCAAAGATTGCATCATCATCCCCTTCATGAGGAAGACTGATTAAATATTTCATTAAATCAAAAAGTTTTTTTTGTATGTTAAAAAATACATCACATTACAGATTTAGTGATGACAGAACGCCTTTTAAACTTCACGCACAGAAAGACCTTTAAGGAATTCAATCATTTTATCGGTAGGAATAAGGGAAAGGTGGTTGTGCATTAATAAGAACACCAAAGTCGGCACTTCAACAAGCCTATTTCACACCATTGCCTGATGAATTTGCAATAGAACTTTCCTTTCATTTCAGCACAAATTTAAATGTAGCACTGACTCGCCCATAGATCGATGTTCAGCATTGTCTCAATGAAGAGTTGAGTGTTCGACTAGCCACGTGCAACATGCATGCACCGTTACAAGCCTGCTAGAGTGAAACGGCAGGCTGGACGAGCAATATCCACCGTCGTCGTACGGATGAAACCTGAACTGGAATGTCAAGCTAACAAGCTGGTTAGCTTTTGAAAACCCAGAGTAGATCTAGATTGCTTCGTAAGATACCCCTTAGGTTGTGGGTTGCCAAATGGCAGAAATCCTCCTTTCTGTTGAGTGCTCACCCAACGGGAGGGGTCACTGATGAGGCTGATGAAGAGCGAGGAGAGCTTGGTCCTGCGCACTTCCTGCGAGGTGGACGAGGAAACGGTCATGAAGCACTCAGCACAGGCCTTCCTCACCCCCCACACGTTGTCCGAGCAGAGCTGGAAAAAGCGGGGCAGCTGGACAGGAAAGAGGTGGGAAAGAAAGGGAAGGCAGAAAAAAAATGTTCAGTTAGTCAGAGCTTGAAATGCCCTTTCCTTGTCGC
Source organism: Oncorhynchus clarkii lewisi (assembly GCF_045791955.1). Taxonomy (NCBI): domain Eukaryota; kingdom Metazoa; phylum Chordata; class Actinopteri; order Salmoniformes; family Salmonidae; genus Oncorhynchus; species Oncorhynchus clarkii. The sequence continues at coordinate 21,160,473 of NC_092161.1, read as the reverse complement.
ACAGGGCCAAGTGGAGTCACACAGAGAGAGAGAGTCAATGTGTCACCCGTTACAATCAATGCCACAATACAGTTGCAACAGAGAACAATACACAGAGTGCAGAAAAATACTGACAATACAGTGGCAGTTGGGAACGACATTAGGAGCAATAGTAGCTTCTGACTGTCAGATTACTCATGCGAGTAAACCCTGGTGTGACAAGGCTAACAAGTCAGTTGGCTGAGAATGAAACCAAAAGAGGTCAACATGTACCAGGAGTTCCTCTGTCGCATCTCCTCCGACAACACTGCAAATGTCGCCAAAGTTTGCTGCACAAACCTGCCATAAAACACAGAAAAAACAAACATCTAAAGCATTGACTCAAAGCCCACGCAGATGTAACAATACATTAAACAAAATAGCTGAAAAGACCAATACTACATGTGAGAAAGTCTGAGTGTGTTCAGTCCCCATAGACAGTGGGACAACCACTGCCTGGGAGTGGTCTAATCCAAGGCTGTGTTCATTACGGCACACAACAGAAAGCGTAAAAAATTGTAACATAACAATTTCAGGTAGTCCCTCGTGTCTCAGTTTGTTTTCATCCATTTGGTGGCGAATGAACACAACCCTAGACTCTACTGACCTTGCGTACGTGGAACATCCTGCAGTCGCAACACATCTCACAGAAGCGGGGCAGGAAGAGGCGCTCGGTGATGTCCTTGCCCACCATGGGGGCCATCTTACAGATGATCTACACACATATGCAGACAAAAAAATTAAGTCTGTCAGCATCCTCCTCACACCGCATGGAGGTTTGGCCACATCACAAAAAGACTACCTGTGTCCTACGGACAGCCTTGAAATACTCTTGCCTTGCACTATCTGCAGGAGGACAAACATTAATTTGAATGCTGGCTGCAGCCTACCCCTGTATATCACAGCTATTGTAAATAGCAAGCCAGATAAAACAAAGGGGTCAACCTCATGACATAAAATGCTAATGTTTTAAAGTAGCATATCTTAAAGTGGCACACTGATTGCTTGGTAATATAAAAACATGTGAGCATCATGTTACGAATAAACTGCTCCATACTACATTTCCTCACACTCGTGCTTCTGAAATAAAACCCTATTCCCTATGTAGTGCACTACTTTTGACCAGAACCCATAAAAAAGTACTTAAGTAGTGCACTATATAGGGAATAGGATGCCATTTCAGACATCTCCTTGGTCACGTGACTCACGGCCATGGCTTCTGTTTTGACATCGTCGTTGCTGTCGGGGGCGGTCAGGTCCACCAGGACAGGGCACACCAGGGTCTCAATGTCCCCCCTCTCAATCAGCTCCTGCTCCAGCAGTACGAGCAGGGCTGCCTGGCTGGTCTTTCTGACCTAGGGAGACATCACAATCACTATATAGAAGTTATTAATAACATTAGTAAAATATTAGAGTTGCAATGAAATGTTTCTTTTCGCAGCTTAATTCACCATTCAAAAAAGTTAAATAGGTGTACATTTAACATGTGTCAATGGCCATATACAGGCATCTGAAAATGTGAACAGGTAAACTTAGCCAAAAAAGAAACGTCCTCTCACTGTCAACTGCGTTTATTTTCAGAAAACTTAACGTGTAAATATTTGTATGAACATAAGATTAAAAATCAGACATAAACTGAACAAGTTCCACAGACATGTGACTAACAAACAGAATAATGTGTCCCTGAGCAAAGGGGGGGGGGGGGGGGGGGGGGGTCAAAATCAAAAGTAACAGCCAGTATCTGGTGTGGCCACCAGCTGCATTAAGTACTGCAGTGCATCTCCTCCTCATGGACTGCACCAGATGTGCCAGTTCTTGCTGTGAGATGTTACCCCACTCTTCCACCAAGAAACCTACAAGTTCCCGGACATTTCTGGGGGGGAATGGCCCTAGCCCTCACCCTCCGATCCAACAGGTCCCAGAGGTGCTCAATGGGATTGAGATCCGGGCTCTTTGCTGGCCCTGGCAGAACACTGACATTCCTGTCTTGTAGGAAATCACGCACAGAACGAGCAGTATGGCTGGTGGGTCATGTCAGGATGAGCCTGCAGGAAAGGTACCACATGAGGGAGGAGGATGGTTTGTGCCCATAGGCGACCTTGTTGCCGGTGATGTCTGGTGAGGACCTGACTTACAACAGGCCTACAAGCCCTTAGTCCAGCCTCTCTCAGCCTATTGCGGGCAGTCTGAGCACTGATGGAGGGATTGTGCTTTCCTGGTGTAACTCGGACAGTTGTTGTCGCCATCCTGTACCTGTCCTGCTGGTGTGATGTTTGGATGTACCGATCTTTTGCAGGTGTTGTTACACGTGGTCTGCCACTGCGAGGACGATCAGCTGTCCATCCTGTCTCCCTGTCTTAAGCGTCTCACAGTACCGACATTGCAATTTATTGCCCTGGCTACATCTGCAGTCCTCATGCCTCCTTGCAGCATGCCTAAGGCATGTTCATGCAGATGAGCAGGGATCCTGGGCATCTTTCTTTTGGTGTTTTTCAGAGTCAATAGAAAGGCCTCTTTAGTGTCCTAAGTTTTCATAACTGTGACCTTAATTGCCTACCGTCTGTAAGCTGTTAGTGTCTTAACGACCGTTCCACGGGTACATGTTCATTAATTGTTTATGGTTCATTGAACAAGCATGGGAAACCGTGTTTAAACCCTTTACAATGAAGATCTGTGAAGATGTTTTACAAATTATCTTTGAAAGACAGGGTCCTGAAAAAGGGACGTTTCTTTTTTTGCTGAGTTTATGATAAACAACACAGAGGGATAATGTAATGAATTGTCACACGCCTCCTTTACCTGGTTGTTCTGGTCAGCCAGGTATCTCACGACGATCGGTAGCAAGTATTTAGAGAAGGCAAACGGAATGGAAGGTCTGTTCTCTTGACAGAAAATGGCGATGTGAGGAACTTGCTCCATTAGCTCTGCTCTTACAGTGGGCTCTGAAAGAGAGAGGTCATCCAATATATATATAATATAAACAGTAGAAAAGGGCCCAATGAAGTCTGAAGATCAAAGGCCCTTTAAAAACAAAATGATCTGGTTTCATCAGACAGCACAAGTGCTCAACCATGAGTGAACCCTGGCTGGATGATGAAACCAGAGCCTAAAAAAGGACTTTGGGGACACAATCTTTCTGGACAAATATAATGATATCCCCCTCTGTCCATAGGGAGAATATAATTTGTCCTGACAGAGAGATTGTCTGCAGAAAGTTACATTTGCTTAACTTCTGATGTGAATTTAGGTAGGCCTACATTTGAATGAAATACATCAATCCACTAATAAATAGAGTATAATATTTCCCAGGCTTGCCCAAAAGCACACCCACCTTTGAAACACTAGGGGAAACACTTTTTATTTTATTAACGATGTTCATGACGAAGTTGTTTTAAAACATGTCCACTGACTGACTGACTAAGGTCCCCTCTGGTCAGTGTACTCCAGGGTTGAGGGCCCTGGTTGCTGTTCTAATGTATGCATGCACCATTAAGCAGGGCTTAAGTTCTGTTATAATCTCCACCCGACACAGCCAGAAGAGGACTGGCCACCCCTCATAGCCTGTTTCCTCTCTAGGTTTCTTCCTAGGTTCTGGCCTTTCTAGGGAGTTTTTCCTAGCCACAGTGCTTCTACACCTGCATTGCTTGCTGTTTGGGGTTTTAGGCTGGGTTTCCGTACAGCACTGTGACATCAGCTGATGTAAGAAGGGTTTTATAAATAAATTTGATTGACTGGCTACTGCATTACGCTATCATGCCCTGCGCTTGCAAGGACACTGCTAGTCCACTATCCTACATTCAGAGAACGTACAAGAAAAACTGAGTTATCCCAGCTAATAACACCCAATCCATTTCCTAAACCCTACCACATCCCCATGGCCCTAACACTTCAATGTCTGACTCCAACAGGCTCCTGAACAGCTTCTATCCCCAAGCCTGATAAATAGCTACACAGACTACGTAAAGTATTTGTCCCATGTTTCATGAGCTGAAATAAAAGATCACAGAAATGTTCCATATGCACAAAAAGCTTCTCTCAAATGTTATGCAGAAATGTGTTTACATCCCTGTTAGTGAGCATTTCTTCTTTGCCAAAATAATCCATCCACCTGACAGATGTAGTTGAATCAGCTTCTTGATATGTCACATGATCATTACACAGACACACCTTGTGCTGGGGTCAATGAAAGGCCACTAAAAATGTGCAGTTGTGTCACAAAAATGCCACAGATGTCTCAAGTATTGAGGGAGCGTACAAATTGGCATGCTGACTGCAGGAACATCAATTTCTACCATAAGCTGCCTCCAACGTCATTTTAGAGAATTTGGCAGTATGTCCAACTGGCCTCACAACTGAAAACCACAGATGATGTTAATGTTGTGTTAAGAGTGCCACATGGTGGCGGTGGGTTTATGGTATGGGCAGGCATAAGCTGCTGACAACAAACAATTGCATTTTATGGATTTGAATGCACAGATATACTGTGACCAGATCCCAAGGCCCATTGTGAGGCAGATGCATATCTGTATTCCCAGTCATGTGAAATTAATAGATTAGGACCAAATGAATTTAATTATTTCAATTGACTGGTTTCCTCATATGAACTGTAACTCAGTAAAATCATTTAAATTGTTGCGTTTATATTTTTGTTCAGTATAAATATGGTTTTGGAACTGATCCTGTATATTGCTTACTTTCTTTCTCATTTTTGTTCTACCTTATGTTATTTTTAGTACTACATTGATTAGTGTTGGATTTAGAGCTTGCAAAAAAAGGCATTTCACTGTACTTGTGCACATGACATCAAAATTTGAAACTTGGATAAGTAGAAGCAGTGGTGCACCTTCTGCTATATTCCTTAGCATGCCTTCACCTTACAGATCTACAAACATCGAAGGGTTAGGGCCAAGGGGGGGGTTGAACATGGACCGGCTGTAAAAGTAAGGCCCAAATGCATTTCACCCGTTTGAAATGGCAGCCAGGTGCAGTAAACAGTCAGTTAAATACACCGCTCCATCAAACATTTATAGGCCTCTCTCTGCACTGGTGACCAGCTAAGGAGAACAGGCTGGCTACTTAATGACACAGAAATAGGGGCATGTCCAGAGCATGCAGACACACGACAGACACAGGTTTGGCGTTTTCAATTCAGTGAGCCGTTAAATATGAAACAGACACGTCATTCAGCAATGGGGTCTTACCTGAGTCATCGGCCAGTCGGCCCACTCTCTCCAAGACAGTGATACAGTCCCGCTCATCCTCATTTACAGCTTTAAGTGTGTCCAACAAACTTCGTGCCACCATTTGTCTGGAATTCACACAATAACAAGCAGGCATAAAAAGGAACCATTTTACTATTATCCAGAATAAATGTAAAAAGTCTTCAAAGTGTGTGTTCTAATAATGTTCCATTGGATAGCTAGCTACCTGTTAAAAATGTTTTCACTAGCCACGTATTTATCCAATCTTCCAAGAGGAGTCAGCATCTCATCTTGCGATACAAAGTCCAAGGCTGAAGGTATAATAATGATGTCAGACTCTGAGCTGTAGTCATCCACACCAACTATTAAAGACATTGGAAATATTGTGCATGAGAGGCACCCACCACCACCCAGACAGGCCGGTGAGTGACAGTGATGAGGAACAGCGAGTAAAATGACATGACATGCAGTAGTGGCAGAAGCTTGGCAACAATGCTAAACCTATTAGCATATCAGCAGTAGTTAAAAGAATAAGGTCCAACAGAAAAAAGGGCACAGTGAAAGACAGAATTGGTGAGAAGAACACATGAAATAGGTCTACAACGAATGCCTCTAAAAATGACAAAATGCCTATGGGTGTGTTGCACTATTAAAACAAAGCAATCCACCCTCTTGCAACACAAACAACTAGCTTGTACTGTAACAGTGTCTAGTTACTGCAATATGGCACTGCTGGCAGGCGCATGCACGCTGACTTCGGTCACCAGCTGTGCGGTGTTTCCTCCAACACATTGGTGCGGCTGGCTTCCCGGTTAAGTGAGCAGTGTGTCAAGAAGAAAGCTTGGTGTGGTTGTGTTTCGGGGCACGCATGGCTCGCGACCTTCGACTTTCCCGAGTTCGTACGGGAGTAGCAGCAATGGGACAAGACCAACTACCAATTGGATATCACAAAATTGGGGAGAAAAGGGGTACAAATTGCAAAAAATAAAATATATGGGTGCGTCAAATTCCCACTTTTGCCAATCTATATTGAAAAATAATTCAGGGCAAAATGTAGCGTTGGTCCCATGTTTTATGAGCTGAAATAAAATATCACGGAAATGTTCCATACGCACAAAACGCTTATTCATCTCAAATGTTTTGCACAAATTTATTTACATCCCTGTTAGTGATCATTTCGCCAAGATAATACCTGACGGGTGTGGCATTATCAATAAGCTGATTAAACAGCATGCTCATTACACAGGTGCACCTAGTGCTGGGGACAATAAAAGGCCAGTTGTCAAAACAATACAACAGATGTCTCAAATTGAGGGAGTGTGAAATTGGCACACTGACTGCAAGAAAGTCCACCAGAACTTTTGACAAAAAATGTAATGTTCATTTATCTACCATATAAACCGCATTCAACGTAATTTTGGTGAATTTTGTAGTATGTTCAACCGGCATCACAATCACAGACCACGTAACCACGCCAGCCCAGGATCTTCACATATGGCTTCTTTCCCTCCGGGATCCTCGTAGACCAGCCACATGGACAGCTAATGAAACAGGAGTATTTCGGTCTGCAATAAAGCCCTTTTGTGGGGATAAACTAATTCTGATTGGCTCCCATGGTTGCACCCCTGCCCAGTCATGTGAAATCCATAGATTAGGGCCTAGTGATTTATTTAAAATTGACTGATTTCCTTATATGAACTGTAACTCAGTAAAATAGTAAATTGTTGCATTTATATTTTTGTTCAGTATAGCTAGTTATGTTTTCATACTAATTTAGTTTGGCTAGCAAACCAAATAATCCAAAATCATTAACATTCCACATCGGGGAGGTTCAGATTGAGTGACTAGAGTCAAACGGCCCTGAACGAATTTCATAAAAATACGCTAGTCTTTGAAAATAAATCAACAACCTCCCTCTGCCGAGGTAGCTAGCTATCGTGCACAGATGCCCGGTGGATTAGGTTTGGAACCTAGAGTGCGAGATGTTCAAAATCAAATTGAATACAAAGCAGTGAATCGAAACATGTAATACTGGTAATCTGCTTTACCTGAGCTAGATAGCTAGCCGATTGAGAGATGCTAACTAGCCAATTAGCTTGCTAGCTAGCTGGTTAGTTTATGACCTAACTTCAGCGTGCGCGTGACATAGCGTTAGCTGTTCCAAAATGACTTTTGCAAGCATTTAAAATGTATGATGTGAATATACCTCTTTACACATCGAAGAATAGATCTGTAAGTTGTTAAGAAAGGTCCAACACGTATACCCAAGGCCCACTCAGACGACCCACCCATGAACTCCATTGCCGACAGGGCAATTATGTAGCAAGCTAGTTAGTACCCCTAGCAGTTAGAGTTCCACACTGAAAACAGAGGGGAAAACTTACATCCGTCCAACTCCTCCTGTGAATCCTCTTTGAGCAAAGATATATCTGTAAAAACAACCAAAAACGGAATGAAAGGATACTCAATCGATAGCTTAATTGTACTTTCACTCGAAACTTTTAAAATATGGGACGGGAAAAAAGTGTTAATAACGCATTTTCCCGAAGCTAATGTAAATAAAGGCTACGTACCCGCCATCTTGTCCTGGTCCTACATTTAAAGTGGTATGGGCAGACGAGGCTTCAACTGGAGAGGGAGAAAATAGGAGCCGCCGTTAAAAACTGAACAACGAGCGGTTCGGATAGTATCAAATCCGTGAACAAATCACCACTCCACCTAGAGGCGTTGATAGTAAAGTACAACGCCCAAAGAATAGTTTAATCAATTGCTTCAAATTCTGTTCAGTGACTGAATAATAATGTTCTATCTTGTGATACTGTAATTGCTTTGCTTTATCTTGGCCAGGTCGCAGTTGTAGTTTGAACTTGTTCTCAACAAGCCTACTTGGTAAAATAAAGGTGAAATAAAAAAATATATAAAATATAGCAAAATATGGTGGATAAATTAAGAGTGTTCACTCAAGCCGTTTACCAGCATCAATGTGTGAATGTAATGTAATGCATGATCTACTGTTGGAAGTGATCATTTCCCGATTTCGTGTACCATGAACGTTGATGTTACTATTCCAGACAGGGTACCACTCAGAAGATGGGGCTTTCATAAAGCAGACTGGGAAAAGTTTGGTGATCATTGCTTAAAGTCTGTTGGAGAGTTGACTTTAGAGAGGCCGGTTGATGTACTGTATGTGCTGCCTCTGTGACCTCACTGATTTTGAGTGCTGTGAATTTATATGTACCAGTAAGTGAAGTGGGTGAGAAAAAGAAGGTGGTTCCATGGAGGACTGAAGAGTGCACTGCGGTTATTCGAGAAAGAAATATGGCTTAGAGTGTTGCAGAGGAATATGACTCCTAAGAATCTACTTGATTTCCAAAGGAAGAATGCTTTAGTACGTAGGATCATTGAGTCTGTCAAGAGAAATGCATGGAAACAGTTCTGCTCTACAATAGGCAGGGGTACTGAACTGGGGGATGTATGGTCTATGTTGAAGAAGATGACTGGAAGAAGCAAGTCCACTCTAATTCCAGTTTTGGTTATGGGTATAAAAATGGCCGTAACTGATCAAGAAAAAGCTGACTTGTTGGGGAAGACATTTGCTGGGGTACATAGTGGGTTACTTTGGATTCAAGTATATAAGCAATGCAGATGTGAGATTTTAAATGCTCATGTTAATGTGTATAAGAAAAGGGATACTGTTGACTCTTCTTTGGATGCAGTTTTGACCATACATGAGATGTGTTCAGCCTTAATAGGCTGTGGATATACAGCCCCAGGTCATGATGAGTTGTGCTATGTAATGTTTAAGCATCTACCTGATGAGGCTATACATGTTCTCCAGGGATTATTTAATATGATTTGGAGTAAGGGAGTTATACCTTCTGGTTGGAAACGTTTGGTAATGTTACTTTTTGTAAAGCCTGGTAAGGACCCTTCATGTGCTGATAGTTATAGACCAATAGCACTGACCTCTAACTTGTGTAAAATGAAGGAAAAGATGATAGTCAACAGATTGTCATATTTCTTGGAACATAGAGGTTTATTGAGTCAATGGCAATGTGGTGAAGGTAGATCTACTTTGAATGCATTAGTAAAGGTGAGCAATGAAGTTGAAAAAACTTTGGTCATGAAAGAAGTAATGGCTACTGTCTTTTTTTTACATCGAAAAGGCTTATGCCACTATGTGGAGAGAAGGCCTATTGATTAAGATGGAAATACTTGGTATTGGTGGGAGATTATATAACTGGGTTTTGGCCTTTTTATTTAATCACTCATTTTGAGTTAAAATAGAATCCATTTTGTCTGATGCCAATGGAGAAGACAATGGTTTTCCTCAAGGCAGTGCTATCAGCAGTGGTGCCCCACCTGTTTTGAGCCCTACATTTGTTTTTTTCTTGGGCTTGCCTGTTTTGCATGTTATTTTGGCATTAATACGTGTCACATATCAGTTTGCAAACAATGTAAAACAATATATATATCATTAGGTTAATGAAGCCGCATACAAACATGGTCTTTTTTTGTTTTCTTGAGTAAGGCAGCTCCAAAATGCAGGTGTTTCAGCCTAGCTCAGTGATTTCTGTGGTGGTGGGGCAAGCCAGCAGAAAATACAGAGCTTTGCTCCAAGTCTAAGGGTAGGGCTAGAAAATTCGAGCCCCTTGGGTGCTGACAAAGAGTTACATTAGAAGTACCCATCCAAGAAGGCTCAAGGTCATTGACCACAGATAAAATAACATCAAATCACGTTATATGTACAGTAGCTTTGATTGGACTGATCATGTCAACATCATACTTTCAACAATCTTAGCTAGCAGTCATCATCATGAATCAAGTCGACAATCTACTGGCAAATCTTTTTTAATCCTTGTCATATGAAGATAAATAATGAAGATAAATTATAGATAAAACATAAACATTACACAACAAGTTGGAAATCACAAATTCAACAATGAGTGGTTTGGAAGGAATCAGTGGAAGCTATTCAGTGGAGTGGCTCTATGGTCCCAAATCTGAGATGAAGGGTCTCTTTCCCAAGTCAATGAAGCATGTTTTGTGCCACGCACAAAACAACTGTTAACTCTAAACTGCGAAAACTTGACTTCTGTGAGTTCAAGACAACTGGGAAGTCAGGAATAAACGAGCTCCGACTGGGAAAATGCGTTTTGAATGGTCATCCAACTCAGAATTGTAAATCTGGCCTCTTTCTAGCAATACAAAGATCAATGACGTCATCATGATTCAACCTTGTTTTTTTCTGAGTTCCCAGTTGTTTTGAAAGCACCATGTATCCAGAGAATGGCAGACATTGATGACAAAATGTGCCCAAGAAGGACCGTCGCGCCACCTTCCTGTTCAAGTGAGCACAGCACAACAAGGTGAGTCCAAAAATGTATTATATGCTGCTGCATAAATTATGTATTATGTCAGGGAGCAATGTATACTGTAGCTAAGAAAGTAATACTAAGTGTATGTTGTGTATACTGTAGCTAAGAAAGTAATACTAAGTGTATGTTGTGTATACTGTAGCTAAGAAAGTAATACTAAGTGTATGTTGTGTAGTAAGATGTTAGTAGCCCATGTGCCTCAACCTAATAATTTGGTATGTTTATCCTTTAATTTTGCCTACTGTTCTGACTTGGTGGTGCACTTGGTGGTGCCTATAACCTGTTTTAGAGAAATGTAATCATTTAATATTTTAAGAGCTTTCATTGTCCGCTTATATGCCCCCTTTATTTATTTATTTTATGGGTCTGACTTGGTGTACAGGGAGAACACTGTAAGAATGGCCCGTGTTCTGACTTCTGTCGATGTACAGTATATTTCAAAAGTGCCAAACACATAATTATATTGACTATGCCCGTCCTAGCTCGCTCATTAATGTCTTAATCGAAATTACAGATTGCCTCACCTGCTTGTTGTTTGTTCCCTTATGCCATAGTTTGTACATCTCAATTGTCATTAGAATCCACACTGGTTTAAGCAAGTCAGCCATCTCAGCTATGTTTTTTTAATAGGTAGTAAAGGAGGCTGAATGAACTGTTTCACTGCCAGACAAGGCTCCGCTGAAAGCCAGGTGCAGCAGTGGTAAGATTTTGGGACAGCTTTACATAGGCCGTTTGTGGGCACCGTTTGTCACTGTTATAGTGCAATTAATGTATTGTTTAGTGCTGTGTGTTGCAGTGACTTTGCTGGCATGCATTCCACCTATATTTATATCGCCACTGGCTATCAGTCCTTTCTTGTACAACATGATTAACGATGTGTTTTCGAATGTAGGGAGGGGTATTGGGGCTTCCCTATATGCTGATGATGGAGCTATTTGTAAGGTGGGAAGGAATGTCTCATGTGATCAAATTTATAGTGAATGTTGAAAGATTGTCAATTGACTGGGGTTTTAAATTGTCAGTGGCGAAGTCTTGTATGTTCTTCTCGAAGAAAAAAGTTGCTGATAATATACAGTTGTTTCTGTACGGACAACAGCCCGTGGGGAGGGTTTCTAAGTATAAATATGTGGGTCTATGTATGGTTCAATGAGCGATATACATGGAAAGATGTAAGAAGTGTAAGAAGGCGATGAATGTTATGCGCTCGGTCTCTGGTTATGAATGGGATGCTGATAGACAACCGTTGATGGATATTTATCGAGCTCTGATCAGGAAGACAATTGATTACGGGTGTATAGTTTATGGAACAGCAGCAAAGACTTGGCTTCAGAGGCTGGACAGAATCCAGTATATAGCTTTAAGGATATGCATTTATATCAAAATTGGATATACGGTGTAAAATAATTGTCATTAGCTTATTGAGTTAAGTAAAATCAAATCAAATTGTATTTGTCACATGCCCCGAATACAGCCATGTATTATTACCTTACCGTGAAATGCTTACTTGCAAGTCCTTTACCAACAATGCAGTTCAAGAAATAGAGTTAATAAAATATTTAAATAAACTAAATTTAAAAATCTAATCAATGAAAAAGTAACACAAGAGATTTACATAACAATAATGAGGCTATATACAGGTGGTACCGGTACCGAGTCTATGTACAGGTTATTCGAGGTAATTTGTAAAGTGACTATGCATAGATAATTAACAGTGATTAGCAGCAGTACAACAACAAGGGGGGGGGGGGGGGGGGCAATGTAAATAGTCCAGGTGGTCAATTGATTAGTTTATTTGTTCAGCAGTCTTATGTCTTGGGGGTAGAAGTTGTTAAGGAGCCCTTGGTCCTAGACTTGGCACTTCGGTACCGCTTCTCGTACTGTACCGGAGTGGGTGACTGGAATCCTCGACAATTTTTTGGGCCTTCCTCTGACACCTCCTAGTATATAGGTCCTGGATGTTAGGAAGCTTAGCCCCAGTGATGTACTGGGCCATACGCACTACCCTCTGTAGCGCCTTATGGTCGGATGCCGAGCAGTACCAGGCGGTAATGCAAAATTTTTGAGGATCTGGGACCCATGCCAAATATTTTCAGTCTCCTGAGGGGAAAAAGGTGTTGTCATGCCCCCTTCACAATTGTCTTGGTGTGTTTGGACCATGTTAGTTTGTTGGTGATGTGGACACCAAGGAACTTGAAACTCCCGACCCGCTCCACTACAGTCCCTTCACTGTTAATGGGGGCCTGTTTGGCTCTCCTTTTCCTATAGTCCACGATCAGCTCCATTGTCTAGCTCACATTGAGAGAGAGGTTGTTGTCCTGGCACCACACGACCAGGTCTCTGACCTCCTCCCTATATGTGTGTTTTGTCCTATATTTTTATTACATTTTATTTGTATTTTTAATTGCAGACCCCGTTCCCGCAGGAGGCCTGTTGCCTTCTGGTAAACCGTCATAAATAATCATTTGTTTTTAACTGACTTGCATAGTTAAATAAAGGTTAAATAACTAAATAAAATAAAACAGGTGTACCCTGAGGCTCTTGGACTGTGACTGAATGTACCTTGGCCTGACACTTGGATGTGCCTGCCCCAATCCTACCTGCCTGTTGCTGCCTCCACTGATTTTATTGCTTGGATGAGTTACTTGATGTGGAATAGAGTTCAATGTAGTCATGGCTCTATGTAGCCATGAGCCCCACCCTGCCTATTGTAAACCATTTCTCCATCCCATTCCCCCTGTTAAGCAAATGAAAGGGAGAGGCAGTGACTGTAGTCAATTGTAGTCAATTATTTTTCCAGTCAATTACTTTATTTGATAAACACCCTTTATTGTGTATGTGTGTCCCGTTTTGAAGGTTTAATAAAACGTTCATTCAGCGCATGAAATCCGTATTTTCATTTATGAAATATTCAACAGACTGAACAGTTATGTACCAATGAGATTAATTAGTTGCATTGCAGTTGTGTGTGGTGTTGTTGCCATTCTGTCACAGATCCCCCCGGAACTTTCATCACGCACACCTGTCCCCTATTCCCACTGATTACTATTTGTATATATGTGCCCTTTCGCTTCGATTGGCCTGTCCATTATTGTTCCAATGTCCGTTGGTCGTGTGAGTACCTGTGCTATGTTGGGTTGGCTTTCGTGCCACGTATATTGTGCAGATGATTACGGGTCTCGTCCGGTGTGATAATCATTGTGTATTTATTCGAGATACTCCTCACTCTTTTGTTTGGGTTTCTACCTGTGTTTTGTATACGTGTTTGTTTGGTCTTAGTCCCCGTGCCTGTACATGGCACGCTGTAAATAAATAAAAACTATTACGCATTCCTGCGCCTGTCTCCCTACCCTTTGCACCAGCAAGACACATTCAACCTCATCTAGCGATGGTATGGAATAACGGATAACTGACAAAGTACCTCAGCCTTAGGAGATCTTTGGGGAAAGAAGTCACACTTCCAGTTTGCACAAATCCTTATTTGATTTGCTGTGATACAGATAGTATAAAAGCATACATTCAATCTAGGCATGTTTTAATTGAAAATGAAAGCATAGTCTTTCTTTATTCACCATTTCAATAAGGAAAGTACAATACCTGTATTGATGACCAGCAGGCTCAGACAATATCCATAATGACTATAGAGAAAGTACTCACCCTTCAAGACTCTATGAACAGATAGCTTTTCATAAAGTCATATGGTAAGTAATGAAATACAAGTTTCTGGGTGTGTGGGGAGTGGGTCAGTGACTTGAGGGGGAGAAAGAATCAGTGGAGGCAGCAGCAGGCTGGTAGAGGGGGGGCAGCCAGCATTGTAAGTAAAGACATGTGCAGGAAGATAATCAGCCTCTGTGTCTTTGTATCCCTTCCCTTTAACTCATTTTTTATGTCAGCCAAGGCCATCTTTTCAAAGAAATGCCATTTATTTCCATTTTTAGTTGAGTAAGGAGTTTATTGCTTCAGTCCTTGTATAGTTTTCACTTCTTGTTACCTGGTAAATAACCAACAACCATGGATAACCACAAGGAGAATAAGGTGAAGAAACAATCCATGTCAGCCAGGCCCATCTTTTTAAAGAAAAAATGTTTCCATGTTTAGTTTAGTAAAATAAGTAGTTTTGTTCAGGTCACAAGATAATCCATACAATTTCAGTAAACAACACCACACTTAGGCAGAATCTTTGAAACATGGTACTGGAATGTGTAATGGCTGTACAGTAGAGGAAACGGTTTAACATATATTATTTTGTGAAATGTATGATGTAGAAAAGGAGCAGTAGTTTGACAGGATCAGAGAGGTTGGACGGGAGTGGGGAGTAGGTGGTATTTTGGGGGGAGGTGATGGGAGTAGTGAGGTTTGTAGGGAATTATTACATTTTAGTAGAAATTCAGGGTTAGTTAAGATGGGTCGCATCCCCAGCCGCGTCCTCAGAGCATGCGCAGAATAGCTGGCTGGTGTGTTTACGGACATATTCAATCAAGCCTTATCCCAGTTTGCTGTTCCCACATGCTTCAAGAGGGCCACCATTGTCACTGTTCCCAAGAAAGCTAAGGTAGCTGAGCTAAACTAAAATAAATAAAACCTAATACAACTCAAACGGAAAGCATTTGCATTTTTTTGCAAAGCACTCACTTCCGTCATCATGAAGTGCTTTGAGAGACTAGTCAAGAACCATATCACCTCCACCCTACCTGACACCCTAGACCCACTCCACTTTGCTTACCGCCCAAATAGGTCCACAGACGATGCAATCTCAACCACACTGCACACTGCCCTAACCCATCTGGACAAGAGGAATACCTACGTGAGAATGCTGTTCATCGACTACAGCTCAGCATTTAACACCATAGTACCCTCCAAACTCGTCATCAAGCTCGAGACCCTGGGTCTCGACCCCGCCCTGTGCAACTGGGTACTGGACTTCCTGACGGGCCGCCCCCAGGTGGTGAGGGTAGGTAACAACATCTCCACCCCGCAAAAGAGAAATGCTCACTAACAGGGATGTAAACAAATTTGTGCACAAAATGTGAGATAAATAAGTTGTTTGCGTGTATGGAACATTTCTGGGATCTTTTATTTCTGCTCATGAAATATGGGACCAACACTTTACATACATGCATGCATACATACATACATACAGTGTATTTGCCCCTAATGCAATTATCCAGTCTTATAAATCCCCAGTGGGATTTTGTCAAATTAATAAATTATATAACATTCTAACCTTGTTTAGCATTATCTAGTCCAAATATGGCACTATTTGTATACGTTTCAATGGGGGGATTTTATTTTGAAGGCGAACACAGGTAAGAGCACTTATTTCGCGGTGACGTGCATTTTGCCCTGCTGCGCGCTTCCTTAACAACTCAACTGTACTCGTGTTCACGTCTATTGGCTCAGAGTGACTCGTTTCCCATATAGGTGATTTTACACTGACCTGGCTCCTTGGAACGGTTTCAAACAACACAATTCACACGAAATGTCTAAATTGGAGCAGGTCCTTGATCTTGAACCACCGTATGATCTCAAATTTAAAGGTAAGATAAGAATACTGTCGGTAGCTAGCTAACGTTCCCACCTGTACTGCTAACGTTACAGGCTGTAGTAGACGCTTTCGGGAGTGGTAGCTATCGTTACCACTACAGTTCCCTGGACCGGGGATGTGTAGCTACAACAACCCCACTGACACCGCTTGTATACCGCCGCCATTTTGAGATGGAAGCGAGGATATATGGGCCTACCGAGTTACAGAGATATCACTTTAACAGTACTGTACTTTCTAATATTCTAACCAACCTACTGGTTTTGGAAGGCGTATGCTCTCTAGATCGGTATGCTAGTTAAGCAACACATTCTGATTCGACCAGACATTCACTGATTAATTTATTTGCCAGGGTTAGTGGCAAGGCTGCAAATGCGGTTGTGAATGGGGGCAAGCTGATTGACTGACAGCTCATATGCTAGTTATCCCACACATTGACACATTGCATACCCCATTTCGCTATGCACAGATAGTGCATGCATTGTTATAGCTACATGTTTATCTGAGCCTAGATACACTCTGTTTTCAATGGGTAATTTTACTAAACAGTAAACAATCTTCCATAATGTGTAGCAACTAGTCTGTTGGTTGTCAATTTTGTGCCTGTTGTGTGCCATCTTCACGTGAATCCATTGACCCTCAACACCATCTCCTCTCCCATGCAGGTCCCTTCACAGAAGTGGTGACCACAAACCTCAAGCTCAAAAATCCCTCTGACAGAAAAGTATGCTTCAAAGTGAAGACGACTGCACCTCGCCGGTACTGTGTACGGCCCAACAGCGGCATGATTGAGTCAGGAGGCACTGTCACTGTTTCTGGTAAGGCTTTGTATCTGCAGACCTTTGTCAGTGTGCTGGCAAGTATGACAGAGTATCACTCAAGCAACCCCTTTTCGTCAACAACACTAAACAAGAACAAATTATATCCTGTCACTATTTCCACTATAATTCATTGTGTGACTTTGTAAATGCAGAAGAATCAAGCATGTACATGTCAAATGCATCTACCAGTACGCCTATATGTAGGCATAGTTGTTGACCCAATTTTGACCCCATATCTTCTGCCTCCACAGTAATGCTCCAGCCCTTTGAATATGACCCCAATGAAAAAAGTAAACACAAATTCATGGTACAGACAATCTTTGCACCATCCACTGCTACAGACATGGACGCAGTGGTAAGTTTTCCTGTCTACATTACTACTAATTACATTTTGTGCTTTATTCTAGTGGCTATGTCATCAATGGAAAACCTGCTTTTGTTGATCCACAGATTTCAATACTGTATTTAAATAGCTTTTTGTCATTTCTCCAGCAGAGGGCAGCAAATAGTATATTACACAGTTTGAGGGTCTTGGGAGACAAATGAGAGCCTATGCTTATTGCTTATTGTTATTCCATCAGCGGTCCCTGTGATCAATTAATCCATCTATGTTTACCTTATCTTGTACATGTTGAATCACCACAGTGGAAAGATGCGAAGCCAGATGATCTGATGGACTCCAAGCTGAGATGTGTGTTCGAACTGCCCTCTGAAAACGATAAAATGGTAAGTAGTGTGTACAGTAGTAGAAAATATAACTTATCAGCGGCCTTCCAGGGTTCTGGTGTTATACGTCCAATGTTGTACTTTTGTCACAGCCACAGTTCAGTGTTGTCTGTCAATGCATCTTTTTCACATTCTCTCAGAGTCTACATGGCTTTCGCTCTCCTTACTGCTGTTTGTTCCTTTCTCTGCATTTTATGTAGGTACAGTCATATGATTGTTGCCCATATGCGATCTTGTGGATTTTTGTGTGGATAAACTGTAATAACAAGCATTTCTACCTCACAGCTCTCTATGGTCACATCTGAAACACTCACATCATGTAACAATTACAACTTGTTCCTAGTGGTGACAGGTCCGTTTTGTTGGTTAAACACAGTCATTTATAGCAGTCTATAATGTTTTGCCCTACAACCAAAGCAGCAATTGAGAACCACTGAACACCCCAAAGTTAAAGACATGACCTCTATATATCTATGATCATGCATGCTGCATGTGCTTCCCCTCGTGCGATAGCCTAGCGGTAGTGCCAGGGAAACCCGTGGTAGCATCATGGCATTCACCACTCCTGGGCAGACCCCCAAGCTCAGCGCCAGGCACCTGGGGGACAGGGCAGCCCCCACCCCCGGAGAGTACCGCACTCCCCTGTGCAGCTGGCACCACCTGGCAGCCCGCTACGACTCCAGCGATCTCCCAGAGTTCATGTCAGCACCCAGCTCAGTGAGAGGCAGGCAGTGGAAGGTTTGTGGCAGAGCAGGAAGTGGCTGTTCAGGGGTAGATTGGGAAGTGTAGTTTACTCACTGTAGGTGGTCACCGCTCTTCTAGTGTAAATTCTGATTGTAGTAGAATAGTTGTCTGATCAGTGCTAAGAATGCTGTACAGGTATGGTTGTAGCTTTGTAACAATGTAATGTTGAATAATGGTTATAACTGTAATTTTGCCATTAGGCCCCTAATGAAAATGTATCACCTCTTCATACCAATTTCAAACAAATTGAAGTTTTCAAAAATATATTTCCATCGATGTAACGGTTTTATGACATTTGATCTACTCAAAAGCGTGTTTAGTTTATTTGGTTGGCATGTACAGCAATGTCGGGAGGGAAACTAGGTTCCTGGTCACTTTTGTATTTTTTCACTTTGGCTGCCTCCAGAATGATGTCGATGCAATCAAAGCTGCCCCCGTCCTCAACTCCAAAGCAGATGGCACGTCGGCGCCAAGGCCCAGCAGCGCGTCCATGGATGACTCTGAGATGAAGAAACTGATGGCTGAGTGCAAGAGGCTGCAGTACGATGTGGGCAAACTCTCAGACGAGAACAGACAACTCAAGGTATGGTCATAGGTTGTGTGATGTCTAGGGTTGATGGGATATTAGGATAGTATAATATATTGGTGATAAAAGGTAATATATCCTCAAGGCATGGAGACTAATGTTCTTGTAAGATGATATTGGCCTGGGGCTGTGGTAAAGAAGGATGTGTTTATCTTCCTCTCAGGACGAGGGCCTGAGGATGAGGAAGTCCCACCGGTCAGACGACATGGTCACCGGCTCGGGCGCCATGATGAGCAAACAGCACTCTTCCAGCTCCCTCCCCTCGCTAATGGTCGTCATAGCAGCTATCTTCATCGGATTCTTCCTAGGGAAGTTCGTCTTGTAGGGGTGGGGAGGGGGTGGGCGAGAGAGAAGGAAAGCGGGCCGGCATAGGCTCTCATTTGTCTCCCAAGACCCTCAAGGTTAAAGTGTGTGTTATCGTTGACCTGCCATTATCAGTGATAGTGTCAGCTCACTGCGTACGTACATATGTTCTGTGTACCCGAATCATAAACTGGCCTCGCCTTTTACAATCTCACACGGTTAGTACACATGTGGGGAAAAACAGAGAGGAATGAGCTTTCTCTGGGGTTTTCTTGGGGGGGTTCTGTTCAGATGTTCTGTTCTTTTTTTGGGGGGTGAGGCATCAGGAGAGGGAGGTTTTCTTAACTCAAATTTTACACTTGTTAGAGTATCGATAACAGGCGAGTCGGGGTACTGGGTTCAAGACTTTGGTTGAACAATTCTAATGAGTTCTCTTTCTGTGGTTTTAATAAGAGTTGGAATGTTCAGTGTCTTGTATGTTATTTTAATCATTTTAATAAAATGGGATGGGGGGGCCTTCCAAGCAAAAGACTGCTAAATGTTGCTGGATGGCCTCTTACATTTAAATGTTCACTGAATTCTTAAATCCTTAATTTTTCTTGAGGAATGTGAAACAATACAGTATGCTGGGAATATAGGTGTCTCCTTCCATGGACATTTCCTGTTTCCTACTGACACACACAGAATTATTACATTTCTTTCTAGATTTTTTATTTTTCTTTACACAAGTTATATATATATATATATCCCTCGTGAGGCAAACGTTGACTGAAAATATCTCTCTGTTCTTGCAGTCCTGTCCCATGGTATTTAACATTGAAATAAAATGTTTAACATTATTTTTGTGGCAGTTTGTCATCTTTGTGCATCTTTTGTCTTTGAGGAAGAGTGAGGCTCGATTCCATTTGTGTTTGGTGTCCTCCATTCCTTTTAACTCCAATTGCAAACGCCATGTGATTAACATGCAAATGTCATTGGAGAGAGCTGCATGGAGCATGATGCATAGGCTGAGGTTCAACCCCATGGGGCTTGTAAAGGCAATGTTCACGGTAAGTGCTGCATATGTCGGCTCGACATTCCTTAAAAACACACCACCAACTTTTTTTGTAGCAGGTTAGGAGAATTAAGTTTAGTTTCAAATCCACAAGCTTGAATATTGACAACCATCATGACTACCTACACAGAGAAAGGAAGAAACCAGTAATATGGCAAGGAGAGAGAGCGAGAAACCCGAAAAGTCACTTGTATCGAAGTGGCGTGTTATTAGGATGTCCCATGTCGGCTCAATCGAAATTACTTTTAAATGGCATGTGGGCCGTGTTCATTAGCGCACACCGTACGAAAACAAGCATTTTTAGTACAGTAGATCATCGTTTCACCTGTCATAGTGTTTCATGCCTACTGAACACGACACAATGATAATGTAGCAACTCAACATTAATTACATACACTGTATTAAGAGTCTAAAAGTCCAATGCACAGTCAGTGCTGCTCCACAACATTCAGCCACTGCTAACCCTAGCTGAGATACAGAACGGGTATAGCTGCAATAAGCAGTACTTTGACCACATCCAGCGTGCCACCTCTTTCTCCCTGTTTGCAGCAGCTACTCCCCAGCCTATGGAGCTGGTCGGCTTCCCTCCCCCAATCCGTTGGCCCCTGGTCGGCCCCTGTACACTGCACTAGGGGAGCCTGGTAGGAGGTGGCCGTCTTATGGGGCTGGTTAGGGCTGGAGCCATCCGTGGGCCTCTGGCCGTTGAAGAGAAGGAGGTAGTCCGCCGAGTCTCGATCCATGCGGAAGAGTTCGTACTCGGTGTGCGGAAGCCGGATGCCCAGGGCGGCACAGCCATGGGTGGGGGTGACGTCCTGCTCCAATCCCTGGCGCCATGAGCCCTCGGCCCCGCACTCATTACCCCGGAAGATATTGAGCAGGGAGGTGGTGGCCTGGTCCATGGGGGTCACCCTCATGTGGTCCACTGTGAAGACCAAGAGGGGATAAGGGAGGTTGTTATGCACACTTTAATAATGGCATGATAAGCTGTGATCATATATATTTTTTATTTTGACTAACGCCTACCTGTGAAGACAAACTCTGTCCCTCCCAGGACCCTGGTGGAAAGGACTGCGTGGCTGTAGTGACCCCGTGCGTACAGGCTGAATGTGGGGTGTCTGCACACTGGGTCAGAATAATGCCAGTAGTGGCCCTCCCAAGTGCGGTTGTGGTTGTGGAAAACAAAATGGCGGGTGAGGAAGAGGACCCCAGGGCGGACCTCACACCGCTGGCTTACCCATTGGCCCTGTAGTTTGACGGATAGGTTTTCTTCGCATGGCAGGATGGGAGGATGATGCTGGTCCGCCCTGGCCATGACTCTGCAGATAAGGCAGGTACGCTCATGGCTCTGCAATGGAGAATGTTTTTGAATGTTACATATTGTGAATCAAGAAGGAGAAATACACACACCTGCAAAAGACTGTGGATGTTGAACCGCATCCCATTTCAATGTGTTACATCCATTGTACTATCAACATTATTCAGTTGTTTCATGAAATGTGTGTTTTTAAGAACCTTGCTTACTATAATACAATAAGAGAAGCATAATGTGCTAAAAGGTGAAATAGATATGTCAAAGCAGTTTAATGAGTTACAGCATGGTGATAAATAACACCACTGATGCAAACTGAAATGTCAACAGACAACCAATCATGATGATGAAAAACACAAACAAGGCAGTTCAAACTGGAGTCTGTTGTCTGACTCTGACCTGCCCAGCCAACCCAATAAAGGAGAAGAGTGCTGGCTTGGCAGACTGTTTTCTCATGTGTTACTTGAGAGTGTTCCTGGCCCCACTACACATCCTAAATTGATGGCAGCGATGAAAACAATCACCATGGGAAAGAAACAAGAGCTTCTCCCTGGCCTGGAAATTGCACTTGGTGATGGGGCTACTACTACTCTCTCTCTTCTCTGGACGGGGCTCGTTGAACTTATTAAAAGCAGTGGGTGCCTTCTCTGCCTTGCTCTCAAGTCCTTCATCATTAAACAGAATCAGCCACAGGTGTGTGAGTTTCAAAATGACAATAGCTGGGAAGATGGAGATACAGTTGAATAGACAAATAAAACAAGATATTTTCACATCCAAAGCCTCTGTTTTGGATTATTCCAAACCTTTCAACAGTCTGGTAGACTAGAACATCAAAGATGACCATCATACACAATGACTGCCTTTATGGTTTTCGATCCCTGTTTACACTCATTGGGCTGTGCATACATTCTAGTAAAAAGCCCATCAAGCCCCTGTTATGTGGGGAGCCCATTTTAGAGTGTACTCTTAGTGGTTGAGCATCAGATTAACGTTATAGCTGAGCGTACTGTATTCATTCAAGGCTGGCTGTAGCTCTACCACCTTCGCTACCATAGAATGAATGAATCACTTTCAACATAACTCGCCTCAGCTTTTAACTTTTAACTAGAGCTCATTTACATTGCCCTGACACATTATAGGCTGGGAGTTGTTTGTGTTGGTTAAAAAAAAGACATGCTGGTAGACATATGGGTAAATGCTGCGGGGAGACATAAAAGGGATGGATCCTTTTGTATGACGGAGGAGAGGGAGCTTCTGAACTGAAGGCCTAGTTCCATCTCTCTGGTCAGGATCCAGTTTTATCCCTCTGCCCTCGATACAGCCTCAGGCACACACACACTGCCACAGAGTAAGGGCAGGAATTCAGAGCACAGCATACTGCGCCACTATTTGCTATTCTCTTTGAAGAGCGGCTGTGGAAAACCAACCAATGGATGATCACTATCATCCGTGGGTCCGCTCTGACGCTGGGTTTGCACAATTCATATTCTCTCCCATTTTGCCCAAAATCAAACACAGAAAGTTGTTGTGTACAAGAAGCTACAGACAATACTGTGATTGTTGAAAGAAAATAAAAGTGCACAGCACTGGAATATGATGTATCACATACTGTACATGTGTGGCATCATTGTTGCAACAGTTTGTCATCTTCAACATCCACAATACTTTTCAGTTAGTAGGGATTTGATACTTGAAAATGAAACTACAGTATCTGCCAAAAGGGATTCTATCTCAGTGGGTCTCAGTATGTAAGTGATGACCCTGAACATAAAAATACAGAACAAAATATATGTAATAATATACATTATATATCTCTATGACTCTGACCTTGGTGTGCTGCAGGGGCGGCTGGTAGCTGGAGGGTTTGTGGTGGGTCCTCTGGGCTCGCTCAGTGTGGACATCCCCCAGGAAAAGCTCTTCAGTGTGGTCATCAGGGACCTGGGCGCCATGATGGCGGCGCTGCTCCACACGCACCAGCTGCAGCTCATTCATAGTGAAACCCAGCCTGCGGGCACAATCCCTCCCCCGCTCCTTCTCCTCGCCCCACAGGTCATAGCTGATATGGGGCTCCCAGGGCTCCCACGACTCCCCTCCAACCAGGGATGAAGCTCCGCAGCTGGGCTTGAGCCATTGGCTGAGGTTCCTGGCTACCTCAGGGCTGTGGAACACAACCTGGACGCTGTGGAGCTGGTAGTTGGCCTCGGTGCCTCCGCGGACCACCCATGAGGCCTGGCGCAGGTGCAGCTGGCCCCGGGCGAGAATGGTGTAGGTGGGAGAGGAGCAGCGGTTGTCCCTGTAGTGGAACAGGAGGACCTGGAAGGTGTGGTTGTGGTGGAAGAGATAGGATCTGGTGATGAACTCTGGCCCAGGTCTGACCTCACAGCTGACAGGGGGAATAGAGCAAAACATGAATGATATTAGCTTAGTCAAATTATTCACTATTCCAGTATTATGCAGTGAGTCAGGTGGGTAGCTAGAATCAAAACCCAACCTACCAGCCAGTTCAACACCTAGTATTTTACCCTAAGAGGTCTAAAGCTGAACCTGGTGTTGTGCCAAGTAAGTTTACATACAGAATAGTACTATTATATATTGCCGTGAACTTAACCCAACACCTAGCAACCTCCTCAAGAAGTTTAGATCTCATGTGTCTAGAGCTGCAAGGTTCAGGGTTCAAGCTCTACCCCCTGACTTCACTACAATATATTGACTATACATTCTTAAAATGATGTACATTTTTAATAAAGATTAATAACAAACCGTTTAATGGCGCACATTACACAGTAGTTTACCTGGTGGATACCCAGTGGCCTGCGATGTTGGGTGGTATATGCACTGAGATCTGTCCTCCATGGAGGTGCTTGAGCATGTAGTGACATTGGGACGCAACAATAACGGCATGCCGATCATGCTGCTGCCCATGTTTCCTCCCCAAGGACCTGACACTGGCTCTTATGTCAGAGTGAAGCAGAGAGCCCTCACAACCACCTGTAGGAACAGTGGATAAACGGGGATGTCATTAAAACACTTTTAAATAGTTAAAAAACTCGCAATTATGCATGTTTTAGTAGTCTATTATACATTTATGAAAACTATATTACACAAAATAACATGAAAATAGCATGCTTTGCAAAACATATATTGCTAAATTCTAGAAAATAAAACAAGAATCCACTACTTTAAAATCGCATTTTCAAATCATATACGTTTACATTATAGGCTATATCGCCCAATATTGGATATAATAATACAACTATTTAGGATACATATTAACTTGAAAATACTTCCACCTTAATGTTAAAAACTCACCATTGAAAAGAAAAGCAGTAGAGATAATCAATTTGATCAGTAACATTGTTAGTCTTGACTGAGACGACACTTTAAAAAATATTTTAATTAGGTAAGAATCACTCCAATTTCCATGATAAAGTATTGTTCATCGTTAATGAATTGTCTTCCTTCCCATTTGAGCCGTTCGTCACCAACCGTTCATTCCAGAATAATCAAATAGATCATTGAAAATTCCGTTGTCAATCATTCTAAGAAACGTGGCTTGCTGCGCCGATACGAAATAAAACGAGTTCCTTTCAACAATTTAGGCTACCAATTCAGCAGTTCTTCAATGTTGCTCTTAGATAAATGTTATTCATTTTGTTATGTTTCCTCTATCCGATTTTTGTATTTTAAATGGACAGGCGCACTCCTCTCTGTCCTCTGTGGCATAGTTGAAGAACACACACACGAGTAATATTTTCGTAGGAGGGCACTATCATGCTTTGACTCAGTGCCCCCCAACAAACCGATGAGTCAAATCCTAAAGTGAACGTGAGCAAAGTAAACTCCCGCAAGCAAAAAATAACCAGTGATATGCTTGGGCAGTTTAAAAACAACTGTAGTAGTAGAACACCTAGGTCTGCACTCACAGCACTGTGCCACTGACAATTTGAGCAAAAGTTATAACATATCTTATAAGCAGCTTTTTCATTTTTTCACTTTCATTTTTCACTTGCTGCTTTGGTATCACATTTCAGACCAGTGGTATAAATTATTGTTCATATTAAATACTACACATTCAAATAAATAACTGTTCAAGACATTGCCACACCATACATGAATGCACTGTACAGTAATATAGCAGACACATAATTCTACGTTCTACATTTTACATCAGGCTATTGCAATACAAATGCAATAACCAATGCACTCACTATTTTTATTGAAATCTCCTGGGTTATGAATAATTTGGTGGAATATAAATATGCCTTGCAGTTGAGTAGTGAGAGGGATATTTGTCAGTGTGTGGTCAAAAATACCTCTCACTCCAATCTCTCCTCATCTGTATTTCCTCAGTGACCTGATGGGTTTTTCAGCTACATAAATAATTTATCAGTTTCGTTGAGTAAAAACATACAAGAAGCCTACAGTATAAAATCCTGCTCCTGAGGTAAACAGTAAAGTCGATGATCCACCCAAGCTTTTTATCCTAACATTGTGAAGTCCAATAGTAAGATTCTGCAAATGAATTCCTCTCTCTTTCTTTGTTTCTGTAATTTGCCCTCTCCTCCATTATAATGTTATTGCAGTTAGAGAATCAATGCATGCACTGAGATAAAATTGATTTTGATTCATTGTATCCACACACATTTATAATGTATCAATGTAAATAATACATAGTGGGTTCTAAATAATTATATTTACAATGTCACTACCAATCATTATGGCCAATCTGGTCTCAAAGCATTTCGTATTATTCTGTACGCAAATCAGAGGGACACCATTTAGTATTATTTGTTACGTTTTGTAAGGTATGTCTTAATATGTGGATGCACATCACACATTTTTACAAATCCTAACTAGCTGGCTAATGTTAGCTAGGCTTGGGGTTAGGGGTTAGGGTTAAGGTTAAGTTTGGGAGTTATGTTAAAGGGTTAAGGTTAGGGTTAGCTAAAATGGTTAAGGTTAGGGTTATGGGAAGGGTTAGCTAAAAGCATTAGGGTTAGCTAACATGTTAAGTACTTGCAATGTAGCCAAAATGCTAAAGTATTCCATGATGAGATATGAACTCGCATCCTTTGGGTTGCTAGATGTTCGCCGTATACGCCCACCCATCCATGCTGACCAAACACGCTCTCATTTGCCTTAAGTAACCATCTGTCTTATATAACCATACCAAACGTAACAGACCATACTAATTTGAGTGTCACCGGATTTACATTGTCTATGAGACCAGGCTTTATAATGTGATATTCATGTTCTAAAAGGTGCTGCCTGGTCAATCCGTCGTCTGCATTGGCCATACAAGCATTTATTGTGATGTGGCCTTCACAGACGTCAGAGCAAACATGCCTTCTGCGCTTCGCGGCGCAGCGCAGAGCTGTTGTGAAGGAAGTTGTCAAGGAAGTGAGTCTGTGCTTATACAGGACCTCCCACTCTCACCTACCTTCAACCAATCATGTTAATGCAGAGCTATATGGAGCCCTCCGCATTATTTCAAAATTGGAGAGGAACACTGCAATGTGGTACGGAGATCAATTTGGCCTCTGCGTACCTCCTGAGGCTCCGCGATTGCGTCACACCATCCATTTTGCGCCTCCGGCCACATTTTCGGATCAAGCATAAATTGAATTTAAGTCGCAGAAGGTCTCACCTAAGTGTGCGTGTGTGTAGTGGGAAGAGACTGCTCCTTGTGCTCACTGGGCGCCTGCCAGCCTGCTAGTACAGCCTAGCACTGGCTCGCCCAAACCCTTAAGGGAACCTAAGCATATTTAACAAGACCAAAATATACTTACTATGGGCATTTGTGTTGCTGAATGAAAACATGCTTGCGTTGGACGCCACTTTGATGCTCAATGGGGTAAATAAAATGCAACACGAGAAAGTAGAAAAATAACCTTTCATGTCCATGACTGGGAATGTCTTGAATGGGCACTGAGTATTGGCATGGATGAAGGCATTGAAAGGTTCTGATATCAAAACTCAGTTTGTGGTGTAATTGAGGCGTTAAAAATGTTTCCTCAATGGACAAAGAGCTATCAAGATTAGTCAACCAGCTATAAAGTCCCAGTATTTAAACCCACGCCAATCACTGACTGACATCCAGCCACATCTTCTCCATCCTCCATCCCTTCCTTCCACATATTGATACATTTTTACCAATACAGTGATGTGGTGACTGGAGAAGTGTGTATACTCTAATTTTGTCCAATTCTTTTTTTAGAGTAGCTACCCTTTAATTCAAGTGTGCAGGCACCTAGTACTGTTGTTTGATTAGCGTTGTTTTTGTAGCACATGAGATGGAGTTTGCAAAAGTACGGCGTAGACCATCCACTACACCAATGTTTCAACTTGTTTCATTGAAACAAGGATTTGTGAATTACCACTACCCATTTCATAATGTTGACTGTTAGGTGCACTTTGGGCTGGTTTCTTGAGCGCTGGACACAAAATAATCTTGGACTTACTCCGCTGAAGGACAAGAGAGAGTGTGAGTGAGTGTCTGTGAGGAGATGAAAAGAGCAGCTGTGTCTGTGGTTCCCCACAGGACTCCTCTCCACTCAGGGGGATCTGGAGGCCGATTAGGGATGGAATCCTTGTGGCCTTTGTCGTTGGGGGTGACAGGACCCAGAGATCAAGGGTCAGTCAGCCCTCACAGATGGGAGTCAGTTGACCTCCTCTTCTAGAAGTTGGACATTGTGGGTGGATGGCAGATATATAGATGGATAGATATACCACACTGGTGTTGAACATTGCAACCCAATCTGAAGTGATATGAGGTCCCACTGGGCACAAACTGGTTGAATCAACATAATTTGTTTTTATTTAACTAGTCAAGTCAGTTAAGAACAAATTCTTATTCACAATGACGGCCTAGGAACAGTGGGTTAACTGCCTTGTTCAGGGGAAGAATGACAGATTTGTACCTTGTCAGCTCAGGGATTTGATCTAGCAACCTTTCAGTTACTGTCCCAATGCTCTAACTAGTAGGCTACCTGCCGCCCCAAAATCTGTCAAAGTATTGTGACGTGGAATGTATGTAGAAAACACATTGGATTTGCAAAAAACAATGTAAACTGTTGTTTTGAGGATGACATTTCAACAACTGGGAGTATGTCATCATTGTAACCAATATGATAAAATATGATGGATTTGTATCTTTGAAACAACGTCAGATCTTCAACGTTGATTTACTATATGTTAATGATTTAACCCTACAAATTAAACATGCTAAACTTGGTGTTGAAGTTGAAGACATATTTCTGGAGATCTTGTTGTATGCTGATGAAATAGTTATCTTTGATGAGACGGAAGATGACCTCCAGAAAATGTTGAGTATTGTTAATTTATGGTGTACTAAATGGAGACTAGTGATAAATCAAGAGAAGACCCAGATTGTTCATTTCAGAAAGAAGGACGTGTAGAGAAGTGCACACAACTTTTATTTTGGTACAACCTCATCATTCTTCACTGGGCTCTACAAATACCTTGGTTTCACTCTGGATAAACACATGACCTTTGAAGATCCCATTAGATCACTGGCAGATGCTGTAGGTAGAGCCTTGGGGTCAGTTTTAAACCAAATGAAAATATGTGAGTATCTTGGTTACTGTGCTTATTCTCAGCTGCATAAATCCTGTGTGTGTCCAGTGATGGACCATGCTGCTGGAGTTGTGACAATGTTCAAAACAGAGCAATCTGCTGCTTCTTGGTGTGCACAAACTGACTCATCAGTGGAGATATGGGCTGGTAACCATGTGTGGTTAGACAAAAAGATGACATGGTACGTCTATAGAACAGACTGATAAATATGCCAGAACACAGAATCACAAAAAAAGTGTTTGACTGGGACCTTACGCATAGATATCAGTGGGCTAGAGCATTTTTATAAATGTTGTTGTGAAACTGATTTGCAGTGTACACTGAGTGTACAAAACATTAGGAACACCTTCCTACTATTGTGTTGCACCCCCTTTTGCCCTCAGAACAGACTCAATTCATCGGGGCACATGGACTCTACAAGGCGTCAAAAGCGTTCCACAGGGATGCTGGCCGATGCTGACATGCTTCCCACAGTTGTGTCAAGTTGGCTGGATGTCCTTTGGGTGGTGAACCATTCTTGATACACATGAGAAACTGTTGAGGGTGAAAACCCCATATCCCCTTCAAAGGCACCTAAATATTTTGTCCTGCCCAGCGGTGAGTATATGCAGGTATACGCCGTATACCCAGTCATTTTTCAGTGAGCATTCCATATACTCACTTCTTAATCCCCACTGATACGTATCAAAGTAGTGTAGTGCAGCTATACACTCTATCAATTAATAGGGCTGATGGAACAGATCGGAATGTTTAGTTTAACATTTTTATAAACTATTATTTCTCACCTTTTCAGCTCAGTAGCTCATAGTAGCTCATAGGCAGTAGGCCTATGCGTGAATGCTCCACAATACAATTTGGGAAAAAACTGTAAGCGGTTTCATGGACAGAGATCAAATCAAATTGTATTTGTCACATGCTCCGAATGTAGACCTTACAGTGCTTACTTACAAGCCCTTAACCAACAATGTTTTAAGAAGTTTTAAGAAGAATAAGTGTTAAGTAAAAAATGGATAAGTAAAAAATAGGATAGAAAGGTGACAAATAATTAAACAGCAGCAGTAAAATAACAAGCGAGGCTATATACAGGGGGTACCGGTACAGAGTCAATGTGCGGGGTCACTGGTTAGTCAAGGTAATTGAGGTAATATGTACATGTAGGTAGAGTTAAAGTGACTATGCATAGATAATAAACAGAGTAGCAGCAGCGTAAAAGAGGGGTCTGGGTAGCCCTTTGATTAGATGTTCAGGAGTCTTATGGCTTGGGGGTAGAAGCTGTTAGGAAGCCTCTTGAAGAATTCTGGTTACGGGACGAGCAGAGGCTTGAATTTTGTTTCAGACAGGGCGTGTTTGAGATTGCTTAGTTTGTTCACAATGCCTGGTGGAGAAATGTATTGTTTGTGTAGTGTGGCTAGATGGTATCTGTACTTGCCATGGTTATTGTATGTATATCATTTGTTAAAAGTTATTTTGTTTTGAGTACAAGGAAAATGTTACTGTGTTTACTAGTGTCTTGTAAGCCTGTGTGGGCTGGGCACCGGTAGGTGTATGACACTTAAATAAATAATATCAATCTTTATCCACTATCAGAAAAAAAACTAGAGGCTACGCAGCACCTCCTACTGGAGAGTTGGTCTACCTACAGCTACCTACCCCGGCCAAACCCGAAAGACGCTGGGCCAATTGTGCGCCGCCCTATGGGACTCCCAATCACGGCCAAATGTGATGCAGCCTGGATATAGGCCTAGGGTCTCAAGCTTGGGTTGATTTCAAATGAAATATTCAAGTTAATAATTTATATGGTGATTCATGTCTCCATCTCAAGCCAAAACCTAAGTTAAAGCATAGGACTAAATCAAATCAAACTTTAAAGTGCATTTAAAATTTGATTGAGTCCTATTCATTATCTTAGATTTTTGGTTGAGATGGAGATGTGAATCCAACATATCAATTCATAATTTTAGAAAAACTGGAATTAAAGCAGACTAAAAGTCAGTAGCACAAAAGATACATCTCCTTCAAAGGTTGATATTTGGATGGGTTGACAACCAAACACAAATCAACATCCCCTTTGCAATACAGTAAATAGCCTATTAACAAATTATATGTTGGATTCACGTCTCCAACTAAACCAAAAGTTAAAGAATAGGATTAAGCTAGTGGCACAGATTTAACTATCCAAGCATTAGATACAACTGCTTTAAATGTTGATATTTGGTTACATTGTGAACAAAACACAATTCAATATGACTTTTGTAACATTGTAAATAGCCTAAAGTTGAAGCTATCTTAAAAACTAACATAACAGTATTTATTCAACCTTAAAATGAGTAACACATCCATGGCCACAGGTTACTGTAACTATAAAAATATTCTTACGTAGCCTAATCATAGAAAATGTGCATGTTCAAGAAAGCATACAAAGGTTCCAGGTCTGTGGAGATCTTCACAATTGCTATAATAATCTGTTCAGAATCTTGAACAGCATTAATCACTTGCACTATGTACTTTTAATGGAATCTTAACTGCAATCCAGGTCATTTGGTTGTGCAATTAGATGAAACAGTGATAACACATTAACTCATTGCATAAATACAAAATATCTGACATTGTATTCCCATTTGAACTTTGTTGTGCTTTTAGATGGTTGAAAGGATAGTGATTACACATTGGGAATTCACCAAACTTCTGGCTGTCTTTCTGAGTGGGTGAATAATGGTTGAAATCTCATTGAGCAACGTCTCAACCGATTATAACCCAAATTTCCACATTGAAATGACGGTGTGAGCCCAGTGGGGTGTATTAGGCACCAGAAACATCAACTCAAACAATACATGCAGATATTGTAGCTTCTATGACCTAGAGTATAAATCATTTATTCTCAACAAATAAGACAATAACGTATTTATGTGAGAACTGGGAATGCTTTAGAGGAAAATATCCACAAGCCTCAAGTATTCTTTTTTAGACAGGTTGTCTCTGTTGTCTGGTCAGACAAAACCAGAAAAAGTTGATGTTTCATCCTCAAGCAAACAGTTTGAAATGATAAGTGTCTCTAAACATTTGAAGAAGAAAAAATAGGCAGTGTGTTCCCAGGGAACATTTCCATGTGGGGCTCATATGGGTCAATGAAGGGCTGTTCCATGGATCACATGAGGGAAACCCAACAGTGACCCACAAAGTTATCCTCAGCATCTATATTAGCCTCAATGTTAACCCAATTGGGTACCTGCTAAGATAACCAATTAGAGCTCTTGCCCATTTGAAACTAATTTAAAACCCAGGTGGGGCCCACCTGGACATGTTGGCTGGGGTTGTTGCTTGAACATCTCAATGTGGTGGACATGTGGTGCATTGACAACCAACAAGATAAGACAAACACACCCAGGTATAAGGGAAGAAGGAATGTTGTTCTGGCTCTGGGGTTCTGAAAAATGTTCCACACGTGCAAAGAAATCTGTGTCGAGTCCAATTGGAGCATCTCCCCCCACTGTGCAAAGCAATTATAATCAGTCATTAATAATAACCCTAATTTAAGAAATGTATCCCAGAAAAATAAAAAAAAGAGAAACCACAGATGATCAATGTTGGATTAGTAATAAAAGTCTCAGTAGCAGTTGTGAGGAAACAACCCATCCACATCAATAGATGGTAAACTGCCATATAAAGTAGGCTGTGATTGAGTCATTAGTAACTCTAATAAAAAAATGTAGCCCAGAAAAGGAGAAAAAGGAGTGAAAGCAATGGCAGATCAGTAACAAGCATCTCAGTAGCAGTTTGAACCAACCCATCCACATCCATAGATGGCAAACTGCCATTAACAAGAGTATGGCAGGTCAAGTCCACTGGTGGTTATTCTACAATGTCTTCCTGCAAGCCCAAACTTCAAACGCTGGCCTGGAACAATGAGAATTCTGACTGGGCTTCCTGTTTCCTCCGGGGCTTGTGAAGTTCAAAACACCAACAGCGAATGAAAGCTCCTCAGTGATGAAATCACCAATCCGGGTCAGAATATGATTTTTGTCTCTTTCCCTCGCAGAGAAAAATTGTTCAAACACTGAGCAACAAAGTTTTTTGTAAAAACACCACCATCAATTTGATTTCACAAATTTTACAATATCTCTAGGATAGAAATCCCAGGCCTTGGCTACATATAATCCTACAATTTCTCCCAGATTCTAGTTTCAAAGTTCACAAGCTCTTTAAAACCATGGCCTTAGAAGCATACTGGGTTCTGTGAATGCCTATTATCTTACGTTGGCATATTTTCCCCATTTTGTGTTTAAACTCATTACCACTGTGTACCTTCGGCTGCTAATCCCTAAACAAACCGAGAGGGAAATCCCAAATCCATGTCCCAAAGAACTCCCTCCGTCTGGATTAGATTAGTGAAGAACACCGGCGAATCGAATCAGACTGCAGCAACACAAAGCAGGGATCAAAAGCTTAGTACTGAGACAGAGCCCAATAGGCTACGGCCAGATCTCAAGATTGCTATTGAAAGGTAGAGGAAAAGTGTAGACTGCAAGGGCCCTCCAGGTGAAGAGCTGAGAAGATTTATTTTTCACATTTTCAACGTATTAGGCCACACAACGCACTGCAGCAATGTTAAATAAAAAGAGTGTTGTCTGATTCATTGGTGGCCCTGGCCTGCAGCATGTGTACTACAGTGAATAGTTTACCATCTATGTTTGGCATGGTGGTTAAAGAAACGTAAACTCTGTTCCAGCAACAAAGGTTGAGTGAGGAGATTGCGTTCAGAGACATCACTGAAGTTGCTCAATGACAGAAGTTGCTCAAGTTCCACTTGTGCAGGGCGGTAGGCAGTCAGGCAGCAGACATGGTGCAGTCTAGAGGAATTTGTCCCACATTTTCTGTCTCTCTTTTTCAGAGGAGCTGCACACAGAGTTTTGATGTGGCGCGTTGCAGTCTACTGACCACAGTCCTGTGGGAAACCACATGAGTCTGGCGTCACTTGGGGCTATAGCAGCTCATCCATATGAAAAGGGAAATAACAGTCACATCAGCACAATTCACTAATGTAAAAACACTATGGTTTGTATGCTTCACAAAAAAAGGTACAAAAACGTCTCCACATGTAAAGACCTGATGATGAACACAAAACAACTGTTGTACTACATTTGCTTCCAGCTCTAAAACATCTCCCGACACAGTGTACATTACGTCTCCATGCCAGTGGCGCACAACAGAAAAAATATGTTATCGTACACTACAGGCGGACTTTGGAAGTCCACGCATGTTCTTTAGCCCGGTGACATTTACCTATGCTAAAAAGGCTGGTAAAACACGAGGGACTGCAATCCAGCCAGTATGACCAGAGGCAGGTTTTGAGGATTACATTCTGAGAGGATTGGAGAATTCAACATGCCATGCCAACACAGCCCAACATCTCACAGCTTCAAACTGCATAAGACAATATCAAATCTGGTACATTCCTGCCTCTTTTATATTTATGTTGGTATATTAATATGATTGTATATATAGATTTTTCTTTATACTTTGAAGGGCTGTAGGAATTCGCTCTGGAGAAAGGCAGCAACAAAAATTAAACACATCAATGAAAAGGTATTTCATTTCACACATATATTTTTGTTGACAAAGGAAACAAATCTTATCAAACTCAAAATGTACCTTGTCTACTATTGCTGCTCAAATCTCACAGTCAGAAAACAAACACTGCTGGTAACCAATAACAAATAAGGAAATATGGAGTTGCAAATAAAATTGTGAACATTAGAAAATGCCACATATTTTTTTTTTTTTTACGATAATACAAAATCAATGAGTTGTCACAGTTCAGAACTGAAAATCTTGCCCCCTTGCGTTTTGTTGTAGATCTTGTCGATTGGCATTGAATTTCCCCGTCAGTCATCTGTAGCTAGAGCTTCTTCAGCTGTTCCTCCAGTCTCTTCACCACAGCCTCCTTCTCAACCAGCCTGAGGAGAGCAGAGGAGACCACACCTATGTTTAAATATGATTTGAAATCATTTCAAATTATTGATATGTGCTTAACTGAGCTTGCTTGACTTAATTTGACCAAGAGAATGGCCTCAAAACAGACAAACCACCACTGCTGGTGGTAAAACAATGGAGGCCTAAACAAGCATCTCAGTAGCAGTTTGGATCAACCCTTCCACATCAACTGTGGGTAAACTGCCATAAAGCTGGGTTATGAAAGGTCATGTCCACTAGCTGTTATTCTACAATGTTTTCCTGTAAACGAGGAACTGTAGGGTGAAATGTGAACAGCAGGGGTCAAATGCACTCACTTTCAAGTCCTATCAGTTCCTTCCTTCTTGTGTTCATTTTATGCCTCTTTAAGCTCCTTCTTGGTCACATCCAATTGCTGCTGCTTCTGTGCAATCTTGAACAATAAAGGGACAATGTTAGACTGTGTTTTACCTTACATGCATAATTAGTATTTCAACAAAAATAAAAAATAAATCACAATATTGTAAAAGAGGCATAGAGTATTTTAAAATGGCATAAGAATGGCACTACTAGCTACTACATAAATCTGAGAACGCAAATATTCCAGTTACCTTGCCCTGCATGTTTTGCATGGATTTCTCAAAGGTATTGGGTGCTGCCCTCTGGTGGTTACAGAAAATGGCCACAGCTCTGTTGGCCCGGTTATAGCACAGCAGACTCATATCAGCTTAGGAGGAAAACAACAGGCACATCTTTCATTGGTGTACTCTCTTTACTATAAATCTGCATGTTTCAGAGATTCATGTAGTCATGACACAGAGAACATTTGAGTAAAAAATAACGCAAAGTAAGACCAACGAGGGTCAGGTATGTCACAGAGAAGAGCTGAGAATTCTTGTCAACTATTGTAAACTAGATCTTCAAAAACCTGCACTGAGTATATTGATGTTGGAATAGAAAGTGGACTAACCAGTGGTGAGCTTGTTGAGCCGCTCTTGCAGAGTGGTGGAGGCGTTGAAGGTTCTTGGCTGTTAGCCCCGGCATGGACTGGTACAAGCTTGTTCAAGTAGGTGGTCTAAGAACAAACAACAACCACGTTTAACCATATCTGCTGAGGTAGATAAGGATACTGAATGAACCACATAGCTAGTCGTTCTTTGGTTACACTCATTTCCCAGCATTTGCTAAGCATGACCTAAACATGAAAGAACCAGGTACACTGGGTCTTCAACTTATGTTTATTCTATCAAACACGTCATCGTCAGACTCCTTGTTCTCCGTGAACAGCTTCAGGTTCTTGAAATCATGTGTACAAATAATATGTCTGTGAACATTAGATGGATGTTTAAGCCCAGCTTAACAATACATTATACAGGGGAATGGATATAGAACAGTTGCTAGACAGTGCTGCTCACCCTGTCTTTCACAGGCATAGTAGCATCATGGATTCATCATAGTAGCAGATGGAGTCTTCGCCCAGGAAGTCCAACTCCACCATGAACTCCTGGGCTCAATCCTGCTGGTGCAGGGTGATGTGTCCCACTCTCAGAGAGCAGCAGCGCACAGCGTTGGCCATCTCATTCTCCTCCTTCTCATTCCCCACTCGCAGGGCCAGCTACATGCACAGGAAGACACACACACACGACTGTTCTCCATTATGTGTTTAAGGTTAACTGAACTTACACTTTGTTAACCACACTGAGGATAGTTGTGAGGTCTGTACCTTGACTATAAAGTAGAGTGCCACTCCTCTCTGTCTGGTCTTCATCTCCCAGTGCTTCTAGTCCTCGGCACAGCCTCCTGATGGTTGTCACCTTCGGCTTGCGTTTACAAGCCACCTCGTACTTCTGCCAGTCCTTCACTCCCTGAGCACAGAGAGAAAGACTTCTAAGTTTATGGCTTAAAATAATAAACTAGAAATATAATAGAATTTGAAATGTATGATTTTTACTGGGTTCAGTCTTCAGGCTCTTCTCAAAAGCTTGGGTTTCTAAGACAACTATAATTTAATTCATAAATATCTGGGTTTATCAATATCCAAATATGATTATTTTCTTTCACAAAAGTTTGAGTTTCCATATCTTAAAATATTGTTCATTTTTGTACACAATAAAACACCACTGATATGTTTGATTATTCAGGAAAGTGGGGAGAAAGGCTTTGTACCTTAAGTCTGGAGCTGGGTTTGAACATGATGTACTTGAATTTTCCCTGGACGTTCTCCACCCAGGAGGCCAGCCAGGTCACTGTGTCGTCATGCTGCACCTTCCTCCCATTGTCATCCATAGGGGCCACTGGTATCTTAGCGCCTATGGAAAAGCAACCAAAACACTTTATTTCAAGCTTATTGCCTTTAGATCGCTAATTCACTTTTGGGAGCAGCATAAACTTATAGGAATATTGTTTGTTCTGTATGCTCTACTGCTCACTTGCTGCAGTTGATGGTGAAGTCCTCCGGCTAGATGCTCACTTTCAGCTTGTCCATCTTGGGATGTTCTCCCCTCCTGCAGAAAAGCTCTGTGGGCTCCACCCGGAAGTTACCAATCTTCTCCCTGTGGGCTCCACCCGGAAGTTACCAATCTTCTCCCTGTGGGCTCCACCCGGAAGTTACCAATCTTCTCCCTGTGGCCATCCAGCACACAGAAGCCGCACCCCTCCATTCATTATTCTATATATTTTTCCCTTCAGACCTGATCGAGGGAAAAAACGAAGGTTTCCACAAGGGTTGCAATGTTATTACTCTCCCTAAGAATATATTTAAAGTTTGGGGACTATGTAATCAGTTACCTGTTTGTTCTTTTGTCATGGCTTTCTTCTCCTCCGACTTCTCCAGAAATGATTTCTTGATGTGCATGAAATCAAACTGACAGCTTCTTCATCTGCTCCCTCTTCTCTGCTGTCATTTCCTGTTTAATCAGTCTCAGGCTGTTTTTTAAATTTAAATCAGTGATACTAACCTCTCTCTAGTCTGTAATTAAGTTATCTTGGAAGGCACTCTTTGTTGTGTACTCATGGTCCAGCATCTTGGCGTAAAACTAGGCTTACGCCACATTATTAGGTAATGGTTTGTATTCTGGTGGGAAGAGTGGACCTTTGTGCTTCAACGTTGTTCATTTCTTCCCATTGTTGAAATGACCTGCTTCCCACCGGACAATAAGCATATCACAATTTGGTTACAGCACAGAAAGCCATAAAATGTTTATGCAGGTTTAAATCCAACTCAAGAGATAGACACAATAAAGACAAATACAACACATCTCTAGATGCCAGGCCAGATCTAGCTAATGTAGCTAGCTAGCTAATGTTACCCCTTTTCATTGACAATGTGTGGCTAGTTAGCTAGCAAGAATCCTTCTTCTAGTTAACTAACTAGATAGAAGAAAATGATTCACATTTTTGGTATTTCCCTTTTTCACATCAGTTTCTTGTTTTATTGTTATCTGTATTATACCATATTAGAGTTGCTTTTGGAACTACAGAGAAAATTAAATAAAAGAGACTTTTGGAATGACTTTACTGAACAATACTGAACAATTTCAAAGATTTTATTGAGTTATAGTTGATATAAGGAAATCAGTCAATTGAAATCAATTCATTAGGCCGTAAACTATGGATTTCACATGACTGGGAATACAGATATGCATCTGTTGGTCATAGATACCTTTAAAAAAAAGGTGGTGGTGTGGATCATAAAACCAGTCAGTATGACCACCATTTGCCTCATGCAGCATGACATCTCCTTCACATAGAGTTGATCAGACTGTTGATTGTGGCCTGTGGAATGTTGTCCCACTCCTCTTTAATGGCTGTACGAAGTTTCTGGATATTGTCAGGAACTGGAACACGCTGTCGTACACGTCGATCCAGAGCATCCCAAATATGCTCAATGGGTGACATGTCTGGTGAGTATGCAGGCCATAAAAAAACTGGGACATTTTCAGGTTTGTTTAAGAACATTTCATTTTCTGGAAACAGCTCTGGTGGACATTCCTGCAGTCAGCATGTCAATTGCACATACCCTCAAAACATCTGTGGCATTGTGTTGTGTAATAAAACAGCACATTTTAGAGTGGCCTTTTGTCCCCAGCACAAGGTGCACCTGTGTAATAACCACGGCTCTTTAATCAGCCTCTTTATTAACCACACCTGTCAAGTGGATGGATTACCTTGGCAAAGAATTAACGCTCCCTAAAAGGAATGTAAAACAATTGTGCACAAAATTTGTGATATATATGCTTTTTGTGCATATGTAAAATTTCTGGGATCTTTGATTTCAGCTCATGAAACATGGGATCAAAACTTTACATGTTGCATTTATATTTTTGTTCAGTGTATTTAGTGGAGAGCAACAGATGTTTTTAAAAAGAGTTCCACCTCTATACCTATGGGCACAAGCACTGTTCATGACACAAACTGATCACACCCCTCTTGTTGGTAGAGAGACATTCTTGCAGGTTTAAAGCATATTTCCTGCAATTATATTAATTTTGCCATGTCTAATGCGTATTCATGTGATTTAAATGGCTCAAACACTACAATAAAATCTATGGGCTAAAAAGCTTTAGCTGACATGGGCTAGTGGATCTGGACATTTCTGACAAGCAACAAATAGCTAGTTATGCAATGACTTACATGATAAGAGAAAAACTGTTGATGCACTGACCAATTTTGAAATTGCTCTTTGTGCATTCTAATATTACAACATTCAAGAGTGAGTTTGAAAGCCGAACTGCGATCCTTAAAAGAAATGCGCACCCTCTAGGGGGCACGCCCCACAGTTTGGGAACCACTGCACTTGAGAATAGCAACAACCATACACAGAGTATGAAGAATTTTTACTGTGGAACTTGAAAATTAATGTTGTTCACCTGTTAGTTTACAAACTTATTTTTGGTTAAAAAAAGTATCCTTTCCCTTTTTTGCTACTTTTAGATTTGCGCTACATTGACATGGCAACGGGCGAGAAATTACATAAGGGAAGCAACACATCACCAATCACAAAATATTCAAGCTAAAACATTTCCTGTATCACTTTTCTCCCATCAGATTCCTTTTCCTTGGCAGATATATTGTTGTTTAAGTCAATGTCATTGCAAATAAAGAACACCTCATCACCAACATACTGTATCTTACTCTCTGTTTACATTGAAGTTACTTTACTTTTGGTGTGAATAATTTCAGCATTAGAAGAAAAATGTACTCCTTCCAGAAGGTGGTGATGCATCCTGCGAGAGAAAGACAGAGAAACCCCATTAATAAACACTTACTATTTTCTGCTAATACAGCTACAATTAATTTCCCAAAATAATGCAAAGATATGATTTGTTGGCAGTTGAGGGTAGCATTTTTTATTAAAGCAACACATATTTTGATGTGCTAAATGTACATGTCAATTACACTAAGAGTTGTGTGTGTGTGTGTGTGTGTAACACAATGGAATATTTAACCGTCAAACATGTAGGAGTTTGTAACCATTCTTTTTCATACATTTTACAAATCAAACATTTTATTTCCAGTTTTCCTTATAAAACCAGTACTGTATAACAGCACTAATATATTGACAACCAAAACCAGGTAGAGGCAGTAGTCAGAGCATTTTTGTCCATAAGGCTGCCATAAAATTTACACAAACACATTTGGTATGATCATTCCTACCAAAACAAAATATTTTAACCATTTACAATATAAATCAAGAAAAAGATGTCATACCACAGAACAGTGCAAGAAAACCTAAATTACATGAAATAAGTCTGAAAATATATGAACACATTCAAATCCGATCTTACTCCACTACATCCTCAAGAAAAATTCTCAACATCAAATCTATGTAATTACTTGAGTATTTAGGCCTCCCAAAAGAAAATACAAAATGAAACATAATCGAAACACTCAGATTCTTCTCATATTGTCTATGACAAGTGAGGTACAAATGTTGTGTGCTATGAGCACGCTATGGACTCCAGTTGTTGCTCGGCCTCAGCGGCCATGGCTGCTGCCTGCAGCTGTTCAGTCTCAGTTTGCAGGGAGCTGGGCGGCATCTGCTTCCTCTCGCTGTGCATGTTGTTCTCATGTCTCTTTAGATCCGAAGCTTTGGCAAAGGCCTTGGTGCACGAGCCGCAGACGAAGGGCTTCTCGCCCCTGTGGCGCCTCTCGTGGTCCTTCAGGTGGGACTTGTGCTTGAAGGCCTTGTCACACATCTGGCAGCCGAAGGGACGCTCGTTGCTGTGGACCCGCTCGTGCTTTTTAAGGTCGGGTGCTCGAATGAAGGACTTGCCACATACATCGCAGCGGTAGGGCTTGAAGCCTGTGTGGATCTTCAGGTGCTCCTTTAGGTGGGCCTGTGTAGTGAAGGCTTTGCTGCAGATCTCACAGATGAATGGACGTTCTGCCGAGTGCAGCTTTTCGTGTTTCCTCAAACGGTTCTCGTCGATGAAGGTCTTTCCACAGATCTGGCAGGCGAGCTGTTCGCGGTGGCCGTAGAGGAGGTACTCGAACTTCATGTCCGTCGTGGATGTGGACCACCCAGGGGGCTGCTCGTCCTTCACCTCGCCGATGCTGTCAGCAAACGTCAGTGTGGTGGTGGCGTGACCCGCCAGGTCTTTTGGCTCCGTGTCCATGGGCTCCACGTCCTGGTCGTAGCAGCTCACCTTGTGCACGTCCTCATTGGCCAGCTCTTTGAGAATGGCCTCCTGCACTCTCAACGCCGTGTTTGGCGATTTGTCCAAGTCGTGATTGGCCGTCGGCTCTTCCACAAGGTCGTCAGTGGGAGTGTCATCATGGTCACCTAGCACCTGCACGTCGTTCTCCTGGCCCAATGTAGGGTCATCAGTAGGGAGAGCCATTTTGACAATATCATAGGGAAATGGTTTGGCATTATGGACATTATTTTCTTCAGTGGACATATCACGCTTCTGTGAACAGAGTTTGTCCAGAAATCGGATTCCGAGTATCTGGCCCGAAGACATCAGCAAATTCACATCCTTTTTCTTCACAGTAATCTTGGCTGTGTACATGTAGTTCAACACCTCCTCGAAGATGTCTGAGCGGATGAAGTCAATTTCTATGACTGAGGAGTTGTCGACTTCATGTTTCTTGAACAGCTTTTTGAAGTAGTTGCTGCACGCCGCTAACACGCAGCGGTGGGCCCTGAACTTTACGTCTTCAACGACCACTGCAATGTCGCAGTGTTCACCCTCCAACCGTTGCTCATTTAGTATTTTCAGGAAGATGGTCTTGTGTTCGTCATCCATGTACTTCACTGTTTCTGACATTGTGGACTGATATTCTGGAACAAATTAGAAAGAATGTTATTAGATGTCGTTTACACACTTCACTCTGAACCATTGAGAAATAAGTATACTGCTGTAGGCCTATACTCATGCACTGTGTGCCATGGCCCGATATGTTGTTCCTTTGGATGACACCATAATTGCTCTTGCGGGCAGAATAATGACTGAAAAGGCCATACTTTTTTTCAGCATTTATTATCATATCGACCTAATAAATGTAGTAATCTGTGTACATATGTCTGGGATAAGAGAGCCTTACTGTGATCGTAGCCTATTTATGCTATCACTTAGCAAGCTTTTAATATACCCTCCTGACATGCATCACACGAAGCATATTGTTGAAGCATTTCATTGAATGGTTTTCGATTTTTTTTAACGAAACAATATCAATCAAGGTTTGTGGTGGATGAATGTTGTTTGGATACATTTCATCTAGGCAGATTCAATTGATGGGCAATTGTATGACTGATCATTTTCAACCCAGAAAAAAATTAAATTCTATAACGTTGCACATGATAAACACGTCACATTATGCAAGTTTACTTAATAGCAATTACATCCCATTTGCGAGCTAGCTAACTAGCTTGCATGCATACAGTAACGTTAAACAGATTACAAAGCTAGCAAAATAGCTTTAGATTTGGGGGAGAGTAGCTAACTGATTAGCTAGCCTCGATGCTAACCTTTAGTTGGCTATTGTTTGCATCCATCTGGGCTTACATTCGTATTGTATACAACAGAGCATGACTATGATGTTTATCTTACGAATTTTACGACCGTACTAAAACTAATTTATGTCGATGTAAATGACAATAACACTATCCGTTTCATTATGAACGGAGGGAGAGAGGGGTGCCTATCCGACTAACCACAAGCACGCGAGGAAGCGCCTGTCACACTAGCACGGAAAAAGCCCGAGCAGCCATGAACACTCCTGAAATGACGAACTCGAGCTTTTGCTAAAACCGTGAGCGCGCAGGCATCTTGGTTAAACGTTATGCAATATTTCGGAAACGGATCTGATTCTCTAAAAATATGTTTCTTACCTGTGGTAGAATATGTTGTCCCCTTGAGAAAGTCTCCGATGAATGTCAAGCAGTGCAAAAAGAATAATACACTTTGTGTGTCGTTTGCCTGAGGACGAGCATAAGCGGAAGGACGCGCTGCGCCAGCACGGAACTGCAGAATTTGAGTGACTATGCGCGTAAGAACCATAGAGATAGATAGAAGACTCATCATGGATATATCCCAGTATAGCACAGAGCTTGCCAATGACGGCTTCCACCATTTTAAAGTAGTCAACTGGGTGGGAATTTCTGAGTTGGGAGCAATCAGCCAATGATGAAGAATACAATTGACTACTTTAAAATGGATATGGCTATTGCTGTCACACAGGGGTGTCGTGCACCCATTATTTTAGAGGGCACGAAGTGTAGGGCAAGGGGGGGGGATTTAAATTGATTTTAAAAAATCCTCAGAAATCTACACACAATACCAGATAATGACAAAGCGAAACAGGATTTATTTATTTTTGTGCAAATTAATAAAAAGGAAATAAAATAAAAATAATTTATTTACATATGTATTCAGAACCTTTACTATGAGACTCAAAATTGAGCTCAGGTGCCTCCTGTTTCCATTGATCATCCTTTAGATGTTTCGACAACTTGATTGGAGTCCACCTGTGGTAAATTCAATTGATTGGTCATGCTTTGGACAGGCACACACCTGTCTATATAATGTCCCACAGTTGACAGCGCATGTCAGAGCAAAAATCAAGCCATGACGTTGATGGAATTGTCCGTAGAGCGCCGAGACAGGATTGTGCTGAGGCACAGATCTGGGGGAAGGGTACCAACATTTCTGAAGCATTGACGGTCCCTAAGAACACAGTGCCATCCATTCTTAAATGGAAGCAGTTTGGAACCACCAAGACTCTTCCTAGAGCTGGCCACCTGACCTAACTGAGCAATT
The DNA here is from genome assembly GCF_045791955.1 of Oncorhynchus clarkii lewisi. Lineage (NCBI taxonomy): Eukaryota > Metazoa > Chordata > Actinopteri > Salmoniformes > Salmonidae > Oncorhynchus > Oncorhynchus clarkii. The sequence continues at coordinate 21,115,986 of NC_092161.1, read as the reverse complement.
GGGGGAGAAGGGCCTTGGTCAGGGAGGTGACCAAGAACCCGATAGTCACTCTGACAGAGCTCCAGAGTTCCTCTGTGGAGATTGGAGAACCTTCCAGAAGAACAACCATCTCTACAGAACTCAACCAATCAGGATTTTATGGTAGAGTGGCCAGACTGCTGCCACTCCTCAGTAAAGGGCACATGACAGCCCGCTTGTAGTTTGCCAAAACGCACCTACAGACTCCCAGACCACGAGAAACACAATTCTCTGGTCTGATGAAACCAAGATTGAACTCCTTGGCCTGAATGCCAACCGTCACATCTGGAGGAAACCTGGCACCACCCCAACAGTGAAACATGGTGGCAGAATCATGCTGTGGGGATGTTTTTCAGCGGCAGGGACTGGGAAACAAGTCAGGATTGAGGCAAAGATGAATAGAGCAAAGTACCGAGATACTTAATGAAAATCTGCTCTAGAGCGCTCCGGACGTCAGACTGGGGTGAAGTTTCACCTTCCAACAGGACAACAACCCTAAGCACACAGCTACGTCAATGCAGGAGTAGCTTTGGGACAAGTCTCTGAATGTCCTTGAGTATCCCAGCCAGAGGCCGGACTTGAACCCGATCAAACATCTCTGGAGAGAACTGAAAATAGCTGTGCAGCAACGCTCCCCATCCAACCTGACAGAGCTTGAGAGGATCTGCAGAGAAGAATGGGAGAAACTCCCCAAATACAGGTGAGCTTGTAGTATCATACCCAAGAAGACTTGAGGCTGTATTCGCTGCCAACGGTGCTTCAACAAAGTACCAAGTAAATGTTATTTCAGTTTATTTGTAATAAATTAGCTTTAAAAAAAAAATGTTTTTGCTTTGTCATTATATGGTATTGTGGGTAGATTGAGGATTTTTATTTTTTAATACATTTTAGAATAAGGCTGTAACCTAACAAAATGTGAAAAAAGTCTGTCTGAATAATTTCCAAAGGCACTGTATATACAAAAGTATGTGGACACCCCTTCAAATTAGTGGATTTGGCTATTTCAGCTACACCCATTACTGACAGGTGTATATAATCGAGCACACAGCCATGCAATCTCCATAGACAAACATTGGCAGTAGAATGGCCTTACTGAAGAGCTCAGTGACTTTCAGCGTGGCACTGTCATAGGATACCACCTTTCCAACAAGTAATTTAGTTACATTTCTGCCCTGCTAGAGCTGCCCCGGTCAACTGTAAGTGCTTTTATTGTGGAGACTTCTAGGAAGTGGTAGGCCACACAAGCTCACAGAACCGGACTGCTGAGTGCTGAACTGCATTACACTTGACTGCCTCTGGAAGCTTCATAAAATGGGTTTCCATGGCGGAGCAGCCTCACACAAGCCTAAGATCACCATGCACAATGCCAAGCGTCGGCTGGAGTGGTGTAAAGCTCACCGCCATTGGATTCTGGAGCAGTGGAAACGCGTTCTCTGGAGTGATGAATCACGCTTCACCATCTGGGAATCCGACAGATGAATCTGGGTTTGGTGGATACCAGGAGAACGCTATATGCCCCAATGCGTAGTGCCAACTATAAAGTTTGGTGTAGGAGGAATAATGGTCTGGGGCTGTTTTTTATGGTTCAGGCTAGGCCCCTTAGTTCCAGTGAAGGGACATTCTAGACGATTCTGTGTTTTCAACTTTGTGTTAACAGTTTAGGGAAGGCCCTTTCCTGTTTCAACATGACAATGCCCCCATGCACAAAGCGATGTCCATACAGAAATGGTTTGTCGAGATCGTTGTGGAAGAATTTGACTGGCCTGCACAGAGCCCTGACCTCAACCCCATCAAACACCTTTGGGATGAATTGGAACGCTGGCTGCGGGCCAGGCCTAATCACTTCAGTAGTATTTTGCTATGTGACTCACTTTTACTTGAGTCATTTTCTATTAAGGTATCTTTACTTTTACTCCTATGACAGTTTATTACTTTTCCCACCACTGAGCATACCTCTTTACCGGTTCAATTGTCATTTTAATAATTGCTTCATTCTGACATCTCAATATACTTCACAAACATACCTAGGATATTACATGCAGTTTGTGGGATGCCTATCTAAACTGACCTCTAGAGCAGTCTGCATCCTCCTGGCTTTTAAATTATATTTTTTAAAGAAACTAAATATGCTTCTCTGCAGCTCTGCAAAAAAAATCTGGGTAAAAGATTAGTCTTATTCAGTACATTTTAGTAATTTCTTGCTTTTCTAAAGTCTAGCAACCTTGCCAGTTAAGATAGTTAGACAAGCTATTCAACCTTGACTGATAGCATGAAATGGCTCGGTAGCTAGTTACGAGAATGGGTATCTACAGAAACTGGCTAAACTAATGCCAACTTCATAAAATTGCTAGGTGGCTAGTATTACAGAGAGAAAAAAAAGAATCAATGTGCATAGCTTGATCAAATGTATTTCCAAACAACTTCTGCGAGTCCTGCCCAGCTAAAATCAAAAACTGTGTGTATCACTCTACTTTGCTCCATGGTGCACCTTGGAATGAACCACTTAAGGAGAATAAGGGGGGGTACAGTTAATGTGCCCTCTACGCAAAATACCGCTAACAGATTTCTATAAATAACGTGGGCTTAAAAAAGTTTTAATTAATTTAACATCTGAAAATGTTCAAACAGGACAAATCTATATGTATGCCAGTGTCACAGACGCTATAATAGCACAGATAAAGATCTTACCTCATCTCTATGGTACGTACGTAAATTGTAAATGGATGCAGCTACGTTCAAAACGTAAATGCAACAAAACACGCAGAAACAACACTGATGACTGAACATGCTTGCGCAAATTACCGATGAGAATAAAATCTCTGGAGCGCGAGGAAAACGGGACCAAATTTGGGTCGCGAAGCGCTTTTTACTGAGATTCTAGTCATTGGATGATAGAGAGTCAATAATTCGAGTTGTACAGGTGTGCACGCACGGAGTGTCAAACTAGTGTTCTACATGGCACCACTCATATTTAGATGAAAAAGGTTGACATTTTTAAAATCCTTTAACTAGGCAAGTCAGTTAAGAACAAATTCTTATTTACAATGGCGGTGGGTTAACTGCATTGTTCAGGGGCAGAACTACATTTTTACCTTGTAAACTCGGGGATTCAATCGAGCAACCTTTCGGTTACTGCCCAACGCTCTAACCACTAGGCTACCTGCCGCCCAAATGCCACATCAAAAGTTGATTTTTGTGAAGCAGTAACCGAAAGAGCGGATCGGACAGTAAATTGACAGACAGAATGTTCTGGTGCTCACCTCCCTTAGAGGCTTTTATTTACAATATTAACAGGTGTAGGACTAATTGGCCAATCAACTTTGTATAGAAAATAACACAGGACGTTGACAAAGATTTGAATACATCAAACATATCAGTATAAACTATAAAGGCAACAACTCTGCCTATAACAAACTCGGGTGTAGTTCTACTCTAGCCAACCTGCTCTCCCCAAGGCAAAGGCCAACTGAGCACCTAAATACTCTTTCCAGGAACACCCTTCAGCGGATGGGCATAATTTGTGGAACGTTACAACAGGAATCTGTTCCAAAAACGTCGTAAATAACAAGGTTGCCAACAAACAACGCATACAAAATTGTAAAGCGGCAGATTAAGATACCGGGTAGGGAGTTGGCAATTTAATTACGTTTTTCACTTACCACGTTTATTCCGAAAAATGTCTGTCCTCACTCTGGTAGCCTATGGACAAACATTAAGAATAAGTTACGTGGTGAGTTGATGCCTATTCGGCATTTAGTTAACTAGGTGAATTGATCATGCTACTTTGTATACGTTGTTTGTTGGCCTCCTTGTACTTTACGATGTTTTTGGAACAGATTCCTGTTGGAACGTTCCACAAATTATACCCACCCTCCTTCAACTAGGAATGTTCCATCATGATATGCGTAATTTCCCATGGACATATCATAAACAACGGTTTTACATAAACACACACACTTCAATAACTTGTGCCATAACTTCTACTTTTAGTCACAATATACATTCATGACGTAATTCACCCCAGCGATAATGAATAACTTTGGTTATTCCTGTCATATTATAAATATTCCTTGATGACACGTAGACTAATTTGCCTCATGCATAATTCACACCAGCACTTCAACAAGGAAACAGCGCAGCGCTTCAGACAAAAACACGAGGTAGGTTAAATTAAATGAGTATACTCTACCAACACATCTATCGTTATTCTAATTATATATTTCACATTACAATACTGTTTTAATAATAAAATCCATATCGAGAAACTATTTTCACAATGGATGTACCCCTACATTTCTGATGGTCCTCAATTGTAATGGAGAAATAAATTGACATTGATAATTGGATGGCATGGTTCCCTTCAGTGGCATTCTATTGGTATTCTAAATGTAAATGCATAAATTACATTAAAACAATATTCTTTGTCTCCACTGCAATGCAGTAATTAATGCTAATTAGAGATGCCCCATTGCATAATGATTCCTAATGTAGTATATGCCAGGGAAGTGAGATTAATTCCAGGGTGTCAATGTAAATTGTCAGGTGGTGATTTTTATGAATTTTTCAGCAGTCTAATGGCTTGGGGGTAGAAGCTGTTGAGGAGCCTTTTGGTTCTAGAGTGGCGCTCCGGTACCGCTTGCCACGTGGTAATAGAGAAAACAAGCTATAACTTGGGTGACTGGAGTCTCTGGCAATTTTATGGGCTTTCCTCTGACACTGCCTATTATATAGGTCCTGGATGGCGGAAGCTTGGCCCCAGTGATGTACTGGGCTGTTCGCACTACCCTCTGTAGCGCCTTATGGTCAGATGTCGAGCAGTTGCCATACCAGGCAGTGATGCAACCGGTCAGGATGCTCTCAATGGTGCAGCTGTAGAACCTTTTGAGGATCTGAGGACCCATGCCAAATCTTTTCAGTATCCTGAGGGGGAAAATGTTTTGTCGTGCCCTCTTCATGACTGTTTTGGTATGTTTGGACCGTGATAGTTCGTTGGTCATGTGGACACCAAGGAACTTGAAACTCATGACCCGCTCCACTACAGCCCCGTCGATGTTAATGGTCGCCTGTTCGTCCCGTCTTTTCCTGTAGTCCACGATCAGCTCCTTTGTCTTGCTCACATTGAGGGAGAGGTTGTTGTCCTGGCACCACACTGCCAGTTCTTTGACCTCCTCCCTATAGACCGTCTCATCGTTGTCGGTGATCAGGCCTACCAATGTTGTGTCGTGAGCAAACTTAATGATGGCGTTGGAGTCGTTTGGCCACACAGTCGTGGGTGAACAGGGAATACAGGAGGGGACTAAGTACACACCCTTGAGGGGCCCCAGTGTTAAGGATCAGCATGGCGGACGTGTTGTTGCCTACTCTTACCACCAGGGGACGACTCGTCAGGAAGTCTAGGATCCAGTTGCAGAGGGAGGTGTTTAGTCCCAGAGTCAGTCCTTAGCTTAGTGATGAGCTTCGTGGGTACTATGGTGTTGAACGCTGAGCTGTAGTCGACGAACAGCATTCTCACATAGGTGTTCCTTTTGTACAGGTGAGAAAGGGTGGTGTGGAGTGCAATTGAGATTGCGCCATCTGTGGATCTGTTGGGGCGGTATGCAAATTGGAGTGGGTCTAGGGTGTCTGGGAGGATGCTGTTGATGTGAGCCATGACCAGCCTTTCAAAGCACTTCATGGCTACTGACGTGAGTGCCACGGGGCGGTAATCATTTAGGCAGGTTACCTTCCCTTCCTTGGGCACAGGGACTATGGTGGTCTGCTTGGAAGATGTAGGTATTACAGACTCAAACAGGGAGAGGTTGAAAATGTCAGTGAAGACACTTGACAGTTGGTCTGCGCATGCTTTGAGTACACTTCCTGGTAATCCGTCTGGCCCAGCGGCTTTGAATGTTGCCCTGTTTAAAAGTTTTCACATCGGCTACCGAGAGCGTGATCACACAGTCATCCAGAAAAGCTGGTGCTCTTGTGCATGCTTCAGTGTTGCTTGCCTCGAAGCAAGCATAAAAGGCATTTAGCTCGTCTGCTAGGCTCGCGTCACTGGGCAGCTCCCGTCTAGGTTTCCCTTTGTTGTCCATAATAGTTTTCTGACGAGCGTCAGAGCCGGTGTAGTAGGATTCAATCTTAATCCTGTATTGACAATTTGCTTGTTTGATGGTTTGTCTGAGGGGATAGCGGGAATTCTTATAAGCGTCCGGATTAGTCTCCCGCTCCTTGAAAACGGCAGCTCTAGCCTTTAGCTCAGTGCGGGTGTTACCTGTAATGGCTTCTGGTTGGGATATGTATGTACAGTCACTGTGGGGATGATTTCATCGATGCACTTATTGATGAAGCCGATGACGGAGGTGTTGTATTCCTCAATGCCATTGGATGAATCGCAGAACATATTCCAGTCTGTGCTAGCAAAACAGATTAGCCAAATGGAGGGTGGGGGAGAGCTTTCTATGCACCTCTGTGTGTGGAGTAAAGATTGTCTAGGATTCCCTACCCCCCCCCCCCCCCCGGTTGCACATGTGACATGCTGGTAATAATTTGCTACAACTGATTTAAGTTTGCCTGCATTAAAGTCCCCGGCCACTAGGAGCGCCGCTTCTGGGCGCCGCTTCTGGGTGAGCATTTTCTTCTTAGCTTATGGCCTTATAGAGTTGGTTGAGAGCGGTCTTAGTGCCAACTTCGCTTTGTGGTGGTAGATAGACGGTTACGAGTAATACAGATGAGAACTCTCTTAGTAGACAGCTTATCATAAGGTACTCTACCTCAGGTGAGCAATACCTCGAGACTTCTTTAATATTAGACATTGCACACCAGCTGTTATTGAGAAAAAGACATACACCCCCACCCCTCGTCTTACCAGAGGTAGCATCTCTGTTCTGCCGGTGCATGGAACATCCCGCCAGCTCTATATTGTCCGTTTCTTCGTTCAGCCACGTCTCGGTGAAACATAAGATGTTACTGTTTTTAATGTCCCGTTGGTAGGATAATCTTAATAGTAGGTCATCAATTTTATTTTCTATCGATTGCACGTTAGCAAGGAGAAAGGAAGGCGTTGGGAGTTTACTCACTCGCCTCGGGATTCTCAGAAGGATCCTTGATCTGCGTCCCATTTTCTGGCGTCTTTTCTTCACGCCTGTTCCAGTGAAAGCAGGATATCCTTCTCGTTGACTCGTTAAAGGAAAAAGTTTATTCCAGTCAGTGGTGAGTAATCGCTTTTCTGATGTCCAGAATATATTTTCGGTCATAAGAGACAGTAGCAGCAACATTATGTACACAATAAGTTAAAAATTAAGTTACGCAAAAACAATTGCACAATTGGTTGAATGTAAAATGTCAGCCATGTTCTTCGGCGCCATCTGTTTCATGTATTTAATGTGATGCACATCTCTTCAACCATTGGATTGCACCATTGACATACACTGAGTGTACTAAACATGACATAGAAAAACCAGGTGAAAGCTATGATCCCTTATTGATGTCACCTGTTAAATCCACTTTAATCAGTGTAGATGAAGGGGAGGAGATCGGTTAAAGAAGGAGTTTTAGGCCTGGAGACAATTGAGACATGCATGTGTGCCATTCAGACAAAATATGTAAGTGCCTTTGAGTGGGGCATGGCAGTAGGTGCCAGACACACCGGTTTGAGTGTCAAGAATTGCAACGCTACTGGGGTTTTCACACTCAACAGTTTCCTGTGTGTATCAAGAATGGTCCACCACCCAAAGGACATCCAGCCAACTTGACACAACTGTGGGAAGCATTGGAGTCAGCCTGGGCTACTTTAGACACATTGTAGTCCATGCCCTGACAAATTGAGGCTGTTCTTTAAAAAAAAAAGTACTTTTACCCATTTCTCTCCTCAATTTCGTGATATCCAATTAGTAGTTAGTCTTGTCCCATCTCTGCAACTCCCCTACGAACTCGGGAGAGTCGAAGGTCGAGAGCCATGCTTCCTCCGAAACACAACCCTGCCAAGCCGCACTGCTTTCTGACACTGCTCGCTCAACCCGGAAGCCAGCCGCACCAATGTGTTGGAGGAAACACCATCCAGCTGGCGACCGAAGTCAGCTTGCAGGCACCCGGCCTGCCACAAGGAATCGCTAGAGCGCGATAGGACAAGGAAATCCGGGCCTGGCCAAACCCTCCCCTAACCCGGATGGTGCTGGGCCAATTGTGCGCTGCCTGAATTGAGGCTGTTCTAAGGGCAAAAAGGGGTACAACTCAATATTTGGAAGGTGTTTCTTAATGTTTTGTACACTCAGTGTATTTGTTATGGTGTGTGTTCAGAGTACCCTATCTTGAAGCCTATAGGGGAATTACAACAACCAACATGATGCAACCAACACAACCAACATGTTCCAGCCATTGGGACAATGTCCCTATCTGCCTCATCATGCCAGACCAGCTGTACCTTCACAGTTGACTTCATGTTGCATCTGAATTGGAGCAAAGTCAAATCCAATATGCCATAAAAAGCTAAATCTGCAATGGAAAGTACATTGTCGGTACTGGATAGATTTTTGATACACCAAAAACTATTTTGCAGAGCCAGAGAGACATTTGAAACATCTCTATATTGCACAACTTCCACAGGAACAAGAGAGTGTATTAACTCTTACTTAACTGGGTTGAGAACCATTTCCATTTCAGTAGCTTCAGGCAAGCACTAATATAAAAAGATAGATATATGTTCTATCTACTGTACGTAACACATACTGTTCAAAAGCCTAATTGGATTCGTGACAAACCGCTGTAGCCGTCCAGCATCCTTTGAGCAGGGCAATCACAAAGTAGTCTGACTGGAAGCCTGAATACAGGCCCTGGTTTCTGACTGGTTAGGTTCCTCTTTAGACAATGCTGTTGTGGAACTGAATTATCACATGACCAAATACTGCTTCTCATACGAGTCATTCAAAGTAACTGTCTTGCTGATGGTCATTTGGCTTGGTTATTATTATTCGTCTGTCACACAGAACCAAAGTGATTTACACCACATGTAACACTTGACCAGCCATTTTTTCACACCTTTCCTTTCAGCTGGGTTCCTTCCATCAATAATTAGCTAATCTTTAGAAGAAAAGAGAGGAGTGAAAGTGGAATTTATGGTCTAGTGTCACTTAAACTTGTAAAAGTCATTACCTTACTGTAAATGGCTTCACTGTAGAGTTCCTGCCATGAGTTTATGAAAGCATAACAGAGATCGCATTTCAGTGATTGACAAAAATCCAACCCAATGTATTTATCATTTTATTTATCTTGTGGGAAACACATTCAACATGGATGATTTTGCAGCTGTTGAGTTGAGGGGAGTGGGATCAGAGGCATCATGCTCCTAATATCTGAGGGGGAACCGATGACCAAACATATGTCTTATTTTTTTATGTAAGACACTACTAATGATTCATTCTCATCCCAGTTGTTTACATTGAGGGGAACATGTCACCTCAGGTTCAATGAGCATGATGCCCCTGTGTTGGATGGCCGCTGACACATCGGCCTTGGAGAAATAAAACACACATTGCAGGGTTGTAGTGGAGGTTGTCTGTCCGTTCTTCACAGTTTTAAGGCTTGGATGTGCCACGCAGGGATAAGAGGTGCATTCTGGGTATGATTTAAGAATGTGCAAGACTGTCTTAAATGGCACTCTATTCTCTACATAGTGCACTGCTTTTGACCAAAGCCCACTATATAGGTAATAGGGTGTCATTTCAGATACAACCCAACAAGAACGTTCAATCCACCGACCACTGTGTGAATACATATATTATAAGGGTTTTCTTGATCAACTCGGAAGTCACAGTAATGGAGTCTGTTTAACATTCCCTTCTAACGCAATTCTACGAGATCTTGCCTCATTATACTCATCTTTACTTTGTAATTGAAGTAAAACCAAATGAACATATTTACAATTAAAGTAAAAACAACAAAATCATCTTTGAGGGTATATGGTCTACTAAGCAAATGTACGTACCAGTACCATACATATTTTGTTTGCCTTTTTCCAGGCAATACTGTATGTAAAATGGAATAAAAATCAGCATTGGGATAAATAAGGGGACGTATGGCAAGATGAATGTCACATCTATTGCATGGATAAATATTGTGCCATCATACACGTTCAGTCTAGCTACTATTATTGTAGTTCGATAATAAATAAAACCGAGTATACTATCATAACTCAAAACTCTCATGACATACATTCTTCTCCCTTCGAGCCTGAGTGCACAGGTCAAGTAAAACATGTATATAATTTGATATTTCCTCCAATGTATTTGTTTTCTCCTTTACAAAATGCAGAAATGATCCCTTTTCATGCAGTATACATGTTCCAATGAAGGGCTGGCCAGCTTTGGAGGTCTGTGTTTGCCAGTAGTGTTGGTGAGTGTGGGTTAGGTTAGTCCAGTAGTAGTCAGACGGAGTAGTATAGTAGTGTCCTCTACAGTGGTGTGTTGTCTGTTGGCAACGTCACTATCCTGCTTGCATCTCATACTCTGAAGAGTGTGAAGTAACGTTAACAGAATGCCCCTGAAACGTCGGTGAACCCAGTGATCCTTCAATCCTGAAAAACAGAAAGGTTATCCTTATAGAACACATGCTTAGATGAAACAGAATGCTGAGCATTCACATTCTCTAACATCTTTTTCAGAAGGATGGAAATGAAATACATATTTTCTGTTTCTGCAGCTACTATGGCTGAAGATAACCCTTATGGAAAAACCACATAAATTTTTACGTGAACACACGTGAAGTGTTCCATAAACACGTTTTTATGTTATCACATGTGATCTTAATGTGAAGTTAATGTGATAACGTGACAACATGTAAAGCAACATGAAACTACACATTTAAAAATGTGATCGCATGTGCAGTGTTTCAAAAACACATGTATTCACATGATTTTGCATGTGAAATCATGTGATTTTCCTGTAAGTGGAAGAAGCTGTTATGGCTGGAGATTAAAAGCAGAGCACGAGAGGGGTCCTGTGAAAGACAGTCAATGCTTTGTCTGTTATCGGCAGAAAAAAGCTTTTTACATCTAAACTAACACTTATGAGACACGTACAAACACAGCATCATACAGGCTGCATGCTAAGACATGACAAAAATAAATGAAAATGGTCAATGCACAAGTCTATACAGCCCTTGCAAAGCAAACACAAGCTCCGTCCAGTAACATGCCTATGCTACAGTGTACAGAAACCTTGATAAGAAATGTAAAATGGTGTCTCTTTCCTCAGCATCATGCCATAACAATAACCAGAAAATAATGACCAAATCAGGTAATGTTGCTCAATACACTCTCGAAATAACCCTTTATTTAATAGGAATGAGACAAACTGGCAATTTGAAAACCGTATTGTCGGTATTTCCAGTACATTTTAAACAGTACCAGAGACGTCCAGCAGACAGCACTATAGACATCAATCAAAACCCACCTCTAAATTTTGACAAAAGAGAGTAAAAAGAAAATGCACACACCAATGAGCAAATGCACAATGTTTTAATTGCTTATGGTCAATAACGGTATTAGAAGCTGAAAGGAAAAAGCAAACATTAGCACTAAAAACATTTCTAGAGCAAGCATTTCAGCGACAGAAGCCAGCCATGGAAGACTATACTGGATATAGAGACTCCATCCACACAGAAGGAATCACGATACTGAGCGGGGCACAGATGAATGTGGAGTGAAAGCTGAAAGCATAAAAGCTAAAAGCAGCCTCAGGTTAGTAGAGCTAGCTGAGTGTCAAGCAGCCTCAGGTTAGTCGAGCTAGCTGAGTGTCAAGCAGCCCTTGTTAGTCGAGCTAGCTGAGTGTCAAGCAGCCTCAGGTTAGTCGAGCTAGCTGAGTGTCAAGCAGCCTCAGGTTAGTCGAGCTAGCTGAGTGTCAAGCAGCCTCAGGTTAGTCGAGCTAGCTGAGTGTCAAGCAGCCTCAGGTTAGTCGAGCTAGCTGAGTGTCAAGCAGCCTCAGGTTAGTCAAGCTAGCTGAGTATCAAGCAGCCTCAGGTTATTCGAGCTAGCTGTCAAGCAGCCTCAGGTTAGTCAAGCTAGCTGAGTGTCTAGCAGCCTCAGGTTATTCGAGCTAGCTGAGTGTCAAGCAGCCTCAGGTTAGTCGAGCTAGCTGAGTGTCAAGCAGCCTCAGGTTAGTCGAGCTAGCTGTATGTTAAGCAGCCTCAGGTTCGTTGAGCTAGCTGAGAGTCAAGCAGCCCTATCGAGAAGGCGGTGACTGAAGACAACCAAGGAGCCAGAGGAGGGATGAGGAAGGAATGGAGGGAGGTCAGTGTCCTGTCAGCCAGCCACACCCGTCACTGACCGACCGACGTTGTCCCCTTACCTGCGGTCATTCTTCGCCCTCCTCGGGCGTGATCTCAGTCTCTTTGTGGACCACTACTTTGGTCACTGACATGTCAGGGTGCTGCTCTTTGGCCTCTTTTATGGCCTGAGCCAGGGCCTAAAAACAGTACGCCAAACACCCCATGGAGGGAAACAGAGAGGAAGGTGGAATGGGTATGATCAGAATCACAAGTGTAAGGGTTGGACTAGTCACAGTATGTGTTTGTGTACACCTCAGTCACTGTGTGTTTGTACACGTTCGTCACTCTGTTTATACACGTTTGTCACTGTGTGTGTACACCTCCCGGTCACGGACCTCAGCTGTTGAACAACAGAGCTTTAAGTCACTTAAAGGCAAAGCATCTCTCAACACAGTATCCAGCAGGCATAATATGGACAATTATTTCAAATTGACGTCATTTTCTGGTGGTAAACTGTTATTCAGGTTGAGAAACGGCCATATAACCAGATTGCAACCAACTGGTTTCTGTAGCAACCAGGTAAAGACGTATTGTTCATGACAACATTAACACGTGAAAGAAAAGATGTCAATTTGTTATCTAGTCAGATTACAACCAGATAAAGGACGTATTTTTCTGGTTGCTAAAAAGACAACTAGTATACAGCCTGACCATGACGTCATAAAAGACACTTTAATGATGTTATTGCCCGCTGAGTAAGGAACCCAATATTATCAGCATTGTATCCAGGTACCACCTGTGTTGTTAAAATAGCTCTGCCTATTTAATAGCTGTAAGGCTACTTGCATGCTAAAGGACACACAGTGTAAAAGTGTCTTCCTACCTCGTCATGGTCTATGTCTGCATCCCCCGAGATGACGATTCTCTTCTCGATCCTCGTTTCCGAGATTCCTCCTTTCACAGTCTGGTAAAAAAATCAAATGTCATTTAAGGGGACATTTAATTCAAGGAACAACTAAGTCAAACTATATTTAGATATATTTGGTATACAGCATGTGGGAAGCAAACGCCAAGCTCAAACCAAATGAGCCATAAGAACCACCTTGGTTAAATTCTATAGCTACACCACTAACAGACTAGTAATATCCATATCTTCTATTCCAGGCTTCCCCAACTGGTTCCCAGGTTTACTGAGCAATTATTTCATTTTTTGTTTTGTTGGACATTAAAAAAAAATGGTAAAAACACCAGCAAATCAGCTTCAAGTGATTTTAATTTAGGAAATCTGTTCCAAAGTATTCCCATGCATAATAGAGATATACATGTGATTGTATACAAATGTAGGCAAGGTTTGAAACTAATCTGTTTGGGCTTCTTGCGGTCAATTTGCAATCTACAAATATTTGTAATTATGTTCCGGACCCCTGACCATCCACTCAAGATTTTTTTTTTTTTATACTGAACACAAATATAATCGCAACATGTAAAGTGTTGGTCCTATGTTTCATGAGCTGAAATAAAGATCCCAGAAATGTTCCACACGCACAAAAACCTTATTTCTCTCAGATTTTGTGCACAAATTTGTTTACATCCCTGTTAGTGACCATTTCTCCTTTCACAAGATAATCCATCCACCTGACAGGTGTGGCATATCAAAAAGCTGATTAAACCGTATGATCAATACACAGGTGCACCTTGTGCTGGGGCCAATAAATGGCCACTCTAAAATGTGCAGTTTTGTCACACAACACAATGCCACAGATGCAATTGGAATGCTGACTGCAGGAATGTCCACCAGAGCTGTTGCCAGAGAAGTGTTATTTTAGAGAATTTGGCAGTACGTCCAACCGCCCTCACAACCGCAGACCATGTGTAGCCACGTCAGCCCAGGACCTCCATATCCAGCTTCTTCATCTGTGGGGTTGTCTGAGACCAGCCACCTAGATAGCTGATGAAACTGAGGGTTTGCACAACTAAAGAATTTCTGCACAAACTTTCAGAATCCTATTCACGGAAGCTCATCTGCATGCTCGTCATCCTCACCAGGGTCTTGACCTGACTGTTTGATGTCGTAACTGACTCCAGTGGGCAAATGCTCACCTTCGATGGCCACTGGCATGCTGGAGAAGTGTGCTTTTCACAGATGAATCCCGGTTTCAACTGTAACGGTCAGATGGCAGACAGCATGTATGGCGTTGTGTGGGCGAGCGGTTTGCAGAGTGCCCCATGGTGGTGGTGGGGTTATGGTATGTGCAGGCGTAAGCTATGGACAAAAATACATTTTTTTTATCGATGGCAATTTGAATGCACAGAGATACCGTCACGAGATCCTGAGGCCCATTGTTGTGCCATTCACCCGCCGCCATCACCTTATGTTTCATCATGATAATGCACTGCCCCATGTTGCAAGGATCTGTACACAATTCCTGGAAGCTGAAAATATCCCAGTTCTTCCATGGCCTGCATACTCATCAGACATGTCACCCATTGAGCATGTGGGGGATGCTCTGGATCGACGTGTACGACAGCGTGTTAAGAGTTCCCGACAACATCCAGAAACTTCACACAGCCATTAAAGAGGAGTGGGACAACATTCCACAGGCCACAATCAACAGTCTGATCAACTCTATGTGAAGGAGATGTCACGCTGCATGATGCAATGGTGGTCACACCAGATAATGGCTGGTTTTCTGATCCACGCCCCTACCTTTTTTTATGTATCTGTGACCAACAGATGCATATCTGTATTCCCAGTCATGTGAAATCCATAGATTAGGGCCTAATGAATGTAGTTCAATTGACTGATTTCTTTATATGAACTGTAACTCAGTAAAATCTTTACAATTATTGCATGTTGCATTTAGTTGATGATCCCTGCTCTCTTCACTCATGCCCCTATTCATTCATGCTCATGGTGAATGAGAGTGGCACCCCACTGAGGCCGGGTCAGGTAGTACCTACCTTGGTGATATGTGTGGTTGTTGTGGTGCTGGTGGTCTCTGAGGTGATGGTCTGGGCGCTCATCAACACCCCCGCCTCTGGATCAGTGTCAGCGTCACCCTGGCACAAAACACAGACACAATACATCCTCTCCATTGAGTGCTTCAAAGCTGGGACTGAGACTGAAAAACAGGTCATCAAAAAGAAAGGAAGACCAAGGAAGGCACTCTTCATATAATTAATTAAAATGCCTTTATTTGTATGGCA
Source organism: Oncorhynchus clarkii lewisi (assembly GCF_045791955.1). Taxonomy (NCBI): domain Eukaryota; kingdom Metazoa; phylum Chordata; class Actinopteri; order Salmoniformes; family Salmonidae; genus Oncorhynchus; species Oncorhynchus clarkii. The sequence goes on along the minus strand of NC_092161.1, from coordinate 21,100,521 downwards.
TGTTCAATAGAAACAAAGTTTTACATTAAAAAAACAACAACTTTGTTTCTATTGAACATTCTATTGAACATGCGTGAACACTTTTATATGAAGAGTGCCTTGGTCCTCCTTTCTTTTTGATGACCAATTCACCCCTTTTATCAAAGAGCACCTTCTGTCTACCAAAATGTACTATTGTGTACCTTAGTAGCGCTTCCCTTCCTCTTACTACGAGATTGAAAAACAGCCTCTATCTCAAGGCCATTAGACTGCTAAACAGCAATCACTAACTCAGAGTGGCTGCTGCCTACACTGAGACCCAATCACTGGCTACTTTATTAAATGGATCACTAGTCACTTTAAACAATGCCACTTTAACAATGTTTACATATTTTACATTACTCATATCACATGTATATACTGTATTTTATACCATCTACTGCACCATGCCAATGCCGCTCGGCCATCGCCCATATACTTATATGTACATATTCTCATTCAACACTTTAGATTTGTATGTATTAGGTAGTTGTTTGGGAATTGTTAGATTACTTGTTAGATATTACTGCACTGTAGGAACTAGAAGCACAAGCATTTTGCTACACTCGCATTAACATCTGCTAACCATGTGTTTGTGACCAATAGCATTTGATTTGAAGAACAGGGTCGTGTTCATCTGGCACCAAACGGAAGAAAACGGACTGAAACAGAGGAATTCCCTGGGCTCTTTTTTGTTTTCTGTTGCAAAACTTTTAAAACGTTTATATTGTGTGCCCTAATGAATGAGGTTGAAAACATTGGAGTAAATGAGAAGAACCAGTACAGGAATGAGCCAAAACAACCCTGTCGTTTTGTGAGGACCTTTACCTCCAGTGACCGGTATGTGATGGTTTTCATTTCCGTGTGTATTACAGGTACGTCCTGGGGCACCAACATCTCTGTCTCCTCCATCACGTCTGCCCTGTTGAAGGTCAGGACCTCTGGAGACTCCAGCGCAGATGTCTGAAAGAGAGGAAGAAGGGTGAAATGGAGAGAGACAAAATGAGACTGGTGCAGAAAGTTAGATCTTTATACCTTATGGTCTCACGCTAGCGTACATCTACGCACAAACATGTTCATGACCACACACACAATTACAATTTCACCACCTGTCTACAGGACATACACAAGCAATTTGTTTATTGGAAGGTTATAGAAAATGCAGGAGAAGAAAATGGGGAAAAAAGCTTAAAGAAAAGATTCAACCATTTTGAATATGATATTGTTTTTGTGCATCTCTGAGCAATGTTCTATCACTTCCCTGGGACATTTCATATGTATTTTTGCTATTGCCGTTTTAGGCAGGCAGAAATTCTGCCGGTATGACATAGCACTGCGATGAAGTCACTCTCACTAACCTGGAAGTTAATCGGAATACAACTTTTAGATTGTGAAAACATCTGTCATACATGTCAGATTTCAATACTGGCCGATGTCAAACGCAGGAGGTTGTCTTCTTTCGAATTAGCCATTGATCATATTTTTGATATTCCTACCTCAAGAAATGTGTAATTTAACGGAGGGTCTAGCACATTTCTCCTATTTGTCTGCCTCTTCAGTCCAGGGTGCTTTGCATGGTGCTGTTGCATGGCCATTGCGAATGTCAGACTCCACCCTGAGGCACATCGATCTACAGGTTGAACATGGTGAGGTTGTAAACTCCTAAATTGATAGGGCAGTTTGTTTCAGCGATTTTTGCAGCTAACTAGCTACTTCACATGCCGATATTGACTTTGATATTATTGTGTGTAGCTACGTTGGCTAGCTAGCTAGACAGCCAGCCCTAAGAGAGAGCATTGCATTGTAGGTTTTGTAGTCGACTTAAGCTGCAACAGATTTCCATAACGATTTTCACGTTGCTACCAACCTTTTTATAACAATAAAATATTTGTTCACAAAAAATATTGTGTTATTTAACGCTGTAAATTATAGTAATGAGTGGTTTGGGGTGGAATTTTCCTTTAAGGAAAGTCTGAATAATTGTGGATCATTCATGAGATGCATGCTCTCTCTGATAAAATATTTTTTTTAAACTTCAATAAATGAATCAACATAAATGATAAAATCCCAAAGCACAGAATAAGGGAGAATTTTGTGTTACAAAGAATGTAAGAAAATGTCAAATGTTTACAATAACAACATGTTTTCCTGATGAAAGAGTTGTGTATCACCCAGGTCCCTTTGGACCCTGACCAAAGAACAAACGCAAAGAGATTTTCACTTCAGCCAGTCTGTGTCATGCATGACAGAACTCAACAGTGTTCACCACTGAGTAAGTCTTATTTATCTGGATGTGTGGAAGCCTATTCATTCATTTTGGAGAAGGCCAAATTGGTCTACCTGGCAGGATTGTACGTATTTCTAAACTATTCCTGTTGCTTTCACTGAAACGGTCCATATCATTGAAATTGGCTGTGGACTTCAAACTTAATCGATAGCAACAGACTGCTATCTATTTAAGCTGTGCTTCTCATAGACGCGTGTCCATAAAACATTTAAATTATTGCCACTCATGATTACCACAAAGGTAATCTTTAGGAACATTGGGGAAATGAGGCAGTACTACCAGGAAGGGATATGCACCATTTCCACTGTGAAACTGGGTGTACATGTGCAGGTCGAAATATTCAAATTGAACGTTTATATTGTCGCTCCAAGAACAAACACTAACAGGCACACACACACCTCCCTCTATGCAATCTTCCACTACAGTTTTCAATACTGCTCCTGGGTAATACATATACAGTAGCGTGTATCTGCAGCTTGCAGTATTTACAACCTGCCTGGCCAGGGTATTGATTTCCAATAGAAACACCAGTGTGCAGAAACAGGGACAGGAAACAAGGTCGTTGTCATCCCCACCTGCACATCACTACACACACAGCTCCACAGGCTGTAATGGCTGACTGCTGTTATTGGTGAAGAGGAGGGGCAGGACTGGGAGAGTTGGATGGCTTATCCAGTGGTAATACTGCTTATTACAGGCAAATTACAGGCAAATGGGAGGCCAATAATTGGGATAATTTTGGGAGGCTCGATTGATATTACAGGCAATTGTGAGGGTTAGACTCGGCTAGATTGAGCACTTTCTAAGTAGCATGGACAAAAAGGAATGTGAGACCAGGGTAGTTTCAGCTAGCTTTTCCAGTGCTAATGTAGGCGAGGGGGAAGGAGAGTTGAGGAGGTACTTATGGGACAACTAGGGAAAAGGTTGGGGCTCTTTGGGGTGTTACCTCTGAGTGAGCTCTAGCAGCAGCTACCTCCCCACTGAGACTCTGCCAGGATGCTCCTGTAGGAGAGGGGGACACAAAGCGCCCTCTCCAGTCCAGGCTGTTCTCTTTCTCCTCCTCCTCCTCCTCTGAGACTGACCTTGTGGACACCTCTCCCTCTGACGGACTGTCCAGCCCCAGGCCTCCACCTGAGCCTGCGGTTGGAGTTTTCTCCTCAGTCTCTGTCTGATTCACCGCTGCCCCTACAGCTTCGTCCACAGCGGCCTGGGCCGCGGCAGTCAGGGCAGGCCCCGCGGAGGCTATGCTAGCGGCGCCGCTAGTGTCACTCGCCTCGCTGGGCGTGTCCGAGTCATCATGCATGAGCGTCCCTGTAAACCCAAGCACGGACTGAGGCCCATCATCCTTTATCCCTCCCAATGAATCTGTCTCTACCTGCTCAGGCTGCTGACCAGCTTGTTTCTCCATGTCGTCAGGCCGGTCGTCAGGCTGTTTCTCCACCGGCTGCTCCTGGTCCTCTGCCGGCTGTTCTTTCGGCTGATCCTCAACCTCTTCTGTTTGCTGTGATGATACCACCTCTGTCTGCAGCACGATCCGCTCCACCTTCTCTGTTGTCTAGCAAAGGAAACAAACAAGACGTCACAGTCAGTCTCCTTGAACCTGTGTGGGCACTTCAATTACTGTAGGCCTAGAATGGAATCAAATGCTAAAACAATGACAAATAGCATGATTGTGTTTCCATACAGCAGGAAAGGGTTACTTTATATGTTAGTACCGACGTGATCTTCTGAATGCATGTTGTCATTTAACATTGGTTTCATTGCATGATTACTTTGTTTTCCACTTTGAGGTATCGAAATGTTCTAAAAGATGAGTAGGGTGGAAAAATCAAATATGCGCCTCAATAAAGCTCTCACACAGTCATAGGACCATGTGGTACATCTGTCTAGACAAACCATGTCCTCATAAAGCTGTCCTAAATCATGTGTCCTCATAAAGCTGTCCTTAACCATGTGTCCTCATAAAGCTGTCCGTAACCATGTGTCCTCATAAATCTGTCCTAAACCATATGTCCTCATCAACCTGTCCTAAGTCATGTGTCCTCATCAACCTGTCCTCTGTTTTAATGATCGGGAGGAAGGACGGACGGACTGATAGGGAACAGGCAAGTGGCGATGACAGAAATGCCTGACAGACAGCAGTGGCTAGAGCGACAACATTTCCTCAACAACAAGGACAAACAGTATAGATACTGAACAGTTCTCTTACAAAAGAGATGTTATCTCAATGTGAATAACCTGTATATGTAAAGTTGAAAACAAATAAATTATAACTGCTGTCATCCCATTTGTTAAGTTGTATATTGTCCATAGGGCATAAGAGGCCACCTTGAGCAGGGCCTGACTATGGGCAGGCGAGGCAGTCCAACCCCGTGTGCTCGTCTGATATCGGGCCGAATGTAAGAGAGCGGTGAGCTCCGGGGACATCTCCTCAAAGGTCGGCTTAGGCTGAGCAGACAGAGAGATGGGGAGAGTACACACACAGGAGTAGAAGAGAGAGACACACACACACGCACACACACAGTTAGATACTGTACATACAAAGGAGGAGAGACACAGACAGACAGGCCTTTGACACAATGCCCAGACACAAGCTCAGGGGATGGGGGTTTGTGGGGATTATTCATAAGAGCATTGAGGTGAAGATTGATCGCTAAGAAGGGTCATTTTAGAAGATTGGGTTTGAGAAGATAGAATACTTTAAGAACTCTTAAGAATCTAGAGTGATTTCAAAGGTTTAAAGTGATCAAATGACAGTGTTTTCAAATGTGTTTTTTAATCCATGTTTGTATGCTATATTACGCAAATCTGAGGAATTGATAGAAACACCACCCTGTGACATATCAATCACTTTACTAGAGCTTTTATACATTTATCGCACTTCTACAAAATAGTGGAGCATCGTCAGCAATTCAACTTTACTAGGGAGACCTTATGGCAGCTCAGTACTTGGCTTTCATCTATTGAGAATGTCAATCACAAAGGCAATAGATGAGACAGACAAGTATGTCTTGTGAGTCGGGATGTCTCCTCTTATGAATAGGGCCCATATCATAATCTCAGATCAAGCAGCCGAGAGTTCATAGAGGGCATACCAAGGGAAGTCAAAAGTAAATGTGGTAGGGCTGAAGCAGTCAGTGGCATATAAACCATAGTATACCGTACCGTACCATAAGCCAAAGTGTAAAGCATTCATTTGGTGTGGCTAGCAGCATGGGGAACAAGCATAAAACGAAACACAATTTCATTTACATTGAAATGAAAGGGGTAAACAAATGCCAGTGCCCATGAGGCAGCAAGTTTGGCTTAGGAAAGCAGTAAACAAATTACACCAAATACCGTGGTTAAGGGATTTGTGTCCAACTAAAAAGAGCAAAGGATAGAAAGAAAGAGATACCCAAGCGATTCCCATAAACATTCAGTCGAGTGCAAAAGGGCGCCGGGTCCAGGCTTGTTGCAGTAGATACGAAGACCAGGCAGACAGGGGCGGGATTAGCTTGAAAACATTTTGGGGGGCTACAGTAGGGAGGGAGAGGGGGGGGCTTCAGGCATTTTGGGGGGAGGGGCGTCATATCATCCTACCACTTTGGAGGGCGATGGGGTTCTGGATAGATAGGACACGGGGCCGGGGCTCAGACGCAGATCCTCCATTGGAGGCTTGGGCTTTGTCATGGGAGACTTTGCCATAGGTGACTTGGCCATGGGGGAGCGTGGCGAGAGAGGTGTGTGAGGTGCAACAGGGGTGGTGCTCCTGTCTCCCAGGAGAAAAGTCTCCCTCAGCTGCTTCCTGCTGTCCGCTCTCGCGGCATCACTGATGTCCTGGCTGGAGCGGATGGACACCATGGTCCGCACGGTGCCCAGGCCCAGTGCACCGTTGCTGGGCTCAGATGGAGAGGGCGTCCTGGCCTCCTTGATGGTAATCATGGGGGGTCCGATTCCCTCCTGGGGTGGGAGACCCATGTGGACAGACACCGGCATCTCATACTCAGTCGACACCGGGATGATCTTCACTGTGGTGGTGGATTGGTCTGCTGCCCTCTTCAGCTCCCTGGCAAACGCTGCCGGAGCAGCCGCCACCGCCTCCCCACCATCTTTGGCCCGCTTTGTCATTGTGACAATCTTGCCTGACATTGTGTCATAGGACTTGCCCAGGGTATAGTTCTTCTCTCTCATCTCCTCGGTTTTGGAGGGGAGTTCGCTGCGGAAGCTCTCATACGCTTTCAACTCCTTGCCGACTATGCCACCACTGGTGCCGGCGAGCGCTCCTTCGGCCACAGTGTTAGTGACGGTCATAACTTTATAGTTGACAATGTTTTTCTTTTCGGTTACCTTAGGAGGGACTTTACTTACTATTACCCACCCGTCAGAATCCTACATACAAGATACATACAAAGACTGGGGTTAGCCAGTTCAACGGCAGATTGACGTTAATTGTAATGAATCTTGCCCTGGAGGCCATTCCGCTTGATGGACCAGCTGCAAAGTCAAAATTGTCTATACGTAAAAAATCATGAAAACAAAAATTTGGGTTAGGCATAATTTAAGGTTAGGGTTACATGGAACCCAAACCGGCTGCGCTCGTGCGCCATCGTGCATACATTTATTTTGTCCCCCCACACCAAATGCGATCACGACACGCAGGTTAAAATATCAAAACAAACTCTGCACTGATTATATTAATTTGGAGACAGGTCGAAAAGCATTAAACATTTATGGCAATTTAGCTAGCTAGCTTGCACTTGCTAGCTAATTTGTCCTATTTAGCTAGCTTGCTGTTGCTAGCTAATTTGTCCTGGGATATAAACATTTAGTTGTTATTTTACCTGAAATGCACAAGATCCTCTACTCCGCCAATTAATCCACACATAAAACTGTCAACCGAATTGTTTCTAGTCATCTCTCCTCCTTCCAGGACTTTTTCTTCTCTTGACTTTATATTGTGATTGGCAACTTTCATAAATTAGGTGCATTACCGCCACCGACCTATTTCATCTTTCACTCACCCACGTGGGTATAACCAATGAGGAGATGGCACGTGGGTACCTGTTTCTATAAACCAATGAGGAGATGGGAGAGGCAGGACTTGCAGCACGATCTGTGTCAGAAATAGAACTGAGTTATATTTTAGCCCTTGGCAACGCAGACGCTCGTGAGCTGTGTGGGTGCAATAATTGAACATATATGTCTACATATATTTTACAACGCTCAGGTGTAGTCAGCCTGTTAGGCATTAGGGTTAGCAGTGTGGATAGGTTAAAACAATATTTTATGACTTTGTGGCTGTGCCATATAATGACCACTCTGCACTGCTGCCTCCTGGGAAATATTCATAACAATAAATGCCAACTTGCAGTTCAATGGGGAGAGAAGGACTTGCAGTGGCAGTTCCAAGAAGAGTAATTCTTAAAGCAGCAACTTTAGACTTGCAAGCAACATAGATCATAGACGCTATTAACATAGACAGCAACATAGATCACAGTTCTTAGTTGTTAGTGTATTGTTAAAGAGTGACGGCCTTTAAAAAGCAACAAATCCCGTTGAAAACGGCCCTTGTGGCATCGAGCCAGAAAGAGTTCTAGTGTCAAAATTGACTACAAAGTGTCATTAGGAATAATTTTGGTCATAAAGTCAGTCTCGTCTAAAACAGTGTTGATTTGACAATGTCCATTTGGGAACTAACATGGGGTGAACAGCTGCGGTGATTGCTCTCTATCCAATAGCATAGACAATGAGACAGACATGCCCAGCAGCTCGATTTTGTTTACATAAGACAACATGTCGCCCATTCTTTTACTTGAGAAATATTGCACAAAACACCTTAGTTATGTGTTAAACTAAAACTAAAGCATCCTCTGCAAAAACTGAAAAATATATTACAGATTTCTTGAGTGAACTTTTGAGCAAGTGAAATAGGCTTCCGCGGCTACAGTGTCTCATCGGGGACAAACATCATTAACCAAACGCTGAATCGGTCAGGAAACACACCTCCAAGACTGAAATCTCGTTTTCTAATGAGCAACAGAAAAACACACGTGCCAATCGGCATGTTCAGTGGCTATTTAAAACCGGTCTCTATGTATAGCTAATTTACAGTAGACCTACATACAGATTCAAATTCTTGTCATGTTGTCATCCACTGCTGACAATGAATAACATAGGATGCTAGTCCTACACTCCCAAATGGATCTTTGGTTAAATATGTACAGTAAAACATGTTAATAATTCATAGGCTTAGCTGTCTCTAATCTAACCAAGCAGCAGAGATGAAGGTGTTCCAATCACACAGAGATAGCTGGACCAGCATACATCCTGGCTACCTACCACAGTAGTCTTAGTATCCACAGGGCTGTGGTTGATCTCCTCCTCAATGCTACCGCCTGCAGCCATGACTCTCTCATCCTCTCTCTCATCCTCTTTGCTCTACATGAATAGAAAACAAAAACAAGACAAACAAACAGCCCGGCATGAATGAAGTAGAATGGAAAGTAGCTTTGAGGCGTACGCGTGTGGGCTGTATCCTATTACGGATATCATTACTCATTCTGTTTGATAAGAGTGTGTGGGATATGAGATTTCCATAAAACACGGCACAACAGTGTGTAACGATGGGACTTAAGTATCTCTCCAAACATACTCACACTATGAGGTTGATAACAGAGATAAGGGTGTGGATTAATGAGAACATTCTCTGCAGACACAATCCCTCCTCTTCCAGTATCTCACAAATAAAGAATGGGTCAAGGTTGCAAGACTTGGCTGAGTTGTAAACTGGCTCCTTTCCACACCTACTTTAATCACATACAAACAGTCATAAAAAGAAATACTGGCAGAAATATGCTATCGTCGCTGCTACATGATAAATAAATCCCCTTTCCTTGGTTACATCATCATTGCCGTTCTCCCGACTGCTTGATGCTTGACACACACACACACACACACACACACACACACACACACACACACACACACACACACACACACACACACACACACACACACACACACACACACACAGACACAGACACACAGCATGCAGAGTGGTGGGGGTTTCTTCCTCCCTTTTGAAGTCCATGCATGCTTTTCCATAGCAGGGCTGTGGTTGATCTTAGTCCTGCTAAAATGCTTAGCCAAGGAGGATGTTTGCTTCCTTGAGTCTCTCCCTCCCACCTCCATTTGGCAAGGTTATAGCACAAGGATTTATTACTCATTCACAGGCCAGGCTGCTAAAAATCAATCCAGCCCTATATTGATGTCACACTGTAAATTGTCCCCTGGTACTTTCAACTGGTGCTCCTTGTATCTACTTTTGGCTTCAGCGGTTGGATTTTGTAGCCTACACTTTTTGTCTGCATCAAGGAGCTGCCTCTGAATCACTTCCTTTCACAGTGGCTTAACTTCACTTGAAAAACACGTTGATGCTTGGTAGCTACTTGAACACGTCACTGGAGAAGGAAGGGTATAGGTGTCACATGTCATAATGAGGCAGCGATTATTTCCTAACATCTGTCCCTCTATCTCCAGTAGCGGGGTGTTAAGCACCTTCCTCCACCTGTATAGATTATTGAGTAGCTTTTCAAGGAGACACGGTAGAGGCCCCAGTCTCCTGAGATTTGACATGGAGAGGAGGGATCTCATTCATTGCAGCAGGCACATCTCAACCTTCTCACACTGCAGAAGGCACATCGCAACCTTCTCACACTGCAGAAGGCACATCTCAACCTTCTCACACTACCGAAGGCACATGTCAACCTTCTCACAATGCAGCAAGCACATGTCAACCTTCTCACACTGCAGCAGGCACATGTCAACCTTCTCACATTGCAGCAGGCACATGTCAACCTTCTCACATTGCAGCAGGCACATGTCAACCTTCTCACACTGCAGCAGGCACATGTCAACCTTCTCACACTGCAGAAGGCACATGTCAACCTTCTCACAATGCAGAAGGCACATGTCAACCTTCAAATCATGTCCTATCAAAAGCAAGGATGCTATTTCTCTTTAAGTCAGGATAGTAGTGTGTGTACTTCCAGCAGTTTTAAACTTGATTCAGCTTATCAAGGAGCTAATGAGCAGCTGATTAGTAGAACCAGGTGTGTTAGAGCAGGATGGAACAAAAAGCAGCATAATGTCCACCCATGGATTACATGTTACCGGATTTCTAATTCTACGTGTTTTCATCCACTGAGATTCTACTAAATGTGTAATTAAAACACAGGGGTCTCTAAACGCTGTATGGATGCCTCCCCCCTCTCTATTCAGTCCCTTTCCGATTTGACAGTGAATTTACCGGTACTTCATCGAGCTCCAGTGGTTCGATCATAGGGGCTTCGTCGAGACGCAGCGAGCGCAGGGGGGACGAGGACAGCCTCTTCTCCCACTCGGTGAGGCCGGCCGTGTCGGCGCCCGTCTCCAGGAATGACCTCTTGAGCTCGCTGATGTTGGTTGCGTGTTTCAACAGCTCCTCTGGCGTGCCCACTGTGTCCTGAGGAACAGAAAGAGAAGTCATCTGACTGATGCTACTGCTAATTCTAGATTTTAAACGTGTCTGGATATCAATTTAATGTCGGAGTATTGTGTCCCGTTCTTTCAGGCTGTTTAACATGTATGTCCATGTTTTGAACAATACTGAAAATAACATTCTATTGAAAAAAATATGCTACTGGACGCTAGTCAGCAAGCTACAAATCAATCCTTTAAAAACAAAATTAGGTAGTGAATGAGTTCTGCAATGCAAACGCAATAGGAAATCAACGGTGTACTATGAGACGAAATTACAATTCTGAATCTTTGTGAGTGCAGCTTGTGTGCTGCTATTGAAGTAGCGTGGCTAAGTATCGTCTTGGTGACAGATTGACAAACATAATGTCCATTAATTGGATGTATGTTTATATTATGTTCACAGGTGCAGTGCAGTGTAATGAGCTGTATATACGGCATAATCTATCCAAAACAGGCAGAACATGCATTCAAAAGAACACTGCAATGCATTTGCCTCTCTTGTATACTTATGAATTATCCACATTTTGTGGTCTTAGTCTCACATAGACATCAATGCATGAATAAGTACAAATTTAACTGAAGTGAAAGTTAAGATTCACCTCTTTGTAAAGAAGTATTCATAGACATCAATTGAACCTTAATTCATCTTATTCTCTATTTATAAGCAATAACTCCCAATCTAGCATATCACATTAATGTATTACAGCAAAAACTAAATCACCCCAAAAACACTCCATGCTTACTAAGTATGTTAGCTAGTGAATCAACATTGGACAGTTCAAAACAATTTGTTATTGTGGTCAAAATGGGAAATCCACTGTTACTGGCCAAACCTAGTCCTTGACCAAAATGTCACCAATCTCCATGCACTAGCCTGGCGTTCCATACTGTACCAACCTCTAACATCAGCACACTATGTCTGACAAACACATTCTCTCCTTTAATTCGCCTTATGAAACTGTTCTGGAAGGAAAATGACAGTCATTTAGATGTTGTTGCATATAAAATCCACATCTCCTCATAGATTGCAGATCTTGATTGTGAACCCTACAGTGATTTTGAATCCCAGGTTCACAGGTTGCGGATGAAATGATCGTTTGACAAGCTGTGGATGAAATGAGAGTTAAGGCACCATACACTAGTTAATATACCTGTGTCTTTAACTCAGACTCGTCGTCTTGGTCCGACTGGCAGCATGGGAAGCATGGGAATTTGATATCAAAACCGCAATACAACACAACAGGTTATAGCTTATAAGAGAAACGATCAAATAACGCATTGAATGGATAATCAGACAGTCCGATATTGTTGAAATAGAAATATGGAACTAAAGAACGTAAGACTTCATCTGACAAGAACAGATGAGAGCTGAGGTGAAGTGTCTACCCGTGGTACAAACCTCAGTAGCTGTCAGTTCACCATCGACACAAGTGTCAGTCAGTTCCGTCTGTTTAGTAGTAACACAGTAGAACATCCAATGGACAAGCGTGAGGTGAAAGAGAACCGTGGCTGTTAGGGTTGAATGTAGGATTTCCCAGAACTCATATTTACCAAAACATTAGCCATTAGCAAAGTGGTTCAACAAAGTAGTGATTGTAAACCATTTTCGGGGTAAGAAAAACAACAGGAAATGCATTAAAACATATTCAGAAGACCTATGTCAACATCATTCCATTAGAATACATTACAGATGACTCTCCTGCCTTATCAATTTTCATCACAAATTAAATTACAGTTTGCCGTTTGCCCTTTCAAAATAAGTATTAGGACTCTACTAAGAACTCTTCTCCTAGGTAACGAGTAACTATAGACATTACATCTGCCAAAGTTAATTAAGTTTAAGCTCCTCGTCATCAACTTTCACAATGAATGAACATCACGTCTAAAGAAGCACTTTTAATTTCTACATTTGAAATAGTCTGTCCCTTTTCCCGAGTCTTCTGGCACTGATCTGAAGTCGCCTTTCAGGCAGAGTAGAGACAGTTCAGGTTCGGGGACTCTGAGTTATCCATTAGTGAGTTATCAGGGCCCTGCCTACCTGATAGAGAGCGTGGCAGAGCATGAAAGCACAGGACGGCATTCCCAGACAATGAGATTTGTAATGCTTCACTACCGTAGAAAAATTATGGCCACCTGGCTCTAGTCTGTCTGACAGAATAGCTCTGGCTGGCATAGCTAGGTTACACTCTGGGCTCCGGCATTAAACAGCTTTGGTTTTCAGAGTAGAATCTGGGCACTCAGAGGAATTTGTTTTAATGTATTATAGAGAGAGCTCAGGGGTGGACTGAGGACAGAGATAATTGATTGGGTGTGGAGAACTATACCTTGGTGTCATGTCGAATGGGAGAGGTTGGACTTGGCTGAGACATCTCGGTGGCTTTCGTGGTCTCGTCTTCCTCCTCCACCTCCACCTGCACCTCTACTTCCACCTCTTCCTCTGCCTTCCTCTCTTCCACCTTTTTCTCCGGTGTCACTGTGGTGATGAGGTCACTCACGGCAATGCCCTTCGCCCTTCCGTATAGATCCGAGCCCATCTCTGAAGCATGCACATAGACGCACATGCATGCACACGCACGCACACAGGCACGCACATACCCACACACACATACACACACACACACACAGCATTTTGCATTAAGGAATTGTCATTTTCCTCTAACTGAGGCAACATTGCAGGTTAGCAGGTTGGAGCGTGAATGTAATAAGCTGCAGGTTGTATCGGCATAGTCATCACAACCATAGACTCATAGAAGATAAACCTAAAAACACACATTAAATCCCATTCCCATTGATAATAACACTATTATTATCAACGTCAGAGCTTTTCATTCAGATATTAGCCTTGATCTGTAATTAAAGCCAATACTCCATAATCATTGTGTGGTTTGAAATGAAAAGCATCTCATAAGCAGTATTATATATTAAAATCGATATCATCAAGGGTTTCAGTCACAACAGTACGCACCTAACAAAATACCACGCTCCAGATTTATGAGAAAAGGCTATATATATATATATATATATATATATATAAATTGCTATCAGTATATATATATATATATATATATATATATATATAGCCTTTTCTCATAAATCTGGAGCGTGGTATTTTGTTAGGTGCGTACTGTTGTGACTGAAACCCTTGATGATATCAAAACCATATCTAGTTTCCATGCAGAGGTTTAAATGCTAGGGTGACTACCCTCATCATCAATTTTCAATTAACATTAGACAGCAATCCCTGATAAGCTGTCATTTTTCAGCTCCTCTATGGGCCGTACTTACAAACATTCTCTAATTGACTGCAGCTTTTGAATTCCTCCCATTGACTGATAATGAAAGCTTCAAACTGCATGCACTTAAATACCAACATAAAAACTACTGCGTCAGAACCTAAACGAGAAAGGGGGAAAAATATGCAGTTGGCAGATGATATGGTATTGGGTGTGCTGGTAAATTAGAATCATTTAATATTCCATCATCGCTATGAGTCAGCTCAGACAAAACATGCACTGCATCCCTGCCGTGAACTTAGAACACAGCTTATTAGCTTTGTTGATCATTCAGGGCATAAAACACATATCTTAAACAATGACTACTGTAACTATGTTAACTTATATCATCTCCCTACGTCACTGACAGCACAAAAAGCACTCTGAATCAATGTAACGAGCTGGGAGAATGAGCGAGCGATTGCTGAGTCTCTTAATAGATCCAGGCCACATAAGCCATTAGCGGCCAAACTAACAGAACAAGGCTGGGATTTTTTTCTCCATTTTTTTCTTCAAACAAACAACTACAAGTGAACAGCTATGAAGGGAGGGCCATGGTGCGTTCACATGCTGGACGGAGAGCCCCCCCCCCCCCCCCCCCCCCCCACCCCCCAATCAGCATGGGAGCATGCAGCGCAAGCCTGATCAGCACCGAGGGGTGTCTGTAACCAGGGCCCAAAACCAAATGGCTACCGTTGGAAAAAGTCAAAGGAAAGAAGCAGAGATGGGATCATTAACTAGCAGGCATAGTTAGCTCAGGTGCTACATCTACTGTTAGCACGTACAGAGAGACACAGTGCATAATATCTACCTGTTGGTTTAGTGCCGTTTAAACTAGCAGGTGGTTTAATTCTCGGTGATACAGTTTTTTGGGGTGAACTCCTTTTGGGTGAACTCCTATTGGGTGTACTCCTTTTGGGTGTACTCCTTTTGGGTGTACTCTGCGGAGCTGAGGAGGATTGCATAGAAATTCAATATCACGGGGGAAGATTCAACATTAACATTACACATAATATTATTCAAAGCTGAGCATTAGTTAGTCAGCTGAGCACTTGGGAGAAAGAGGGAGAGAATATTGTTTGTTTATATAATAATTTTGTAGAGTTATTGACTATGGATTTGAATATATGAACGTTAAAGAATGTGTAAGTTGTCTGGTTCACAGTATTATGGAAAGCCTCTTAAGACTAAGACACTGAATGGATACACTTTCTGATGGGATGAGAAAAGACAGTCAGACACTAAACTTTCTCCCATCAATGAAGAGTTGAGACAGAAAAATCAATGTTGCCTTTTAGGTCCAATGATACTGATGGAGTCTGAAACTAATATGGGCCCCGGGGCGGCTCATATTCAATTGATATCACAGCCAATTGGCCGAGTCTCTCTTTCAAGTCAGTTAGCTAGTGAAATCCCGCCAAAAAAGCTCTTTATTCCTAAATGAAACAGCAACATTTG
This sequence comes from Oncorhynchus clarkii lewisi, assembly GCF_045791955.1. Classification (NCBI taxonomy): domain Eukaryota; kingdom Metazoa; phylum Chordata; class Actinopteri; order Salmoniformes; family Salmonidae; genus Oncorhynchus; species Oncorhynchus clarkii. Next base: position 21,084,984 of record NC_092161.1, on the reverse strand, counting down.
CATTCAAACGGACAGGTTTTCGTCACAGCTCAGATATGACATGGGAGGGGCGACAGCATAAATACAATAAAAAACTAAATTCTCCAATTAATCAGCGAACGGGGGAGAACAAAAGCAGAGGGTGCATCGTCAAGCGAAGATGACAAAACAACACAATGGGGTGCCTGGTAAATCCCTGTGACGAGTATCCGTTCCCTCAGAAGGGGGATATAAAATAAACAATATTTTCGATTCTCTCTTCATACATAGCCGTCGTCACTACGAGCCATTTATCTGCGGCTTCCTCTGTGAGCTGGCTTGAAAAATAAAGGACTTTACCCGTGGTTTGGGGCTGGTTGATAAAGACAGGGGAGTGAGGGATGGCCCTGGGTCCTTCCAGGGAATGAAAAGGCATTGTGAGTGCAGAGCGGCAAAGATAACAATGGCTAAAAACTGTAATTAGTCTGAGCGGCGTACTGAGGCTTTAGAGCCTTCACAGCACGGCTTGCTTACGGAGGTTCTCTTAAGCTTTCATGTAGACTAAGAAATGTTGAAGCTGTCAAGCAAGCGACCACTTTCAAGACAAACGGCGCCCAAAATGGCTCTGTGGAGAATATCAACTATCGTTCTAGGGATATTCAAGGGAAAGTATTCCCTATTCACACCACACAAGTATTCCCTATTCCAGCCAATGACAGGTCTGGGAGGACTTGAGTGAATTTCAATGTGAAGACCAAATCAAGTGTGATTGATTGACAGATGTCACAAGGTGTGCAGTGGTATGGCCATTATGACAAATGGGTGCATTGATTGAATGGTGCCTGAGATGCATGTAAAAACATCTCTGGATACTGTAAATCCCTCTGACTTGGACAGCTTAGAAACAAATACTTCAGAAAAGTGTGGACATGAACACGGAGGACAAGGGCAACATATGATTTTCATAAGTGCAATGATTTAGGTTTGGTTGTTTAATAATGTCTCGTAGCTTGCTTTGTCCTGTAGTATGCTTCCCCAACTCAAACTCTATGGGGAGAAATGTGATACAATCCTCCTTCATTTCTAACCACTTCAAAGAGAAAGGTTGATGGGACTACAAACCTCCGTCCAGGCTGCGAGACATGATGTAGCGCTTGCTGGTGGAGCGCTCAAAGCAGGGCGCTGGGCGGACGATCTGGGAGCTCGCTCGTCGAGTCTGGGCCTGGGTTCTCCCGCTGTAGCGGAACTTAGAACCCAGGTTTAGGAACTTCTTGGGGGGAGTTTCTGGAGACACCAACCTAGAGGAGAGAGAGGAATGTTGAGGGCAGGAGAACAAAGAGGAGACATTAATCTACCTAGAGGTCAAGAAAGACACACAATTACAGCAGGGATGGGCAAATGGTCCTAGAGGGAAGCAGTGTGTGCAGGCAATTGTTCCAACCCAGCATGAAGTTAACCAAGACAATGTTCAATAACTATGGATTTACATCCAAAACCCTTCACTGAAATGGCAGATGTCTACACGTTGAGGTGGTGGCCCAGGTCTCACCTGAAAAAGGTGTGGTGCTCCACGCAAACCTTCCATAATCTCTTGGCCGCCCTATGGTTGGGGAGCTTGAACCCAATTGTACTTTCAAACTGCTCAAACTGATGACAAAACATACAGAAAAAACACACAAACACAGGGATCATCAACTAGATTCAGCCGCGGGACAATTTCTTTCTTGAGCGGATGGTCGGGGTGCCGGAACATATAATTTGTTGACTGCAAAAAAAAAAAGTCCAAACAGATATAATGTTAGATTAAAAGATAATCATTTCAAACCTTGCATACATTTCTATATGATCATGTGTCTCTCTCTTATGCGTGGGAATACTTAGGAACAGATTTCTTAAATTAAAATCACTTGGAGCTAATTTCCTGGTGTTTTTACAGTATTTTATTTCCAACAATAAATGTTGTATTTATTTTTGCTCAGAATACTTGGAGGGCCAAATAAAACCACCCGTGGGCCAAATTCGGGCACACGGGCCACCAGTTGGGGAACCCTGTTCTATGTGATGCTATTCTATGTGATGCCATTCTATGTGATGTGCATACTACCTTCATACATGAAACAGGATCGGGACATTGCTTTCATGTCAGCAGGGCCTTATACTGATATGCTTACCTCTCCAGGGCGTATTTTGATGTAGAAATTATTCCTTTTGTAGGAGATCTTGAGGACCTTGGGCCAGGCAAACCTGTTGATGCGCAAGCGATCGCGGTAGATCAGAAGACCACTGGAGCACACGCCCAACATGATCTCAACACCCTCGGAATCCTGGGAAGGAATGTCAGGAAGCGTGGTTAACAACCTGACACTACTCAAACGAGAGTCCGGGTTGCAAAATTCCTGAAACTTCCACAAAGTGGGATTTCTGAAAAAACCTGGGAACTTTGGTCAAGTTTGTGGAATTTTGTTACTAATCTCACATTGAGGAAGCCTAGGTGTCAGTCAGTTTTGGTCTTAGTCAGCCCACCTATTGGTTGTTGTCCTTAGTTTACTGTCTGCAGGGCTATTCAACTTCATGCCTGAAGGGCCAAAGGGCTCCTGGCTTTTTTTACTAACTAGTAATTCATTGATTGATTGAATGTCACTGATTGGCCCAGAGAGTCCAGAAGTGTTTCGTTCCTCCAGGCCTGGAGTTCTAATAGCCCTGGTCTACAGTATGCCTATAGACTTATTCCTAATCTTTTCTAGACTCTACCAAACATGATAACAGCAGAGTAGTTGACTAATGCCAAAACAGATTGACAACCAGGCTAAAAAAAGTTTCTGATTGTTTAAAACAAAAATGGTTGACATTATCAGACACCACCACTTTCTCCTACAAAGAAGTGAGGCAGCCTGAGATGACTGGCGATACGGCAAGCCAAATACAATGCATTATTCAATGAAGGATTCAAATGAGCTTTCTAAAAAAATGATAATTGAAATGAAAACATAATGAGAGCTGTGGTAATGTTGATGAACATATTTCACAAACCGTCGCCAAACCAAGAACTCAAGAGACAAGAAAATGACCTACATTACCGGAAACCAATTATTTATCCTAAATCGCCTCTTTCACAGCTCCTACTTTCACTAGTTATCTGTCTGGCTTAGCCAGGAGCAAGTATTGGGCTCTTTCTCAATTGTCTAAGAAGTCTGTCCTCTCATTGCACTCAGCTGAAAGAACTGAGCAGGTGAAAGCCAGCCTAATCATGATCTTGCACCATAATGTTTTTACCTGTCACGTTCCAATCAGTGCAGATTAAGTTAAGGAGATGAGAGGGAGGAAGCAATTGAGAGCCAATTTACAGAGCACAGTGATGTACGTGTCATAGCTATTTAAAAGTAGTTCTATGGTAGTAACGAGCAAAGCTGAGGTATTTTCATCTACTCTGTCTAAAGTCTAATTCTATGTTCCAATGTCCACACTAGCATACCACATGCCTAGTTGCTTCATTCAAGAGGCATGTTAATGTGGATATTGGATGTAGCCTAAATGTGGGGTTAAAATGGCAAATACTAGTCACATGACATCACAATGATGAGGCCTTCCCCAAAAGGTCTTAAAGTCTGCAGATGAGCACAGTCAGGCTGCCACAGAGCAGATGGGGGGGCAGAGGGTGGTCCACAACTCCCTGTGTGTGGGATATGAAAACTGGGGCTATGAGGGGATGCAGTATACCATGGGGGGGGGCGATATCCTACACCTCACAACAGCCACCTAAGAAATTACAATCATCCACGATATCAACTTGAAATTGTGGTGAGACAACCCCACAGCCCTAAACGATGGACTCTAACAGTCCATGGTCATGCACGAAGACAGGGGTTTTCAGACAGGAACACATGTAACATACATGTAACTTTACATACACACAAACAAAATGCAAGCCTTACCTCGCCCTTAGCTGGAGACAAGCACTCAAACAGGCTTCCTACCAACTAGGCCATTCAGTAAGAATAAGACAAAAAAAGATAAAAACAGTCTGATCTGACCAAACGGAGGGAAAGTTTCCATGCCATCAGTGAGTCTGTTATGAGTGTTTTATGTGTTCCATACTTATTTGGTTATGAATGAAAATCATAAGTGCATGTCATTATTTCATGTTTTTTTTTTCATGACAAAACACTGTTTACTCTCTGACGCAAGTGGTGCTAGGAGGTGTTGTGAAACGGTTTTTGGTGAACGATTTTTCCTCATGGTGCGTTGGGGTTACTTGAGGTCAGATGATATAACCCACATTACATAGCTGGGTCAGGCTATATTTACATGGCTGGCAACAGAAATACAATTTTCCAAACAATGTTTCTTCGATAAAGACAAAAAATAACCATATTTGTAAAAGGTTCAGCTAAAATCTAAAATAAGCTCTTTCTCCTCTCCTATTGCTTCTTGAGAATATTCAATCTGACAATGTTCTTTTATCTAACCGTGCCATGTCCATTAAAATCTATGCCAGTGAATTGGGCCAGTTTTTGATTTGCTTGGTTATATAACAGTGTTGTGTAGATAGGTGATTAGTTAGTCCTAAAATGTCATTCCCAGCTGACATTGCAAACAACATTAACAACCAACCGAGGCACAAAGTAACAACTAGAACAAAATTGAACACAAAACAGAGAGGACATTAGCTAGTGATACGCAGACCATAAAAAGTGTACGCACCTTTGACAGGCTAAAATAATGAATTTGGTAGCAAGGTTAAATTAGTTCATTTCAAAGCCTATGTAAGTGATATCCTTCATTCCCTGCACTTGTGGGGTTTGAGGTGTCACTTAGGGCAGTACATAACACCATGGTTTGGATCTAAGGATTCAAACAACAAAGATGCAAATGGCTATTCAAGCTGCTGGCGGTCAAAGGACAGGGAACCAGGCAGAATCATGCAGGTCATAACAACAGGGCTTTTTCAATTCATGGCAGAGCAGACATTTTGAAAAAAACAACAACAACAGGGTTGGGGTCAATAACAGGTGTTTGTATACGTTGAATATGGCCCCTTTACCTTGGCATGGTGAAGGTCCACTCCGTACATGGACAGCTTCTTCACGTTCTCGAGGAAGTGCATCTCAGCCTCAGCTGGCATCATTCCTCTGGAGAGAGAGACAAACACACTCAGAGGGTTTTGTATGTTTTTTTATACAGTAACTGTTCAGTCCATGACCGTCTCTTCCAATAGGTTATATAGACAGAAAGACAGAAAAATGTAGACAGACAGACAAACAGACTGAGCTGTAGTTCTAGACACAGAGACTGACTTGTAGTTCTAGACAGACAGACAGAGACTGACTTGTAGTTCTAGACAGACAGACTGACTTGTTGTTCTAGACAGACAGACAGACTGACTTGTAGTTCTTGTGCAGGTCCATGACCTTCTCCTCCAGCTCCTTGGTTTGGTTGGGGGCAAAGCGGAACTCGCTGACGTAGTCTGTCCCAGACTCCTCTGGATCGTAGTCCCCCAACTCTGATTGGACTGTGTAGGATCCCAGCACCGTGTGGGTGGCAAAGGAGCAGGGCAGACGCCCCGACACCACGTCATCTCTCAACTGGAGGCACAGGTAATATCTGAGAGTGAAAGGGGGAGGAAGGAGGAGGGACAGAGAAATAGGGGTGGGGAAGGGAGTTTGTCGGAGAAAAATAAGTGTGAGAGAAAGGAAAAAAAAGAGAACGAGAGAGTTAATTGGCAGCCAAATGCACAAAGCACAGTAATGAATTGATAAAAAAAACGTGTCATTATGCTAATGTGAAACCCTGAGGACAGAAGAATAAAAACATCCCAGGTGACTCAGACAGCTATTTGGTGAATGTAGACATCCCAAAGGTACAAAAATAGCAAACCTCTTGAAAAAGGACCTAGTGGACAGCTTCCCGAAGGTGAAACTAGAGAAAGTGTTACCTTGTAATATCCTCAGACAGCTGGGCAGGGTCTGGAGGGTAAAACTTCACGTTGAATGAAAAATTCCAGGCGACTCCTGGAGCGTACAAAAACAAGCGGGTCATTCAAATGACCATTGAACAGTAGGATAGATCCTTTCAGCCTGAGTAACTAGCATGCTGGCTAACATTCAAACCATGCAGAGAAATAATATCCAAATACCCATATTCCACGCACCTCTGATCTGTTTCTTCATCTCTTTAGATGGGTCTAACCAGTTCTGTGAGAATTCAAGAGGACAGTGTCAATTCACCTCTACAAAATAACCAAAATACCCCTAATTACACAGAAAAATCAAAAAGAGAAATTCCACCTTTTGGTTTTCGATATCCCGGAATGTGATGCCAAAGTAGTCCTTTTCCAGGAGGTTAAGCTGCTCACAAACTTTGTGGAATAACACATGGCCTCTCTCCCGTTTCTGCACAGAAAAGCACATGAAAAACTCTTATTCTATAAATGCTACAAACATACATTGGAAAGATTACTGCGGCAGACCATTTTTCTATTATCTAACCCCTCCTGAATGATAATGGTGTGTCACTGCGCTAAACTGTGATGTATTCCTCCAACGGGGTCAGGAGCAATTTAATGAAAGATAGGCACTGTAAAGAGTATTCAGACACACACACACACACACACACACACACACACACACACACACACACACACACACACACACACACACACACACACACACACACACACACACACACACACACACACACACACACACACACACACACACACACACACACACACACACAGTCATGTCTGCCGCTGTGGGTGCCAGTCTTCCTACCATAACTCCACTCTCTACAGGGGAAGGGGGTTGCCTGTCAAAAGGGCTCCACTCCCATCTCCCAGCATCACACCATGTTATGTCACATCATGATCCCTGTACTAATGGCTGTTACCTTGCCTGGCCCTCACAGGGCGAGATCCAAGGCTTTCAGAACCACGATACGTCAACCTGTGAGGCTCCTATTGCTAGCTCTAAATTAGCAACATGCCTTAACGCTTTGTAAAAATAGCCCAATTAAGCCAGGGGTAAAGGGGGCTGACACAGTAGACTTCTTCCAAATATGTCACCTTGAAACGGACAAAGATTTGAAGGGTTATCTTTTGTAACGTTTTTTGTAGAGGACTAGGTGTGGTAAAACTAGGTTATTTTGTAGTGCTTCTGGAGTAGTAGCTAGGTGTGTTAAAACAAACCAAGTGTCCGAATGAATACTTGAGATGGGCTACACAGAAGTTATCCCATCCAAGCTAAACAAAGTACAAAATAACTGTGCGTGTACTGTATGTGCGTGAATGTGTGTGTGTGCGTATGTGTGTGTGTTTGTGTGTGTGTGTGCAGCAAAAAACACACAGGAGACAAGAAAATCCCATATTTTCACAGTGTATTCGTAAAGTATTCAGACCCCTTTCCTTTTTCCACATTTTGTTACGTTACAGCCTTATTCTAAAATAGTTGTTTTTTTTTATTCTTAATTTTTTTTCTCTCTTTGTAAATTCAATTGATTAGACATGATTTGGAAAGGCACACACCAGTGCATGTCAGAGCAAAAACCAAGCCATGAGGTTGAAAGAATGGTCCGTAGAGCTCAGAGACAAGATTGTGTCATTGAAGGTCCCCAAGAACACAGTGGCCTCCATCATCTTTAAATGGAAGAAGTTTGTAACCACAAAGACTCTTGCTAGAGCTGGCCGCCCGGCCAAACTGAGAAATCAGGGGAGAAGGACCTTGATCAGGGAGGTGATCAAGAACCAGATGATCCCTCTGACAGAGCTCTAGAGTCCCTCTGTGGAGATGTGATAACCTTCCAGAAGGACAACCATTTCAGCAGCACTCCACAAACCAGGCTTTTATGGAAGAGTGACCAGACGGAAGCCACTCCTCAGTAAAAGGCACATGACAGCCGGTTATGAATTTGCGAAAAGGCAGCTAAAGAACTCTAAACGTGAGAAACAAGATTCTCTGGTCAGACAGATTCTCTGGTCAGACAGATTCTCTGGTCTGTTGAAACCAAGATCGAACTCCTTGGCCTGGAGGAAACCTAGCATCATCCCTACAGTGAAGCATGGTGGAGGCAGCATCATGCTGTGGGGATGTTTTTCAGCGGCAGGAACTGGGAGACTAGTCAGGATCAAGGGAAAGATGAACGGAGCAAAGTACAGAGAGATCCTTGATGAAAACCTGCTCCAGAGCACTCAGGACCTCAGACTGGGGAAAAGGTTCACCTTCCAACAGGACAATGACCTTAAGCACACAGCCAAGACAACGCAGGAGTGGCTTCGGGACAAGTCTCTGAATGTCTTTGAGTGGCCCAGCCAGAGCCTGGACTTGAACCCGATCGAACATCTCTGGAGAGACCTGAAAATAGCAGCGCAGCAATGCTCCCCATCCAACCTGACAGAGCTTGAGAGGATCTGTAGAAAAGAATGTGAGAAACTCCCCAAATACAGGTGTGCCAAGCTTGTAGCGTCATACCCAAGAAGGCTTGAGGCTGTAATCGCTGCCAAAGGTACTTCAACAAAGTACTGAGTAAAGGGTCTGAATACTTATGTAAATGTGATATTTCCGGTTTTGCAAACATTTCTAAAAACCTGTTTTTGCTCTGTCATTATGGGGTATTGTGTGTCGATTGATGAGAAAAAGACAAACGATGTAATCCATTTTAGAATAAGTCTGTAACGTAACAAAATGTAGAAAAAGACAAAGGGTTGTAAATACTTTCCGACTGTACTGTATAAATGAGGAAAATGCTCATCTCCGTGATTTACTGTGAAATGCAGTCAAGCGATTTCCCAGGTCGTACGACCTCTTGGGGTTAAAGGTCGACCGATTAATCGGAATGGCCAATTAATTAGGGCCAATTTCAAGTTTTCATAACAATCGGAAATCGGTATTTTTGGACACCGATTTGGCCGTTTTTATTTATTTATTTACACCTTTATTTCATCTTTATTTAACTAGGCAAGTCAGTTAAGAACACATCCTTATTTTCAATGACGGCCTAGGAACGGTGGGTTAACTGTCTTGTTCAGGGGCAGAACGACAGATTTTTACCTTGTCAGCTCAGGGATTCAATCTTGCAACCTTGCGGTTAACTAGTCCAACGCTCTAACCACCTGCCTCACGAGGAGCCCGCCTGTTACGCGAATGCAGTAAGAAGCCAAGGTAAGTTGCTAGCTAGAATTGAACTTAATCAATCATAATCGCTAGTTATAACTACACATGGTTGATGATATTACTAGTTTATCTAGCGTGTCCTGCGTTGCATATAATCGATGCAGTGCACATTCGCGAAAAAGGACTGTCGTTGCTCCAACGTGTACCTAACCATAAACACCAATGCCTTTCTTAAAATCAATACACAGAAGTGTATATTTTTAAACCTGCATATTTAGCTAAAAGAAATCCAGGTTAGCAGGCAATATTAACCAGGTGAAACTGTGTCACTTCTCTTGCGTTCATTGCACGCAGAGTCAAGGTATATGCAACAGTTTGGGCCGCATGGCTCATTGCGAACTAATTTGCCAGAATTTTACGTAATTATGACATAACATTGAAGGTTGTGCAATGTAACAGGAATATTTAGACTGATGGATGCCACCCGTTAGATGAAATACGGAAGGAACGGTTCCGTATTTCACTGAAAGAATAAACGTCTTGTTTTCGAGATGATAGTTTCTTGATTCAACCATATTAATGAACTAAGGCTCGCATTTCTGTGTGTCATTATGTTATAATTAAGTCTATGATAGAGCAGTCTGACTGAGCGATGGTAGGCACCAGCAGGCTCATAAGCATTAATTCAAACAGCACTTTTGTGCGTTTTGCCAGCAGCTCTGCAGTTTATGACTTCAAGACTATCAACTCCCGAGATTAGGCTGGTGTAACGATGTGATGTGAAATGGCTAGCTAGTTAGCGGGGTGTGCGCTAATAGCGTTTCAAACGTCACTCGCTCTGAGACTTGGAGTAGTTGTTCCCCTTGCTTTGCATGGGTAACGCTGCTTCAAGGGTGGCTGTTGTCGTTGTGTTCCTGGTCCGAGCCCAGGTATGAGCGAGGAGAGGTACGGAAGCTATAGTGTTACACTGGCAATACATCCAATAGTCAAAGGTATATGAAATACAAATGGTATAGAAAGAAATAGTGCTATAATTCCTATAATACCTACAACCTAAAACTTCTTACCTGGGAATATTGAAGACTCATGTTAAAAGGAACCACCAGCTTTCATATGTTCTCATGTTCTGAGCAAGGAACTTAAACGTTAGCTTTCTTACATGGCACATATTGCACTTTTACTTTCTTCTCCAACACTTTGTTTTTGCATTATTTAAACCAAATTTAACATGTTTCATTATTTATTTGAGGCTAAATTGATTTCATTGATGTATTATATTAAGTTAAAATAAGTGTTCATTCAGTATTGTTGTAAATGTCATTATTACAAATAAATGTTAAAAAATCGTCCGATTATTCGGTATTGGCTTTTTTTGTCCTCCAATAATCGGTATCGGTATCGGCATTGAAAATCATAATCGGTCGACCTCTACTTGGGGTACCACTTAACCACCACAACCTTATTAAACACCCAGTAATATAGGAACAATATAAACTATGTGCATTAGCCATGGGCAGCTAACAGCTAACGCTAAAGAGGATAATCTCTGCAGCCTTAATTTCCCCTTCCAATCACCAGATGACATCAGCGATGTCACTCACTGTCTGAGTGACCCAAACAACATCCAAACAAAGAATGTAGCTCCTGAACAATGAGGACAAACAGAGATGGAGAGATAAAGGTGTTTCCACTTCCCTAGCTCCTCTACCGCGCTACATCCATTACTAGGGCTCAATCTCAAATCACTCCCTTCTCCTTGGCCCTCCATTTGCTCGCTCCCGTGCGCCTCCGCCAATTGCACACGTGTCCCAAAGCTGAGGGACCGAAAATGATCGAGGGTTTAGGGGCTAATTAGACCTTCCGATAGCCACTTCGGCCAAGCCAGCAAGGCTTCAGAGTGAAGTACTATCCCGACACGCACCGCAATATCTATGGAGTTGGCGCAGTTTTCTACTAAAGAATGGAGAGGCGTGCCTAATTATACGCCACATGTATTAGCTAACAGATGAAATACCTCCCAAATTAAATGTTGAACTGTTACTGAGTTTATATCTTGTAAAACAACAGGGGGGGATTTGTTCATTTGATTTTCATGCTTTTTAAAAACTATTTAACGAGTGTGTCCTGAAGTTGATGGGTTTATTGATCCCATCGCCACTCACACTGGAAGTCGTTCTCAGAGTTCTGTCAGCAACACGTAACAACGGAGGGCCCTCCGAGCAAGTCGGTAGGGGCGAGGGGGGGATTTGGATTCACTATAGGAGTGTTGTTGTGACATTGATGGGGCTGATGGGTAGTTAAGTGGAATGTTGTAGAGGTGACTTGGGAGGTTAGAGCGACATTGATGATTCAGACCATGTGACCCAGAAGCGGAGTGGCCTGTGACAGACGTGACACTGTGCATGTCACTGTGAGAGAGAAGGGGATGTCACGCTATCACCCGCTTCTCTCTTTTTATCCCCTCAGTAAACTTCTTGCCCCTCTCTCACCTCTCTCTAAAGGTACTATCTACAATCTAAAAGGGTTATTCGGTTGTCGCCATAGGAGAACCCTTTTTGGTTCCAGGCAGAACCCTTTTGGTTCCAGGTAGAACCCTTTTGGGTTTCATGTAGACACTTTTCCCAGAGGGGTCTACATGGAACCGACATTTGTTCTATGTGGAACCAAAAAGGACAACCAAAGAACCCTTTTGGAACCCTTTTTTCCACCGAGTGTATCCATCTCCCTTCTCCCCTCAAGCCTTTCCACTCTCCTCTCTACCTCTCCTTTCCCCACTCTCCTGACCTCTATCCCCTCACTCCTAACCTCTATCCCCCCAAAACATTACCATATCTCTCCTCACCTGCCTTATCCACTCTCTTCCTTTTCTGTCCTCTCCTCCCTCATCGCTCTCCTCCCCTCTCTTATCCACCTTTCTCCCCCCCTATCTCTCCTCTGTCCTCTCTGCCAGGGAAAGAGCCAGTCAATAATCACTGCAACATGTTTAGCCCGGAGCCACACCCCTCTCTTCGCAATGTCGCTTTCCAATGGCCACCTACGCAGAGCGACCAGCAAACGACCGAGCCAACCGGCCACAATGCTTTATCTTTTTCCATTGAATGTACCGACTAATCTGGCCATATCCAGCCTGGGGCTCAAACTGCACTAATAGATTGGTTTCTCTCCAGTAGTTGGTCGACAGAGTTGGCTAGAAGCTGAAGAACAGAACCTCTGTTTTTTTGTGGAGACAAAGCAGTAAATGTGTAGGAATGGACAGATTTATACAGAGTGATGGATGTCTGCTTAGAGGGAAAACGCCGGTGTTGGCCAAAAAACTGTCTGATTATGCGCCAGTGGGGGATGGGGTGTTTTTCAATGTATACAGCCAAGTATTAGGTTTAAGGGGAGTTTATTACAATAATGTTAAAAGCAGAGTGAATTCCATTGGGGCAAGCTTCCATAGTCTTTAATTATGTTAAGATCAGATAATACAGGAAATAAAGGAAAAGCCATGCATATAGATAAGCTTGCTAACCTATATTGTCAGTGTTAGTCTTCCAGTAGAATAAGACCATTAATGTCCACTCAATTCATGTAGACAGAGGTGACTTTGTAGAATGAGACGTCATCAATTCAGCTTGATAAAAAAACTATTTCAAGACAACTTTGAGCCAACCCCACAAAGTATGACTTGAGAAAGAAATTATAAGTCAGTGAGACTAACTTTGATAAATACATGTCCTGCCCCCTCTGATCCCTGCTGAACTCTGCAACACACACACACGCACACGCACACGCACACACACACACCAACCCATCCCTACACGCACATTAACCCACCTACCTGCAAAACTCCCCTCAACCCCAAGTGGTGACCCCCTCCACCCACCTCCACCACACAGGTGTAGTCGGAGCCATCAAGCAGGTTGACCTTGCACTGCATGGTCTTGTAGCTGCGGACGCTCCGGCCTCCACCGGGAGACCTGGACAGCTTACTGGTGGACGACCTGTGTGAGGTCCTGTCCTCCTCCACCTGCGATGGCTCAAGCTGATTCTCCTGTGGGACCACGCCTCCCTCCGCTCTCTCGCCCTTCTGGACAAGGGGGGCACAGGTTTTAACATAGCACTGTGATGAGAATGTTAAAGTGTGTTGATTATGATAATGTGTTGTTTTGGACTCAACAGGTTGTGACACGAATGGTCAAGTGGAATAAATAGTTGGTGGGCCGGATGAATGTGACGGAAATGTTAAAGGTATACTTCTGGATTCTGGCAATGAAGCCCTGTATCTACTCAGATTAACTTTCTATTTTTATGTCTTTGCGTCAGAGTGTGAATTACATCATGACATTCGGGAGGGGGAGCAATTTTTTTGATGATCCTAATAATAAATACATTATTTAAATGGGAAAAATAAATTACTTTTTAATGGGGCTTGAACACAACCAGTCATGATGCTGTAGATAAAGTTTTTTTTGCCAAAATCCAGAAGTATCCCTTTAAGGAGAAATTATTTGGACACTTGTTGATTATAAACCTGAATAGTACTACTGTGGCTGTTTGATATGTATCAAATGTTTCAAATTCAGACATTTAAAGCCTATTCCCAGGTCATTTACTGTATAGGCTAAATGAGGATGACGGTGCCAAAGACAGTACAGTATGAAGATAGGTTTCTCCAATATAAATACACGATCATGCTTTTAGGCGATGTCATAGCAACGCTGGCTAGCTAAGCTCAAGCTCAGAAACAGGTCATCAGGTCTAACGGCCGTCTTGTGCCGGACTGCGCATGTGCAGGCCGTTAAATCAAAGGCACTCCTTCGATATAAAGTGTTTTTGATGAAAATGCAAATGTTTTAGATTTGGATTGTCACTTTCATGAGGTTGGAGTAATAACATGTTTAACTACTTAAGTCATTGACTCGAATCTAGGTTGTGCCTTTAGATTTAGAGAAAATGTACAAATAAGGAATAATTTTCACTTCTCTCATTAACTTCACAAACCCTGGCCGTGTCTAATTGGCTTGCTTCACAACCGTTCCCGGAAGTCTCGCGATGTTGCACCTCTGGGTTTAGAAACTCTATTACGGTGCTATTTTTTGTGGGTGTGGCTAACCTGCTTCTTCCTGACAGGCGTGCTGTGGGCGGCGGCCGGGGGGAAAGACTCCGCCTCCAGGAGTGGAACCGCACTGGCCTCCTGCTGGTCCGCGCTGGACTCTGAATTTGGTTCTGTCGTCATGACGATTCACCCTACAACACAGCAAATAAATACACACAAAAGAAGATGGAAGAATTTCGACTGAGACAAAAAAAATAAAAATTCAACACAAGACAACAGTTGCAACACATGCTCTAATACATGGCCACATTTCAAGATACAACTGAAATCTAACAAATTGAAAATGAAATGCTATAATAATCTGTACCCTGAATACTTTCTGCAATGCAGACATAATCATATTTCCAACCACTACACCGTCAATCTGAGGAAGAGATGTGTTATTCTGGGATCAATCAAGAATAACCTGCATAGCAATGAAGTACACTTTCTCACTGCTGACGCCAAACATATCTAGGACAACAGCCATGATAAGAAGCTCTTGTAATGTGAAAGTCAACATTGATTTGACTACTAATGTATTTTACATAGCTTCAAGGTTGAAACAGAGGTGACACTACAGTACTTCTCTATATAATAAGCTTCCTTGAGACAGCAGTGATTCAACTCAGATTAAATCAGTGAAGAGTTGTGAGACACGTCACACTCGCCCCAGCATTAATATACCTCAATGTCTCATTGTGACAGTCCATCAGTGTCCACCAAGTGTCTTTCAAATTTAAATGAATCGAGGTGTAACTCGTAACTACAACAGTGCAGTACAATTTACAGTACTATATTTTTGATATGCATGATAATGGCCCCATTTTCCATTGACAAACCATAAGGACTTATAATGTTGTGTATATGGGTTCCCCTGAGAACACACTGTAATGGTACAACCCCTTCAATATATTCAGCTGTCTGAAAGGACAAAGTCAGTAAAAAATATCAAATGCGTCTTTATTCTGTAAAGAAAACGACACTCTACACTCCATTACAGTTCATTCGCTTATCATCTGACACCTTATAAACAACCTATTACCATTTAATAATTCCCACGTGCTAACTCCAAAATAATCACAATGAATATGTATTAATGTCAGTAAGATGTATCCATGCTGTAATGAATCTGTAATAAATCTTAGTAGTAAGGAAAGGGCAATGTTAGTATGTGAACTTTAGCCAGCATAGCTGGAAGTGTTTGGCTGGGGAAGTGTGGCTTTCACACACGCACGTACGCACGCACACACACACACACACACACTAACAGTGGGCTGTGGCAGGGTGGTCAGAGCTTTAGGGCTATTTATACTGTATCACCAGTGTTTACCCACAACATGGGACTGGGCTCATTTACCCCTTCAGGTCTACACACACATGGTGCAGGGTTTCCAGTATCACACACATAGACACACATGTGCACACACACACACACTAATGCACAAAAATATGGGCAAACACACACAGACATATTAAACGTAAACATGCTGAGGCATGCACACACATGCACGTAGACAGGTGCCATGACACCCCTACCCACACGTGGCCACTAAGGCCCATGGCAGTCAGAGTATGCAGGGTTCAAATATGTACCACACCCAATCAGCTACTACTGTAACGGCCAGTTAAGAGTTATGTTCTTTACTGCTTTCCCTCAGAAACTAAGTCAAAGTCGCACTTGAGTTGTTTGAACATCTTACAAAAACATGCCCTCAGCAACACATCATGAACTGCCGTTGAACTCACTGCGTTCATTCCATAATGCTTTAATTCAATTAATGCTCAGCGTTGCGATGAATACAGATAATACAAAGACTCTGTGAGGTCCACCAGATACACATCCCCTAGAGAAACACTTTTGAGAGTATTTCATTCTTCCTCATTCAACAACGGGTTTATCCTAGCTGGGTTTGGAATGGGCTCTGTGGGCCGTAAGCCTGTGGAACCTTCTCTTGGTTTAATCTACAATCTGTAATATAGGTCAGTGTGCACTGCTGACCAGGCAGAAGGTTGTCAGACACACTATAAGCTCTCCATCCGTTTATTCCAACCAAAGAGGTGACGGATTGGAGGAGCCCAGCTATGAGGACCGGACCCTGTTGCCATGAAAACCATAAATATAAGCAATAAAAACGTCAATACCAATCTCCAAAATGATTTTCCATATCCGAGCTTCAGGAAAAAGCGGATGTAAAAGCTGGAAGGGAAGGGATGTAGACTAACTACGATAGGAGTATGTGTCTGCATAATGAACCAAATACAAAAAAAGAGGGCTGTGGCGGTCACGAAATTTCATCAGCCGGTGATCGGCAAGCAAATAAATGTCGGTCTCACGGTAATTGACCGTTAACATAAACATATTTAGCATCTCCTGGCTTCCACACAGCCTACAAGACACTGATGCAGACCTTTGGAACATTTCCATTTTAAAAAGTCTAATAAATCCATGTAATATCGTCTACACCATCACAATAAATCCATGTAATATCGTCTACACCATCACAATAAATCCATGTAATATCGTCTACACCATCACAATAAATCCATGTAATATCGTCTACACCATCACAATAAATCCATGTAATATCGTCTACACCATCACAATAAATCCATGTAATATCGTCTACACCATCACAATAAATCCATGTAATATCGTCTACACCATCACAATAAATCCATGTAATATCGTCTACACCATCACAATAAATCCATGTAATATCGTCTACACCATCACAATAAATCCATGTAATATCGTCTACACCATCACAATAAATCCATGTAATATCGTCTACACCATCACAATAAATCCATGTAATATCGTCTACACCATCACAATAAATCCATGTAATATCGTCTACACCATCACAATAAATCCATGTAATATCGTCTACACCATCACAATAAATCCATGTAATATCGTCTACACCATCACAATAAATCCATGTAATATCGTCTACACCATCACAATAAATCCATGTAATATCGTCTACACCATCACAATAAATCCATGTAATATCGTCTACACCATCACAATAAATCCATGTAATATCGTCTACACCATCACAATAAATCCATGTAATATCGTCTACACCATCACAATAAATCCATGTAATATCGTCTACACCATCACAATAAATCCATGTAATATCGTCTACACCATCACAATAAATCCATGTAATATCGTCTACACCATCACAATAAATCCATGTAATATCGTCTACACCATCACAATAAATCCATGTAATATCGTCTACACCATCACAATAAATCCATGTAATATCGTCTACACCATCACAATAAATCCATGTAATATCGTCTACACCATCACAATAAATCCATGTAATATCGTCTACACCATCACAATAAATCCATGTAATATCGTCTACACCATCACAATAAATCCATGTAATATCGTCTACACCATCACAATAAATCCATGTAATATCGTCTACACCATCACAATAAATCCATGTAATATCGTCTACACCATCACAATAAATCCATGTAATATCGTCTACACCATCACAATAAATCCATGTAATATCGTCTACACCAGGGGTGTCAAAGTCAAATGGACGGAGGGCCAAATAAAAAAATCAGCTACAAGACGAGGGCCGGACTGTTCGAATGTTCATTGAAAAATTTTTAAATGACGCATATAGTCTAGTGAACCTAATTGAACCTACTGAAAACCTAACAAATATATTACAATATGATCAGATAAATAAAGCAATATTTTCTTATGGCTCTGTCAGTAATCTTTAATTTTCAACAGACACAAAAGACAAATTTCCTTTATATAAATATCCCCATAACATGAACATTAAATGAAAGAAACCGGTATTCAAGGCACCATCAGTAGACTATATTTTCTATTTTAGCAAAAGTGGGCTAAATTTACTTCAAAGAAAAAACAATAATAGCAATTTTCTATCATCCACTCAACTGAAATATTTTTAAAATATAATTGGATTGAAATACAAAAAAATAAAGTGCAAAAATCTATTAATCAAAAACAACACTTTGTTTAAGGAGAAGTAACATGCAGTGAAAACAAATATTAAATTTTAACTTTTAAACTTGAACTGAGTAAAAACTCTAAATATGTGATTGCACAGTAATGTTCACTTGTTTGAGGTTGAGGGTGATACTTGGTGGTGTCCCATCTTTTCCACAAGTTCATCAATGTTCGGGGTAAGGCTCTGAGCTGAAGAAATCCTCAGAATTGAGTGGAGGTGTTCAGCAGTAAGTCGACTTCTGTGTGATGTTTTGTTCAGGTTCATCAAAGAAAACAGTTGTTCACACAGGTATGTGCTGCCAAACATAGACAACGTTTGAGCAGCCTGGATGCGCAGCTGGGGCATTGTGCCGGGGAGGAAACGGGCGAACTCCGCAGCACCCACTGCCGCATATTTTGCCCTCAGTGCATCATTGCATTGGAGGTCAATCAACTCCATTTGGAGGTTTGGTGGTGAGCTTTCCACGTCAACAGCAAATGGGTTACCGAGCAGTTCCAACCTGCTTTTTTGTGCTTCAAAGTCAGCAAATCGGCGTCGAAAGTCAGCGGCAAGCATACCTATTTTATCAGCCAACTGTGTGCTCGGGAACGCACTGGTAGAGAGCTTCTCTTTCATGGTCTGGCAGCTGGGAAAGTGGCTCAAATTTTCTTTCCGCATCTGCGTCTCCCACAGAGTCAGTTTGGTTTTAAATGCCTTCACTGTACTGTACATATCAGAGATGACACGATCCCGACCCTGCAGCTGCAAGTTTATTGCATTCAGATGACTCGTAATGTCACACAGAAAAGCCATTTCACACAGAAACATTTCGTCTCGGAGTTGTGTTGTGTCTTTCCCTTTGCTGTCCAAGAACAGACAAATCTCCTCACGAAGCTCGAAACATCTTTGAAGCACCTTTCCCTGGCTTAGCCATCGCACCTCTGTGTGATAAGGCAAATCACCATGCTCCGTTTCTAACTCCGTCAGAAATGCCTTGAACTGGCGGTGATTCAAACCTTTGGCTCTGATAAAGTTAACTGTGCGCGTGATGATGCTCATTACATGCTCCATTTTCAAGGCTTTACCGCACAACGCTTCCTGGTGTATGATACAATGATAAGCTGTCAGCTCACCTGTCGCGTTTTCCTCTTGCATCTTTTCCCGTATCTTCGCCACCAGTCCGCTCCTGTGTCCACACATCGCAGGTGCTCCGTCGGTTGTCAAACCCACGAGTTTTTCCCAAGGCAGCTCCATCTCATTTACACATCTTGACACCTCTTCATACAAATCATGCCCCGTAGTTGTGCCATGCATAGGACGTAAAGCCAAAAACTCCTCTGTCACGCTTAGGTTGGAGTCCACTCCGCGGATGAAAATTGACAACTGGGCAATGTCAGAAATGTCGGTGCTCTCATCCACAGCCAAGGAATATGCAATAAAATCTTTTCCCTTTTTCACAAGCTGCTCTTTTAGATTGATGGACAACTGGTCTACTCTCTCGGCAATGGTGTTTCTGCTCAGACTCACATTTAAAAAGAGTTGCCTTTTTTCTGGGCAAACTTCGTCACAAACTTTAATCATGCAGTTTTTGATGAAATCCCCCTCCGTAAATGGCCGGGCTGATTTAGCGATCTCTTCTGCCAAAACAAAACTGGCCTTGACAGTTGCGTCCGCGTGTGTGTCCGCGTGTTTCGTTTCATAATGTCGTCTCAGATTATACTCTTTCAGTACCGCCACACTTTCTCCACACAGAAGACACACAGGTTTTCCAGCTACCTTCGTGAACATATACTCCGACTCCCACCTTGTTTGAAACCCCCGGTTCTCAGTATCCACCTTCCGTTTTGCCATTTTTGATGGGTATCTGAAAGTTAATTTTACTGTGATGCTGACGACTGCTGTGCCAATAAATATTGAAATGAAGCAGCCTACTGCTCGGTGCGTCACCTTTGCATTGTGGGAAATGTAGTATTGGTGCGTGTAAAAGATCTGCGGGCTGCCGGCTTGCTGCGGGCCGGTTCTAATAATAAATCAAGATCATCCCAGGGGCCGTAAAAAACCTTCTTGCGGGCCGGATGTGGCCCGCGGGCCTTGACTCTGACATATGTGGTCTACACCATCACAATAAATCCATGTAATATCGTCTACACCATCACAATAAATCCATGTAATATCGTCTACACCATCACAATAAATCCATGTAATATCGTCTACACCATCACAATAAATCCATTATTTATTTTAGACAGGTCTAAAGAAGCATGATATAAAGAAAATGTAGTCTATTTCAGAAGAACAGAATAGCATACTCTGAGTTGTAGTCATTTAGCAGACAAGATTGTGCTTAGAATTCTGTGGCATTATTTTATATTATTTAATAGTATGAAGAACACAATTGAACAAAGCTGAATAAAATATAAATATTTTCTCCAAACGATTTGAGGGAGTGCGCACATGTGCGCACACATTCTGTGTTGAGCGGTTAACAAATAAATTGTTATTTTAGCTTCAAATGTTAATAAGCTATTAGGCCATTTCTTCACATTATAAGCACATGGCAGTAGGCTATTATAAACAGGAATGTTCCATTAGCGGGAAAACACCATTATCAAAAGGGACTACAAATGCGATTATTATAAAAGTGCATTTTTATGGTGAAAATGATCTTCCCTAAACTTGAAAGCCACGCACTGTTTATGTATGCCAGTTAGGCTCTAAACCCCTTGTAAAGCAAATTAATGTGCGTCATTTAAAGACGTTTTTTGGCCACTTTAGTTGTGATATAAACCTTATCAAAACATATAGACCTATAGGCTAGGCTACTTGATGTGTGCAACTATGATTTGAAAAGGTCTGTTTCTTATACTGGGCATCATTCACAAGTGATAATATATAATATTGTCACCCATCAGACTATTCTTGATTTAATCTTGTCTTTACATATACAAAATAATATGTGTGTGAAATTTGCTGTGATTTAGAATGGACCATTATCATGCACCTGTATTGAAACAGGGGCAGCGGGGAAAAATACATGTCATCTATGCATTTAAATAGCAGATGGAGGACGCTTTTCCCGTGATCATTTTCATGCCAGCCAGGTAGGCTATACTCCTGTTGTAAAGATAAGCAATGTGCTTAATATTAGGAAAGTTGCGAAATAAATATAATAGGCCTAGCCTATTCAGTAGAGGCCATCACTCTGTTTTCTCACCAAGTGCATAGCCTATGGAGATGTTGCGCAACATGAGCTCATGAAGTGTTTGATTCCATTTTCGAATATGTCAAAGTAATTAGAGGGACAATAGAGTGCTGAGTACCAGGCAGTTAGCACATTTGGTAGGCTACTAATGAGGTGTGGCGGTAATACGGTCACTGCAGCAGCCCTATGTAGGCCTAATGCAAATTCATCATCATAATGCAAAGATTCTTGTCAGAATGCATTAGCATCAATTTGTAAAAATATGCCATATTACCTGCCAGTGTGGAGGTAATCAGAAAAATTATAGCATAATGGTAAATTATTATAACCTTTTACTAGAAACAATATTTCCCTGACTT
The DNA here is from genome assembly GCF_045791955.1 of Oncorhynchus clarkii lewisi. Lineage (NCBI taxonomy): Eukaryota > Metazoa > Chordata > Actinopteri > Salmoniformes > Salmonidae > Oncorhynchus > Oncorhynchus clarkii. Next base: position 21,063,280 of record NC_092161.1, on the reverse strand, counting down.
GCATAACCTTAGCTTCGTTAACTTAACGTTGACCGCAAATATTGTATTATCTATCGACATTTACATATAGTGAAAGAATGTGTATTTTCTTGACAACAATACGCATATGTTTTACCTCTAAAGATGACAGAAATAGTCAATTGGCCAGGCAAAAAGTCAAGGTGTAAACCAGGGGAGAATTCAAAGAGGTAAAAAGACTGTGAGCGGATAAACGCTAATAACATTTACAGCCACACAACAAGGGCATTAGATTTTGAAATGAACCGCTCCCAAATGTGGCCTGTTCATATGTGCAGATGGGGAATATTATCTCGCCAAAAGTGATATTGGACGGGTGAAATTGGAGATTGGAACATAATTTTTTACTTTATGAAGGGTTTATAATTAGTTGACATACTGTCAGTTAAACACATTTAACTCCTTCGCTACAATTGTGAGCTGAGAAAGGACATATGAGAAATATATTACGCACACAAGCCCCTACCAATGATACCAACTGAAAACAGAATAGGAGCATAGATTGTGGAGAAGCTTGGATGAGGAGAGAGTGATCGACTAGCAATAAATAAAGTCAAGAGTCAAGCACCTGTCGCCCCCTTCCCCAAACCCCCGCGCTACACCACCATAATTCTATTCATCTGCTGTAGGAGTAGTGATGAGTCTGTATTATTAATCTGCTGTAGGAGTAGTGATGAGTCTGTATTATTAATCTGCTGTAGGAGTAGTGATGAATCTGTATTATTCATCTGCTGTAGGAGTAGTGATGAATCTGTATTATTCATCTGCTGTAGGAGTAGTGATGAGTCTGTATTATTAATCTGCTGTAGGAGTAGTGATGAGTCTGTATTATTCATCTGCTGTAGGAGTAGTGATGAGTCTGTATTATTCATCTGCTGTAGGATTAGTGGTGAGTCTGTGACATAGAGACCATGAATGGAATGAGCTGACTAAACACAACCTTCCAGGCTGAAATTACAAATATTAGTGTGTGTGTGTGTGTGTCGGTGTGCGTGACTTTTTTCTTTATTTAACCAGGTAGGCTAGTTGAGAACAAGTTCTCATTTACAACTGCGACCTGGCCAAGATAAAGCAAAGCAGTGCAACACAAACAACAACACAGAGTTACACATGGAATAAACAAACATACAGTCAATAACACAATAGAAAAAAGTCTATACACAGTATGTGCAAATGAGGTAAGATAAGGGAGGTAAGGCAATAAATAGCATTTAGCAATTAAACACTGGAATGAAAGATGTGCAGAAGATGAATGTGCAAGTAGATATACTGGGGTGCAAAGGAGCAAAAATAAATAACAGTATAGGGATGAGGTAGTTGGATGGGCTATTTACAGATGGGATATGTACAGGTGCAGTGATATGTGAACTGCTCTGACAGCTGGTGCTTAAAGTTAGTGAGGGAGATGTGAGTCTCCAGCTTTAGTGATTCTTGCAATTCGTTCCAGTCATTGGCAGCAGAGAACTGGAAGGAAAGGTGGCCAAAGGAGGAGTTGGCTTTGGAGGTGACGAGTGACATATACCTGCTGGAGCGCGTGCAACAGGTGGGTGCTGCTATGGTGACCAGTGAGCTGAGATAAGGCGGGGCTTTACCTAGCAAAGACTTATAGATGACCTGGAGTCAGTGGGTTTGGCGACGAATATGAAGCAAGGGCCAGTGAACGAGATCATACAGGTCGCAGTGGTGGGTAGTATATGGGGCGTTAGTGACAAAACGAATGGCACTGTGATAGACTGCATCCAATTTGCTGGGTAGAGTGTTGGAGGCTATTTTGAAAATGACATCGCATGAAGTCGAGGATCGGCAGGATAGTCAGTCTTTTTCGAGGGTATGTTTGACAGCATGAGTGAAGGATGCTTTGTTTCGATATAGGAAGCCGATTCAAGATTTAATTTTGGATTGGAGATGCTTAATGTGAGTCTGGAAGGAGGGTTTACAGTCTAACCAGACACCTAGGTATTTGTAGTTGTCCACATATTCTAAGTCAGAACCGTCCAGAGTAGTGATGCTGGACAGGCGGGCAGGTGCGGGCAGAAATCGGTTGAAGAGCATGCATTTAGTATTACTAGCATTTAAGAGCAGTTGGAGGCCATGGAAGGAGAGTCGTATTGCACTGAAGCTTGTCTGGATGTTAGTTAACACAGTGTCCAAAGAAGGGCCAGAATTATACAGAATGGTGTCGTCTGCGTAGAGGTGGATCAGGGAATCACCAGCAGCAAGAGCGACATCATTGATGTACACAGAGAAAATAGTCGGCCTGAGAATTGAACCCTGTGGCACCCCCATAGAGACTGCCAGAGGTACGGACAGTCCCTCAGATTTTACACACTGAACTCTGTCTGAGAAGTAGTTGGTGAACCAGTCATTTGAGAAACCAAGGCTGTTGAGTCTGCCGATAAGAATGTGGTGACTGACAGAGTCGAAAGCCTTGGCCAGGTTGATGAATACCTCTGCACAGTATTGTCTCTTATCGATGGCGGTTATGATATCGTTTAGGACCTTGAGCGTGGCTGAGGTGCACCCATTACCAGCTCGGAAACCAGATTGCATAGCGGAGAAGGTACAGTGGGATTCAAAATAGTCGGTGATCTGTTTGTTAACTTGGCTTTTGAAGACCTTAGAAAGGCAGGGTAGGATAGATATAGGACTGTAGCAGTTTGGGTCTAGAGTGTCTCCCCCTTTGAAGAGGGGGATGACCGCGGCAGCTTTCCAATCTTTGGGGATCTCAGACGATACAAAAGAGAGGTTGAACAGGCTAGTAATAGGGGTTGCAACAATTGCGGCAGATAATTTTAGAAAGAGAGGGTCCAGATTCTCTAGCCCTGTTGACTTGTAGGGGTCTAGATTTTGCAGCTTTTTCAGAACATCAGCTATCTGGATTTGGGTGGAGGAGAAATGGGGGCGTCTTGGGCAAGTTTCTGTGGGGGGTGCAGGGCTGTTGACCAGGGTAGGGGTGGCCAGGTGGAAAGCATGGCCAGCCGTAGAAAAATGCTTATTGAAATTCTCAATTATTGTGGATTTATCGGTGGTGAGAGTGTTTCCTAGCCTCAGTGCAGTGGGCAGCTGGGAGGAGGTACTCTTATTCTCCATGGACTTTACTGTGTCCCAGAACATTTTGGAGTTTGTGCTTCAGAATGCAAATTTCTGTTTGAAAAAGCTAGCCTTTGCTTTCCTACTAATGGGTCACTGGCTGGTTAACTCATCCAGGCCCGGATAGACTCAATACTGCTTCACCACCAGGGAAGCCCTGTGAGGCTACAGCCAGTGACTCTACATAACATCTCTGATGTAGTCAGGGAATTCTGGTTCATAGAAATGCTATGTTGTTGATTTTAATCATTTTAATCTGGTGTTTGAATTGGGAATGACTCTGAGCACTTATTGGTTCAAGCTGGTCGGTCTATTGAACAGGTTGACAGCACGTCAGCAGACTAACTGACATCAGCATCACTCCGATAAAGCAGTGAGCCATAATCATCTCTCTCTCCTGTCAAGCTTGTTTGATGTTTGCCTCTGCCTCAGGGTGATTCTAGCTTTGTTTGGAACACAGAGAGTTGACTTTGCTTTACAGAGACTAAAAACGTCCGGGGTCAAAGAGGACGAAAGACACTACAGCCCAGATATAAAAGAATAATGCAATCAAACAAGAGAGGGAGGGGCTAGCGAGCGAGATAACGCTTGAGCGAGTTTGAGATAGAGAAGATTAAAGCTTACAAAAGATCAGGACATTCTCATCTCAATTGCGTTTTACACCACATCAAACAAATGTGTAGCAAACAGGAAGAAGGCAACGGCTGAGTTTCCTCTCGTTTCTTTCAGTGAGCAAAAAATATCCCACAGCATGCTCTGCTTCTCAGAGGCTGATAGGTACTGATGGGAGCTGCTCCGAGCACTCCACCAAAGGGGATATTGAGAAATATTCTGAGACAGCCCCACTGACCCCTGGAGAGAGAGAAATGGGACGTGTCCCAATCCTCTAACGTAGGATTTTATTTCCCCCATGTCTCTTTACTTCTATTGCGGTTCAGGGATGAAATCAGGCACACAGAGTGAACACTGTTAGATAGGTGCTATCTAGTACCAAAAATGGTTCTTTGGCTGTCCCCATAGGAGAACCCTTTGAAGAACCCCTTTTGGTTTCAGGTAGAACCCTTTTGGTTCAATGTAGAACTCTTTTGGGTTCCATGTAGAACCCTTTCCACAGAGGGTTCTACATGAGTGCTACCTGGAACCAAAAAGGTTTCTCCTATGGGGACAGCAGCAGAACCCTTTTAGAACCCTTTTTTTCTGAGAGTGAAGGAACCCTATTCAATCAAAGTAAAGAATGTTTACTTTACAGTTTCAAGTCAACTGCAAAACATGCTTTTCTGCTGTGCAAGGACTTTCTGGTAATTTATTACTAGGTTTAATGGAAGTAGGTTGACCACATTTAAAATACCCAAATGCGGGATGATTTTGCGGAACATTCGCAGGACAGTGTAGCCTACTATAATATTTCTAAAGAGATTACATTACAAGTGTACAGATGTAGGATCTTAATTTGATCACCCTGTTGCAGGATAACTTGTAGTGCATTTGAGGTTTAAAAATACTTCTGAAGTTTGTAATTTCCACTATGTCAGACTTGATTTTCCCTTACGAAAAATGTATCAACACTTACAAAAATGCCCATTAATTATAATCCACATAATAATTCATATTTCCACATAATAATTCATACTTCCTAAAATCCTACATCTGTAGCCTACTGTGCATCACATTTTCAAAAAATATTATCACTATTGTCCATGCTCTGCAAAACACCTTGACAAAAGGAGCCCCAAAAAAAGACACAAAGGTGGCCATTGTTGCGGTAGTTACTATGGCAACATTAAAGATAGTCCAGGCTAAACAGCAGGAACACCAGTAAACTGCAGCCCAATTTAGGCCAGCATAGCAGTCTTCTGTTGGACTAATATTAAAGCAGCAGAGAAAACAGAACAAACAAGAAAGATCCCATGAAGGTCAGGAAATCCTTTCTAGCCATACTGATACAAGGAAATTATAATCCTCAAATGTTGTAAATGTTCTGGATTTTCGCTTGAAAAATCATGAGACAAATTTGCATTTCTCTACGTTCCTAGTAAGCAGAAATCTGAATTATTCAAGCCATCATCTGAAGGTTATTTATTTATCAGAAAAAGGAGTAAAAATTTACTTGACAAAGGAGCTGATATTTCAACCAGAATCAATCAACTTTCATGACCAATGAAGCAAGGGGGGGAATTCAAGAGAAAACAGGATTTTACTACAGAGATAAAGGCCAGTAGTTCCACAAAAAATAACATGTCATCCATACTGAACAAAAATATAAACGAGTTACAGTTCATATAAGGAAATCAGTCATTTTCAGCTTTCAGGAATTGTGTACAGATCCTTGCAACAATGGGCCTCAGGATCTCAGGATCACAATGCAATTGTGTTAGTTTTCCGTAGCTTACAGTATGTCTGCCTACGGTTGGACATTTTGGGGAATATTCTGAGGTGGAAACTTTCTGTGGGAATTAATGGGAATATATGGGAATTAATGGGAATACATGGGAATTAACGGAAATATATGCAAATTAATATTAATACCATTTAAATGTAGATGTTTTTTGCATTGGATATATTTACCATATCATATGGAGACAGAAACATAAACCTTTTACCTTATCATAAGTAGACATAATTGCAAATTATTAAATCCTTCCAAAAGAAATTTAAAAAACAATTTAGTTACGAATTGAACTTAAATTAGAAGAGTTTGTATTTTTGTATTTATTATTGATCCCAATTGCTGCTGCCAAAGCAGCAGTTATACTTCCTGGGGTCCAGCAAAATTAAGGCAGTTTATACAATTTTAAAACATTCACAGATTTCACAACACACTGTGTGCCCTCAGGCCCCTACTCCACCACTACCACATATCTACAGTACTAAATCCATGTGTATGTATAGTGTGTATGTTAGTGTGTGTGTGTATGTTAGTGTGTGTGTGTGTGTGTGTGTGTGTGTGTGTGTGTATGTGCATGAGTTCCATGTAGTCATGGCTCTATGTAGTACTGTGTGCCTTCCATAGTCTGTTCTGGACTTGGGGACTGTGAAGAGACCTCTTGTGGCATGTCTTGTGGGGTATGCATGGGTGTCCGAGCTGTGTGCCAGTAGTTTAGACAGACAACTTGGTGCATTCAACATGTCAATACCTCTCATGAATAAAAGTAGTGATGAAGTCAATCTCTCCTCCACTTTCAGCCATGAGAGATTGACATGCATATTATTAATATTAGCTCTGTGTTCATCCAAGGGCCAGCCATACTGCCCTGTTCTGAGCCAATTGCAATTTTCCAAAGTCCTTTTTTGTGGCACCTGACCACACGATTGAACAGTAGTCAAGGTGCGACAAAACTAGGGCCTGTAGGACCTGCCTTGTTGATAGTGTTGTTCAGAAGGCAGAGCATCGCTTTATTATAGACAGACTTCTCCCCATCTTAGCTACTACTGCATCAATATGTTTTGACCATGACAGTTGTCACAATCTAGTGTTACGCCAAGTAGTTTAGTCATCTCAACTTGCTCAATTACCACATTATTTATTACAAGGTTTAGTTGAGGTTTAGTGTTTAGTGAGTATTTTGTTCCAGATACAATGCTTTTAGTTTTAGAAATATTTAGGACTAACTTATTCCTTGCCACCCACTCTGAAACTAACTACAGCTCTTTGTTGAGTGTTGCAGTCATTTCAGTCGCTGTAGTAGCTGACGTGTATAGTGTTGAGTCATCCGCATACATAGAAACTCTGGCTTTACTCAAAGTCAGTGGCATGTCGTTAGTGAAAATTGGAAAAAGGAAGGGGCCTAAACAGCTACGCTGGGGAATTCCTGATTCCATGTGAAGAGTTGACTATTCACATGGGATGATTTCACTGAACAACAAACGAAAGGGACTATTGAATGATCCCCAATAATCCATCGCATCTCCCAAAAACAGTTTTTAACATACATCTTTAAAATGTCTAGAAACAAAATATTTGGTTGTCTTCCTCTCAGGCTTCCATGTCTTCTCCCTGGACCTCCTCAATGTCCACCTCTTGAACATCAGACTCTGAGGCCTCATCTTCACAGTCACTTTCCAACCTTGTAGAGGATGGGTCATTGTCAGGCTCAAAAAAACTCAAATTTGCCCAGATGGCAACAAATTCTTCAACCCTTGTTTTGGTCAGCCTGTTGCGTGCTCTGGTGTGTGTGTTCCCAAACAAGGACCAGTTGCGCTCTGAGGCGGCTGATGTTCGTGGGATTTGGAGGATGATGGAGGCAACAGGGGAAAGATCCTCAGATCCACAAAGTCCCTTCCACCAGGTGGTTGATGAGATATGTTGGCACGACTGCCATATCACATCTCCACCCCAAAGCCCTTGCTTGGAAGTGTACTTCGCCAGACTGCCAAGAACCTTGCCCTCATCCAGGCCAAGGTGGCGAGACATGGTAGTGATGACACCATAAGCCTTGTTGATCTCTGCACCAGACAGGATGCTCTTGCCAGCATACTTGGGGTCCAACATGTACTCTGCGGCGTGTATGGGCTACAGGCAGAAGTCTTCATGCTTTCTGATGTATTTCAGAACTGCAGTTTCCTCTGCTTGGAGTAACAGTGAAGTGTGCAGAGCAGCACGGATTTCTTCTCTTACATCTGCAAGCAGAGTCTGAACATCAGACAGATGTGTGCAGATGCGTGCAATCTGTGCAATGGCTACTGCTACAGGTTTCAGGAGTATCAGGCTGCTTACCACTCTCTTCCAAAATACATCATCCAGGAGGATCCTCTTGATGGGGCTGTCCATATCGGCAGACTGTGATATAGCCATTTCTTGGAGAGACACCTTCCCCTACAGGAGACTGTCAAACATGATGACAACACCACCCCAACGGGTGTTGCTGGGCAGCTTCAATGTGGTGCTCTTATTCTTCTCACTTTGCTTGGTGAGGTAGATTGCTGCTATAACTTGATGACCCTTCACATACCTAACCATTTCCTTTGCTCTCTTGTAGAGTGTATCCATTGTTTTCAGTGCCATGATGACCTTGAGGAGGATTCAATGCATGAGCAGCACAGCCAATGGGTGTGATGTGAGGGTAGGACTCCTCCACTTTAGACCAATCAGCCTTCATGTTCACAGCATTGTCTGTCACCAGTGCAAATACCTTCTGCAGTCCAAGGTCATTTATGACTGCCTTCAGCTCATCTGCAATGTAGAGACCGGTGTGTCTATTGTCCTATGTGTCTGTGCTCTTGTAGAATACTGTTTGAGGGGTGGAGATTATGTAGCTAATTATTCCTTGCCCACAAACATTTGACCACCCATCAGAGATGATTGCAATACAGTCTGCTCTCTCTATGATTTGCTTGATCTTCACTTGAACTCTGTTGAACTCTGCATCGAGAAAATGAGTAGATAAAGCATGTCTGGTTGGAGGGGTGTTTGCTGGGCAAAGAACATTCAGAAATCTCTTCCAATCCACATTGCCTGTGAGCATCAGAGGTGAACCAGTTGCATACACAGCTCGAGCAAGACATTCATCAACATTTCTCTGACTACGTTCCTCCATTGAGTAAAAAAAAACTTTGGATTCCAGGAGGACCAATAGCTGTTGCTATCGATAAAGTGTCTGATTCATCATTTTCACCTCAAATAGAAGTAGAGGGACTTTTGTCAGAGGTTGCTTGTTGTGACCGCTGAGGGAACTTTATGCACTTTGCCGGATAATTCTGCATCTTTGTTGCCTTCTTCACATATGATTTGGCACAATATTTGCAAATGTACACAACTTTTTCTTCTACACTAGCTGCAGTGAAATGTCTCCACACATCAGATAGTGGCCGTGGCCGATAGTGGCCATTTCCTGTAAACATTAGAAAAAAATGAGTAAAGAAATTCCTAATACAATTTCATGTACAGATAAATAGTTAAGTAGTTAGATTAAAGAACTCCTTTGTAAGATAAATGTTTTAAAATTAAACATCTATGAAAACATGTGAATTAACACTCCTCAGTTAATAGGCCCAAGCAAGCTAAAACCCACATGGTAGCAAAAACTAACTAGCAGAAATTGTTGACAAGTTAGAAACAATTTAAACACACTTTGCTGTAGGCTACTATTTGCTAGTTAACGAAAAATCATTTATGTCTTATAAAATATATTCACCCCACCCAGTATTGTAATGAAAAATTACCATAAAAAATGTTTTGTCCTTGGCTCAGCCAGTGTAGTAGTGTGGGCTCGATAGCATCTCATTAGTGTGCAAGATCTTGAGAATCAGCTGTACATGTGATGGAAGAGTGCATTGCACATGTGAAGGAAGAATGCACTGTGCATGCAGAGGGTTGCAGTTCCATTGAATTGGGGATAGTTTAACCAAAATATGCCACAAGACAGAATTGCCTTATGTGTATCCCACAAAAAAAGGTTCACTGTTATAAGCTAACATTTTTGATGAATTTAAGCAAAATTCCCCAAATTCCAGGGCTTAAATACCTATGGAAAATTTCCGGAATGTTTTCGACCCTTTGCAACCCTATGTCTGCCCATACCATAACCCCACCGCCCCCACGGGGCACTCAATTCATAATGTTGACATCAGCAAACCACTCGCCCACATGACACCATACATGTGGTCTGCGGTTATGAGGCCAGTTGGACGTACTGCCAAATTCTCTAAAATGACATTGGAGGCAGCTTATGGTAAAGAAATTAACATTAAATTATCTGGCAACAGCTCTGTTGGGACATTCCTGCAGTCAGCATGCCAATTGCACGCTCCCTCAAAGCTTGAGACGTCTTTGGGCATAGTGTTGTATGAAAAAACTGCACATTTTGGAGTGGCCTTTTATTGTCCCCAGCACAAGGTGCACCTGAGTAATGATCATGCTGTTTAATCAGCTTTATTGATCTGCCACACCTGTCAGGGGTATGGATTATCTTGGCAAAGGAGAAATTCACACTAACAGGGATGTAAACAAATTTGTCCACAATATTTGAGCGATATAAGGTTTTTGTGTGCATGGAACATTTCTGGGATCTTTTATTTCAGCTCATGAAACATGGGAACAACACTTTACATGTTGTGTTCAGTGTAAAACAAATGCGTAGCTTCTTCAACCTCCGGTGAACACTGATGTATTTTCTTTTTCATACAAGCCTCTTGCTAAAGCCCCAGTGGAAAACGTCTTTCTGGGCTACCATTGTATCATGAATGATGCTCTCTCTTTATTGGTCTCTCTCCCTTTCTCTCTCTCTATCTGTCTCTTTCTCGCCCGTTGGTGCCTATAATTAGCAAGGATGCCAATATGGGTTGGGTTGGGCACAGCTGTGCAGAGAATGCATGCGTGTACTGGTATCTTTTACACACAGAATGCCGACTGCTGTCGAAAAAGATGGCCGCTCTGACCTTTTCTGACACTTACTGTATCTGGAGTCCTCATCAAAAGACTGTCTGTCTGTGGACCTGTGGGACTCTTCTAGAGAGCATATAGCATCAAACAATGGCCTGTCTTCTAGTCAGACAGACCTGGGTTCAAATGGTGTTTGTTTCTGTTCAAATTCTTTAATTGCGCTTGATTAAGCTTGCTTGGAGAAACGGAAAATGCCCAAAAGTGCAAACCCCGCTTATTTGGCATTTCAGGTAGGCTTAAACAAATGCTCAAAGTATCTGAAGGAAAACAAACAATATTTGAACCCAGTGTGTCCTCTAGTTCTGACTACACATCCTCTTTATGGACAGTATTACCTTTGAATAGTCTCCTCTCCTCTGACTAGATAACATCTGAACCCTTCTTCTCCTATCTCTATTTACAGCACAGAGAGTACAGACTAGGGCTGAACGATTAACTGAAATGTCTGTTCTTTTTCAGTTTTCAGTCTTATGAACAATCCTCCTTTTTTTATCAACTAGTCTGATAAATTCATATATTCTTTCTACAGCTTATCAGCGTACACCCAATATGTTCCCACTGTTGATAATGCTTATTATGCATTATGGTTGAACCAAAAGATTACATGTAACAAAAATTAAATTGGAAACAATTAAATATATACTGTATATTGCATTTAATTCAATAATAATGTACAGTATGTTGACGCTAATATTATGTACAATATCTAATTATGTTGACATATGATAACATTAGCCTAATATATTCAACATGTTGTAAACTATTGTCTTTTAACAGTTTCACTCAAATCATTCTCATCAACCTAATAATTGACACACCCCTCAATATTGTCATTGTCTACATAACCGTTGGTGGTTTACAAAATAAATAACTGGGAGTTTATATGTAGAGTATATAGCTTACAGTTTATTTGCCATTAGTCAGCACCTCTAAACTAAATAATTTCTCTGCTTTTTATTTTTCCGTTTTTAAACAACTAATTAACTGACGTCAGTTCAATTATTTAAATTCCATTTAGTTCTGTTTTTTTTGTGAGCTTGATGCTCATTTTCTGTGGAGAAAAATCTTATCTAGCCCAAACTCTGCGATGTAGTAGGGATTTATAATTTCCAACAGGCCAATATTCTACATAGTTTAGCACAGGAAATGTGGTAATTAACTACAATAACCATAATCCATTGCACGTCCGCTTACTTGTCAGGTCTCGGTCTGTGTGGAGCATGCGAGAGAGATAGAAAGCAGTTGCATTGCGGGGCTTTCGCTACCTACAAATACGTGATCTAGGTGATTGATTGTTGGTATTCAGCAGTAATAAAAGTGCCTAATCTACTTTGAAGAACTACTAAAATGGTGAATTTGTCAGGCTATATAGGCAGCAGCTCTATAGAGATGAGATGTTGGCTTGGAATGAAATAATAAAGTCATCGACTAAAACAAATATTTAAGTAATGTGAATAAATTATGTTAATAAGTAGTAATGTGCAGTCACTACCATCATAGGACTTTTATTAATAGTTTTATTCTGTGTTGTTACAGCATTCAACCCACAAAATGCATTGTGCATTTAATGTCCAAAAAAATTATAATCAAAAAAGAAATCGAAAACAGTGATATTTTTTTATAGTCGAAACGACCTCAAAAAGCACTAATCGCTCAGCACTAGTACTGACAGAAGTCCTCTTCAGATCTTATCTTACGCTTGCTTCCTTCAATTATTGTTCTCCCTTGAATTATTCCCAAATAACCAGTGTCTCCTTCAATCTGATTGCATTGCTTTCTTCCCCTTCAGCTAATAGAACCGGTGGGCCGGCAGTGGACCGGCAGAGTCCAGAGACCCCCCAGCCAATTACCCAGTTCAATGCCACAGCTGGTCCTCTTTACCAAACAGCCCTACAATTTAACCAACCACAATACCAGGATTCAACCCAGACCACCCAGGGAGAGGGGGGAAAGCAACAGTAGCCCACATGAGTGAGGGAACACATTTCCACAATGAATGACCCCCCTTAGGGAAATTGGAGGAACAAACAGAGGGGGAGCTAGCTATAAGCACATCTGTGTTCCCCCATCACAAAGCATCCAAAAGTGTGAAGTAGAACAAACACACTGGAAGGAGTTGATTCTGTCTGTCACAATGCGCTAAAAGCCTATCACAGAAGAAACCTGTTTTGTCCAACTAAATAACCCCAGGGCAGATTAGAAATGGTCTTGAGGGAACCATTGATCTGAATGGGAGAGAGGTTCAATCAGCTGACACGGTTTAGATGAGCCTAGTTACTTATTGTATGGCTCTCCCTGGTAGGTGGATTAAAGACCTTTATACTCAATCATTGATGACCCAAAACAACACTGCTCATGAATAAAGAATAAGTCTAATATATGACATCTACACAACCATTGATAACTTATTTCCTGAAATGAAGAGATTATTATTACAATTACAAAAACATAGTTTTTTTATGAGGTATCATTAACAGAGTCAACTACTGTAACCTAGAATACTTTTCCATTCAACTCTACCCCTTTGAAGCCAAAACAAACACGCCTGCAACTGTAATAACAGTGACTCATGTAGCATAATATTGATGATATTAAAGAGATCGATTTTGGCAATGAAGCCCTTTATCTACTTCCCCAGAGTCAGATGAACTCGTGGATACTATTTTTATGTATGCTAGCTGTACCCAAAGACTTCCACTATTTGTGCTAAGCTAGTTAGCATTGGCCCGTGAACCTAACTCTAACTTCCTTCATACTGGACGCAGCTCTGTACTGTAAGTCGGTCTGGATAAGAGTGTCTCCTAAGTGACTAAAATTGAAATGTTAATGAGAAATATGAATTATTCAATCAGGTCCATCTAAGAGCAAACAGAAACCTGGTTAAGATGAGAAAATTCAACTAATTATAAGAGTAAAAGAAATTGAGTTTAGATCCCAATTAAAATAAGGCATGTACTGATCTGATCTGCATACTGAGCTCCAATAGTTTTTTTTCTCCCTTTGATAGACGTTCTCATCATAGAGAATCTCCCATGGACTCTAAAGCAGGATCGCACCATTATATTACTGAATGATACAGTACTATCCACAGATCCCCACAATTACAGAGTATAGTACGTAAAGGCTGTCATTCAAACATCTAGGACAGCCGCCAGGCACACTGTGAAGATTATGATCCATCGATATAGGCCTATACACTGTCTACAGGCCTATACACTGTCTACAGGCCTATACACTGTCTACAGGCCTATACACTGTCTACAGGCCTATACACTGTCTACAGGCCTATACACTGTATACAGGCCTATACACTGTCTACAGGCCTATACACTGTCAGTATTATGATTATAAATGGAGAATACAACTTCCAAAAACCTAAATACAACCTCTATAAAAATGTTTGATAACACTTCACATTTACCATGGAGTAAAGTGGTAATAACATGGTTAAAGTATATTATAAACTGGGTGGTTCAAGCTCTGAATGCTAATTGGCTGACAGCCGTGGTATATCTGACCATATACCACGGGTATGACAAAACATTTATTGTTACTGCTCTAATTGCATTGGTAACCAGTTTATAATAGCAATAAGGCACCTCAGGGGTTTGTGATATATGGCCAATATACCACGGCTAAGGGCGTTCATTCATGCCTAAGAACAGCCCTTAGCCGTGGCATATTGGCCATATACCACATCTCCTCTGGCCTTATTGCTTAAGTAACACGTTATACAGTAGTTGTTGCTGTTTACAATGTAAATGTTACTACCTGAATTCTATATAATCAGACTTTAACTCCGCTAAACTGCTCATGGTTCAACTCATAGGCCAGGGGTAGTCAACTCTGACCCTACGAGGTCCGGAGCCTGCTGGTGTTCTATTCTACCTGATCATTAATTGCACACACCTGGTGTCCCAGGTCTAAATTCGTCCCTGATTAGAGGGGAACAATGAAACAATGCAGTGGATATGGCTTCGAGGCCCAGAGTTGAGTCTGAGGGTCATAGGCTTATATCAAGGAAAGGAATGGCAATGTTTCGCAAAAAAACCTCAGAGAAAAAAAATTGCTGAGCTACTGCATATATCTCTTTCAATGTGATTGAATTATCCTGATGACAAAGCAGCAGCACACTTACAAGGCTTGCTGATTGACATTCACTAGCCCTTCAGTTATGAGAATAATAGGCTTACAACAGTGGTATAGGAGTTGAACTGGGCCTGACTGTCTATTATTCAAAGTCTGTGGCGCTGTCCTTGGTGCTGTTGCAATGCTAAAACACAGCTCCTTGAGTCACAAACAAGTCCTGCTTTCCTCTTTTACATAAAACATGCATGTCTTGTAAATTAGTCTCCATGCAGTAATCTGAGTGACTGTATACTTACACACAAGGCAGTCTTTTTGAACTCTCTTGGCTAAGCGGCAGCATGTAGCCTAGCAGTTAAGAGCGTTGGGCCTGTGACTGAAAGGTCGCCGGTTCGAATCCCTGAAAAGTCTGCCGATGTGCCCTTGAGCACGGCACCTAACCCTAACTGCTCCTGTAAATCAGTCTGGATAAGAGCGTCTGATAAATGACTGAAATGTAAATGTACTAGAGGTGCACAACCAAAGGACTTTACACTGCTATTGATAGAAAAGTCCCTTGGTATCTTCGTATTATTTCTGCTTTGCTCTGAATAGGCTGCTGCTCTGTGACTTGTTCCACTGTAGCCTAGATCCAGTGATTGAAACACTCGACACAGAGGCCAAAAGCCACTGGCCCATATTTAGACTGAGAAATCCATTCCAGACAAGCCAAGCATTGTTATTTGGCCCCCATTGCTCCACCACAGTACTACCCAACATATCACACTATAAATCTAGTATTTTGTGTTTTTACTCACAGGGTGGCCAGTATGGAAATGTATGCACTCACTACTGTAAGTTGCTCTGGATAAGAGCGTCTGCTAAATGACCAAAACGTAAAATGTTATGGTAAGAGATGCTGTATGTGTGACATTCTCCCATGTAACCTTACACCGCTGCACAGTAGCAGTATTGTTGCAGTAGTCCGTGGTCAGCATAACACACTTTAATAAGCCATCCATCAAAGTCATATAGTGTAGGACATAAGGATGATACGCGTCCATGAGAAAAATGGAACCCATCCACTGCTCCTGGACTGAAGAGCTTTACAGAAGGTTTAAACCCAGAATGGCTTCAGCAGCTGGACTGAAGAGCTTTACAGAAGGTTTAAACCCAGCATGGCTTCAGCAGCTGGACTGAAGAGCTTTACAGAAGGTTTAAACCCAGCATGGCTTCAGCAGCTGGACTGAAGAGCTTTACAGAAGGTTTAAACCCAGTATGGCTTCAGCAGCTGGATTGAAGAGCTTTACAGAAGGTTTAAACCCAGCATGGCTTCAGCAGCTGGACTGAAGAGCTTTACAGAAGGTTTAAACCCAGAATGGCTTCAGCAGCTGGACTGAAGAGCTTTACAGAAGGTTTAAACCCAGCATGACTTCAGCAGCTGGACTGAAGAGCTTTACAGAAGGTTTAAACCCAGCATGGCTTCAGCAGCTGGACTGAAGAGCTTTACAGAAGGTTTAAACCCAGCATGGCTTCAGCAGCTGGACTGAAGAGCTTTGCAGAAGGTTTAAACCCAGCATGGCTTCAGCAGCTGCACCGCTCCTTTCTTCTATCCGAGGCCTTATAACCATTATGTTGAATCAAAAGCTATTTTACTAATATTGACCAATGGTTGGCTGAGCTCTAGCCAAGATAAAGGATATTGGGCAGGTGTTAGTGAAACTGCAGCAATATGCTTATTTGTTTACTTCTCTGTTAGCCTCAACAGGCTGAGAGTGAGTCACTTTCTGAGGTGTGGTCACTGGTCAACGAACACAACCCTAGCATGCAGCTCACGTAAAGGAAACCATGACAATCACCATTCTGTGGACCATACTGCTTTTTGGAGAGAGTAAGTATTGGTATGGACACACATTGATGCCCTCTACCTCTTCAAATACGCTAAGAAAATAAATCAAGTTCCAGATAGCCTATCACTTTAAACATTCCAAGCAGAGTGATGCAGACATTATCATAACCATTTCATTTCAAATCAATCATAGCATTACCTTGTGCTGGAGTTTGCAGTTTCTACATCATAAATCAAAATTATGATAAAAACAGACAAATAGCAAACATGTACCTATGTAAACAGTTTATTACATTTACACACAAACATAGTTGTAAATTGTTGGCCTATTATAACCCATTTCTGATGTCCCGTGGTGACAGATGAGACCAAAATAAAAACACATCCATAAAATAGTAAACAATGGACCACTATAGCTACATTTTCTGACCCATGAGCTTGCAGCACCACCTGTGTCTGTAGCATGTGCCCTCACTTTGCTAACCATGATGTGGGCTGAAAAACGCCCCGTTGGGCGAGTAAACCAGCTGGCCGAGCAGCCACAAGACGCTCTCCTCTCCTCCTCTCCATCTACCGAACAGTCAGGCCACACCCACCGCATTGCAGAAATACCGAAAACCGAGACAGGAACTTCGGGATTGCAAGTCATAACTGTCATACACCGGTGATAGTCTACCAATAACTTATCAAAACCGCTAGACGTTACGCATACCGCCATAGTAAATTGTACAAAACAGAGCACAACTCCCACAAAACAATACAACGTACAACTTTTCCTTTGATGCGCAAGAATCCGTGCGTAATCCAATTATTAGACACTTTTTAACCAGTCGCAAATAGGCATCGGGCGTTTTGATCACATGGCCATGATACTGTATCCAGAGGAAAATTATACTCATATGATACAAAGTAGCTTATGCAGAAAGCATGATTTCTCAAATTACAATGAGGGATACAAAGATTCAATAAAGATTAACAAATCTCCATTCGTCTTGAATGTTACTATAACTAAGTTATCCATGAGCAGTATTTTTTGTACAAGGGAATCGCCTCGTCATCTCCTGTAAATGATGCAACGGCCGCACGTCACATTTTCAGATGAAAACATCGATAATGAAACTATTTTCTCTCTTTCCACAATTAATGTGCGACTACTGAATTCAATACACGAGTCCCCTTTATGAAATCTGGAGTTACTATTGCATTACCGGGTATCCTGTGTCCTCCAAAATCCGTTGTCTGAGGTGCAGTTTCTCCAAGCTTTGGCTGCCGACTCCGGTAGTCCCCCTATGTCATCCTGCCACCGCCTGCAGTAGCCAAGCTAGGTTGCCACCGTAGGCTACACCGGGCACACGGAATTCTGGGATAGCCAACAATGCCCACTTTATGAAAAAAAACATCTGGACATATCACGACCCAGAGATGGATAATACCTGGGATTGAATTATGCTGTGTAATTATACCTCTACAAAAGTATACCTCTACAAAGTCCCTGCTGTTTAGGTCCTAATCACAAGGAGCTATCACGCACTCACGCATACATAACCTACTTATTCAAACTTCTGTAGTGTTATTATTTCTATATTTTTGCTTACACTTATTTTCATATTGACATAAGCTTTCCATACAGCAGAGTGTAGGTTCATAATATTTTTGTTATGAGCAATTTGGTGATCCTATAGTGGTATTAGTGCCCACACCACAGTTGGGCATTAGGGACTCCCCTGGCAACAGTTCAAGTTGGAGCTCTTCCATACAACACATACAGGTACACACATCCTTGAAGTTTTGGAATAAAACCAGAATCTGCCAGAGACCATGGTAAACAAATTGCTAGCTGTAAAGTTGTTTTATTTGGCTCTCAGTATGCACTTGGTACAGTGGCAGCTGGTGGGAAAAGTTGGGGGGGGAGGATGGATGAAAATTATGTTTGTTGTTGAAAATTACGTTTTTAAAAATGAACTGATGTTTTACAAGCCATCCTCTATCTAATGTGCAGGTTGATGTTTATTGACACGAATCTTGCCCTGGAGGCAGAACTGAGTGATATCCACTAGATTGGCCAGCTGCAAACTTAAAATTGGCTATATTGTAAACATTCATGAAAACAAAACTTAATTTAAGAATAGGGTTAGGCATTAGGGTTAGCAGTGTGGTTAAGGTTAGGTTAAACATTTGATGACTTTGTGGCTTTGCCAGCTAGTGACCATGCTGCAGAGGTGCCTCCAGAACAAGATTCATGATGAAAAACGCTAACCTGCTATCCAACATGCATAGAACAACAACACAGTTTAAATAATCTATGAGAACACAACTCAAAACTACTACATGAAACTACAGTATACACAACACACAAAACAGATAACACAATGTCTGTTTACTGTCAATGTGCAATGGCAAAGGCTCCCGAGTGGTGCGGCGGTCTAAGGCACTGCATCTCACTGCTAGAGGTGTCACTACAGACCCTGGTTTGAGTCCAGGCTGTATCACAACAGGCTGTGATTGGGAGTCCCATAGGGCGGCACACAATTGGCCCAGCATCGTCCGGGTTAGAGTTTGGCCGGGGTAGGCCGTCATTGTAAATAATTTGTTCTTAACTGACTTGCCTAGTTAAATAAAGGTTAAATACAAAATAATAATAATAAAGTGTCGGAATTCAGATATGACGTCATTGTTGGAGCACTATTCGCAGATATTTTAAACTATGGCACAGAACATGGTTCAATGCGCTAATAAATCAGCATAACCTACTTTTTCAGTTTGCAGGCGTCTTGGAGCTAGAATTGGGATAATTTATACTGTGCTAATGCCGAAACAAAAAAAGGGTAACAGAGAGCAATGTACAATACGGCGAACTTAGCAAACGAGGCATTTGTGGTAACAGTATGGAGGCCGCCATCGTTATGCACCTCTGCTATTAACAACCTGAATCCTGACCTTCAGTCTGGTGAGGACCTTCAGGGGGCCATCTGGGTCTATTTCCATTCAGCCAGATTGGCTTGATTATATTTGCGATATCCATTTATATTAAAATGCCACAGAAAATGCATTTATGATGCTCTGTAGACCTGAGTGCATTAGCGGATATGGTCTGATGCTACCAATGACCATCAGAAGTAACCTATCAAATTATAAATCAGTTTAGACTCCTCAAAATGAAGATTCATAACAGTAAC
The DNA here is from genome assembly GCF_045791955.1 of Oncorhynchus clarkii lewisi. Lineage (NCBI taxonomy): Eukaryota > Metazoa > Chordata > Actinopteri > Salmoniformes > Salmonidae > Oncorhynchus > Oncorhynchus clarkii. Next base: position 21,043,704 of record NC_092161.1, on the reverse strand, counting down.
TTTAGTATAGATGACTTAGTGTAAGGTTCTGTATTTATTTTCTTAGTCAACCTTGTGTTCTGTTTCGTTGTGTTCTTGAACGTAGCCCTGTTTCTTTGTGTTCTTGAACGTAGCCCTGTCTTTCATTTTTATTCTTTGATTTCACCTGTGGTAGTTACTCACTTGGTCTCATCAGCTCCTTATTTAGTTCAGTTCATTCTGTTTGTGCCTTTGTGAGGTATTGTTTGTTTTAACTCTACTAAGCCTTTTCCTAGCTCGTTTGTGAGAACCAGTTATAGCCTTCAGTCCTAGTTTTGATTCACCTGCCTGTTTGCCTACCTGTGTATGACCATTGCCTGCCTGTGAAATAAACACCTGCCGCGCTCTGTGAGTGAATCTACACCATTTTCTCACTGAGTATTCATTACACTTAGATTGCAAGTTGAATTATGAAGCCAGCAAACATTATTAAATGTACAAACATTTCAGGTCATATTACCAGATCAAACGACAATGAAACCTCCTATGAAGAGCATCCATGTTTTTGAATATGCTAAATAAAATATGCTATTTTATTAAATAATTTGTATGACGGGCATATTATCAAATAGCTGAAAAGCCAACCCTAAAATAAAACACAAAGAATAGGAAATAAAGATCCTATATTGTTTCCTTTGACATATCTGACTTGTCGTTTTCCAAGTGAAGATGTTATATCATTGACTACCCGGGACACCTTCCCAAAAGCACAAGGCATGCATTGGTAAACGACAACCTATTAAGGTCATCCAGTCTGATGTATCTGTGTTTGAATTATAATCTTTGCCATGGTCTGACTTCTGACTGTCATCTCATCTCCCCAAGTTCCATACCTGCCTACATGTACATACAGTGCATTTGGAAAGTAATCAGACCCCTTGACTTTTTCCAAATTTTTTTATGTTTCAACCTTATTCTCAAATGGATTAAATAGTTTTTTCCCCCTCATCAATCTACACACAACACAACATACAGTGGGGCAAAAAAGTATTTAGTCAGCCACCAATTGTGCAAGTTCTCCCACTTAAAAAGATGAGAGAGGCCTGTAATTTTCATCATAGGTACACTTCAACTATGACAGACAAAATGAGAAGAAAAAAATCCAGAAAATCACATTGTAGGATTTTTAATGAATTTATTTGCAAATTATGGTGGAAAATAAGTATTTGGTCAATAACCAAAGTTTATCTCAATACTTTGTTATATACCCTTTGTTGGCAATGACAGAGGTCAAATGTTTTCTGCAAGTCTTCACAAGGTTTTCACACACTGTTGCTGGTATTTTGGCCCATTCCTCCATGCAGATCTCCTCTAGAGCAGTGATGTTTTGGGGCTGTTGCTGGGCAACACAGACTTTCAACTCCCTCCAAAGATGTTATATGGGGTTGAGATCTGGAGACTGGCTAGGCCACTCCGGGATCTTGAAATGCTTCTTACGAAGCCACTCCTTCGTTGCCCGGGCGGTGTGTTTGGGATCATTGTCATGCTGAAAGACCCAGCCACGTTTCATCTTCAATGCCCTTGCTGATGGAAGGAGGTTTTCACTCAAAATCTCACGATACATGGCCCCATTCATTCTTACCTTTACACGGATCAGTCGTCCTGGCCCTTTGCAGAAAAACAGCCCCAAAGCATGATGTTTCCACCCCAATGCTTCACAGTAGGTATGGTGTTCTTTGGATGCAACTCAGCATTCTTTGTCCTCCAAAAACGACGAGTTGAGTTTTTACCAAAAAGTTCTATTTTGGTTTCATCTGACCATATGACATTCTCCTAATCTTCTTCTGGATCATCCAAATGCTCTCTAGCAAACTTCAGACGGGCCTGGACATGTACTGGCTTAAGCAGGGGGACACGTCTGGCACTGCAGGATTTGAGTCCCTGGCGGCGTAGTGTGTTACTGAAGGTAGGCTTTGTTACTTTGGTCCCAGCTCTCTGCAGGTCATTCCCTATGTCCCCCCGTGTGGTTCTGGGATTTTTGCTCACTGTTCTTGTGATCATTTTGACCCCACGGGGTGATCTTGCGTGGAGCCACAGATCGAGGGAGATTATCAGTGGTCTTGTATGTCTTCCATTTCCTAATAATTGCTCCCACAGTTGATTTCTTCAAACCAAGCTGCTTACCTATTGCAGATTCAGTCTTCCCAGCCTGGTGCAGGTCTACAATTTTGTTTCTGATGTCCTTTGACAGCTCTTTGGTCTTGGCCATAGTAGAGTTTGGAGTGTGACTGTTTGAGGTTGTGGACAGTTGTCTTTTATACTGATAAGTTCAAACAGGTGCCATTAATACAGGTAATGAGTGGAGGACAGAGGAGCCTCTTAAAGAAGAAGTTACAGGTCTGTGAGAGCCATAAATCTTGCAAATACTTATTTTCCACCATCATTTGCAAATAAATTCATTAAAAATCCTACAATGTGATTTTCTGGATTTTTTTCTTCTCATTTTGTCTGTCATAGTTGAAGTGTACCTATGATGAAAATTACAGGCCTCTCTCATCTTTTTAAGTGGGAGACCTTGCACAATTGGTGGCTGACTAAATACTTTTTTGCCCCACTGTAACTGGTTTGTATATAATTTTTTTTTAAAGGAAATAATCACATTTACATAAGTATTCAGACCCTTTACTCAGTACTTTGTTGAAGCACCTTTGACAGAGATTACACCATCGAGTCTTCTTCGGTATGACGCTAAAAGCTTGGCATATCTGTATTTGGGGGGTTTCTCCCATTCTTCTCTGCAGATCCTCTCAAGCTATGTCAGGATGGATGGGGATCGTCACTGCACAGCTATTTTCAGATCTCTCCAAAGATGTTTGATCAGCTTCAAGTCCGAGCTCTGGCTGGGCCACTCAAGGGCATTCAGAGACTTGTCACGAAGCCACGTCTGTGTTGTCTTGGCTGTGTGCTTAGGGTTGTTGTCCTGTTGGAAGGTGAACCTTTGAGGCAGTCTGAGGTCCTGAGCACTCTGGAGCAGGTTTTCATCAAGGATCTCTCTGTACTTTGATCTGTTCATCTTTCCCTTGATCCTGACTAGTCTCCCAGTCCCTACCACTGAAAAACATCCCCAAAGCATGAGGCTGCCACCACCATGTTCACCATCGGGATGTTGCCAGGTTTCTTCCAAACATGACACTTGGCATTCAGGCCAAAGAGTTCAATCTTGGTTTCATCAGACCAGAGAATCTTGTTTCTCATGGTCTGAGAGTCCTTAAGGGGCCTTTTGGCAAACTCCAAGCTGTCTGTCATGTGCCTTTTACTGAGGAGTGGCTTCAGTCTGGCCATTCTACCATAAAGGCCTGATTGGTGGAGTGCTGCAGAGATGGTTGTCCTTCTGAAAGGTTCTCCCATCTCCACAGAGCTCTGTCAGAGTGACCATCGGGTTCTTTGTCACCTCCCTGACCAAGGCCCTTCTCCCCCAATTGTTCAGTTTGGCTGGGTGGCCAGCTCTAGGAAGAGTCTTGGTTGTTCCAAACTTCTTCCATTTAAGAATGATGGAGGCCACTGTGTTCTTGGGGACCTGCATTGCTTGCTGTTTTGGGTTTTAGGCTGGGTTTCTGTATAGCATTGTGTGTCATCTGCTGATGTAAAAAGGGCTTTATAAATACATTTGATTGATTGATTGATTGACCTTCAAAGCTGTAGAATTCTTTTGCAGTTTTGTCACACAACACAATGCCACAGATGTCTCAAATTTTTAGGGATCGTGCAATTGGAATGCTGACTGCAGGAATGTCCACCAGAGCTGTTGCCAGATAATTGAATGTTCATTTCTCTACCATAAGGTAATGTCAACGTTGTGAACAGAGTGCCCCATGGTGGAGGTGGGGTTATGGTATGGGCAGGCATAAGCTATGGACAATGAACATAATTGCATTTCATTGATGGCAATTTGAATGCACAGAGATACCGTGATAAGATCCTGAGGCCCATTGTCGTGCCATTCATCTGCCGCCATCACCTCATGTTTCAGTATTATAATGCATGGCCCCTTGTCGCAAAGATCTGTACACAATTCCTGGAAGCTGAAAATGTCTCAGTTCTTCCAAGGCCTGCATACTCACCAGACATGTCACCCATTGAGCATGTTTGGGATGCTCTGGATCGACATACACTACAGCTTGTTCCAGTTCCTGCCAATATCCAGCAACTTTGCACAACCATTGAAGAGGAGTGAGACAACATTCCACAGGTCACAATCAACAGTCTGATCAACTCTATGTGACGGAGTTGTGTCGCGCTGCATGAAGCAAATGGTGGTCACACCTTATACTGTGGTTTTCTGATCCACACCCTACCTTTTTTAAGGTATCTGTAACCAACAGATGCATATCTGTATTCCAAGTCATGTTAAATCCATAGATTAGGGCCTAATAAATGTATTTTACTTGTAAGTGTAGGTCTTGAAATTGTTGCATGTTGCGTTTCCATTTTTGTTCAGTATAGCTTCCTCTCAATTTTTATTTCTCATGTTTTTATATATGTTTTTATTAATTATCCTATTTGATATTGAATACTGCATTGTTGGGTAGGGTATGTAAGCTAAGCATTTCACTGTAGTTGTGCATGTGACAAATAAAACTTGAAACTTCAAAGAATAGAGTGGGTAGATGGTTGGCTGTTTCGTCATAGCCCCCCTCCCAACCCCCCTTGGGGGAACTAATAATCCACATAACAGATTAGTAGGGGGATGAAAAGGAAATGGTTTGGAAGGTTTCCAGACACTGAGCACTCTGACTCAGAGCCTTCAGCAAATTGTAAGTGTTGCCTGAGCGGCGCCAAATCCAAGTCTCATTTACTGTTTGATGCATTTCTGTGTAGGCCAATCTCACTCCAACTGGCAACCTGTTTTCGAACAGTGAGCCATCATCCTGCAAGTGGGACTAACGACATTAAGTAGCACTCAAGAGCGAATTATAGCTGTCTTAGGTTCATGTCTTGCTATGTGTAATGATACTCATAATATTATTCACATGGAACTATTCCACAGCAGAGAGTATATGGCGGCTTGTGGAATTGCACCCTGTAACACCCTGTTGCCGTACTCTTTTAAATCCAATTTTTATTTAATGCATGCTATCATCATCAGGTCAAAGAATTCAACTATAAAAACACTTGGGAAGCAACTACATTGTGAATGGATTACAACAACAAAAAGTGAATACCTTACATTCTGATGAACAGAATTCCTCAACCCAATCAGTAACACGTGGCTCTATAAAACAAAATGTCCCTTACAAGCAAAAAGTTATTGCACCACTATACAGTACCTCTGCGCTCCATATGGCCCCTTCATATTAAAGCAGTAATGCTCTCTGCATGCTGATGGGAAGCCTTAGTCCCAGAGGCTTCGGCTCCACGCCTGCAGACTCTCAAGGATATTGTTGTTTGTTAAGTGTCATCGCCGGGTGAGAACCTGGGCAAGGACAACGAGGAGCTGGAGCTTCACAGATACACAACGAAAACCCTGGCCGTGTCCATTCGGCACACCAACGGAAAATGTTTTAAAACGTTTTGCCAAGGAAAACTAAAATGAGAGTTTGTTATTGTACAAGTCCAGGTAGGCCCTCCATGTTTCAGTCTGTTTTGTTACGTTTAGAGTCTAACGTACACGACCCTGGCCACCAATGAGACACCAGTCAACTCCGAGGTATGACTCATTACCACAGACTCCTAATTATCGGATGAAAAATAGACAAGCCGATGAAGATTCATTAAACACTCGACTGCTTCTGACGTGAGGGGCAAGTCAATCACTGTTTAATCAGGAACTGAATTTTAATGACTTTAAGTATGCTTCAAGAACCAACTGTCAAAACAAAGATGGTAAAGGTAAAAATTAAAAGGCAAGGAGGAGGAGCAGCCATGGCAGAGATAAGAACATTGCATTTGCTTTTTTAATTGTTTTCAAAGCCAGACAACAAACTGTCTTCTGAAACGTGTTTAGTCTGAGCTCAGGCCGACCATGCAAAATCCTTTGTTGCGTTAGTGTTACTCTGGATAAGCCTTTTTTCTGCCATACGTGCTTAATCCATGGAGGTAGCTTTCTCTCCACAACTGGAAGGAAAATGTGACTGTTTCTCCTGTGGGGCAATTCAGCACAGCAGCAATCAAGGCATATTTCAAGATTTCTTTATTCAGATTAAAAGCTTCCATGACAACATGTTTCAACTGCAAGCCTTTCAGAACAAATATAGTAGAGTTGTCATGAATGAGGGTGATGCTGTACAATTTTCCCTTCATTTTGGAGAGACTAGGCCTATGAAACCTAGTTGTTACTCTTGCTGCTTTCACATTGGATTTACAGATTTTGACTGTAAAAAGAAATGGGGTAATGTTTATATTATCCCCTTATAAACAGGCCCATTTTTACCACATTCTTGACTGCATATGCCTTTTATACCTATGGTGCGCATGCCGGCATGCTGGGGATGAGTGGTAGTAGTGGTGTGAAGATGTGGGTGGGCGTCTATTTTAATAAATCCATTGAGAATATACACCATCAAAAAGAAATGGCACATTTTTTGTTTAATTATGTTATGACCAAATTAAATCAATAGTTAATTATTTTGTTCATTAAACAGACAAGACACACCTACCCCAATCACAGTCAAACACATATATTTTGTAGTAAGAATATAATGGAATATAACAGAATAAAATACAAATAATATTTTTCCCACACAACCCACACAAGTCTCGTGTCCATATTTCACAACCTTTGTGGGCTTTTGGAGTTGTCTATACGCGATCCAGCAAAATAATAGGCCTACACTTGATTTAGGCTACATTATTGCATGCTAAATGTTTCTGATCAGTGATAGATGAGCAAATGAATAGATGAGCTATACCACCTCCACTTATTTGCCCAGCCAGAAACCAATTAACCAAATAGCCTATAAGACAGAGATTCAGTGAAACAAAATCACATTGATTGAGACAAGTCAAGACACACTGAGATAAGTCAGTGGTCACAGGCTTTTGGTCAGGAGTAGGCCTAGGCTACTAAGCGACTGTGAGTTCAGAGCAAAATAATCCACTTGTTAAACTACATAACATGCTGGCAAAATGTTCTAACAAATGAGCCAACAAGAAAAGTTGATAATGAGCAGCACTCACCTCAACTTAGCTAACATTTCCCCAACTAACTATAGCTTAACAAATATCTAAACGGAGATTCAGTGAAAAGTCAAATCTGACATTGATTTATCAAGACGAGTCCCCAAGCTTATCTCAAAGTAAGGCGAAGGTGGTGTCCCAATCAAAATGGTGCTGAAGTTATAATCTAGTTGACCACACGCGGGTAGGCTATTGCTTCAAATGTATTACAATGGTTAGATGACTTTGGGAGTTTCAGTAAGCAACCATTTGAAACATGCCTTCAATTGCATTAAGATGCTTTATTCCAATATTTTTCTCATTCAGTGATATTTATTCCTACAATAAATCTTTATGGACCATCCAGTTGTGGTTAAGATAACAGTGCATGCTTAGTGGTGGGCTATGCAAAGAGATGTGACAAGTGACATGCCAAGCAAAGTTTAGAACTGGCAGGAGGATGGTTAACGGGTGCTGCCTAGCAACCATACATGAGTTTAACGGCGCAGTGCCTGCCAATGCCACCTCAGCATTACGGCTATGTTTCATACTAAGACGTAGGCAGAAGTTGACCTAAATGATTACTAGGTTGCTAGGCGGAAATAATACCGGCAATACCTTTCAGATATAAGGAAAAGGCGAAAAACAGTTGCCGGTATGTCAAAGTTGCCGTCAAAACGTCTTAGTGTGAAAGGGATATATGTAACATGGGTTTGGTACTGTAGGCCTACACAGCAATGTTTAACCAAACATATGAGGCAATCTTCAGTAAAAACAGATCTGCACCACATTCTACACCAATAACATCTAATCAACAATTCTGTTTCAAATCCAAAGTAAGTCTTCACAAGATCCAAAATGGAAACGATGCTCAGCCGAACACAGTCGGCCCACAACAGCAGGAGAAATATCCATTGAATAAGTGAGAACTCCACAAAGACCTAATTATTTTGCAATCAAAGACAATGTAATAGTGCGTCTCATAATGAATTCATATTTCAACAATGGCGAGCTCCTTGTGAATCTCTCCTAACAGTGTTTACAAAAGGGTAAAAGGAGGGGAACGAGTAAAATTAGGCTACACTGTGATGTTGACAGAAAGTTATTGGGGCAATTAAGCTTTCATATGGAATTGGAAAACTATGCTTAATTACACAGCGTAAGGATACAAAAAGGGATACAAAACTACATCAAATCTCTTCAATTCTGTAAAAACAGTGTTTATTCCTCCTATTATCCAATGAGACAAAGTCAAATATTTAGTCTCCAAAAGATTTAAATGTTCCACTGAAGATCACAATCATTCTAGACAGACAGTATCCCACCAATCAGTAAAATATTTAGAAACCCATCACATCGCCAATCACACTTCAGATGTGTTTGTGTGTGTGTGTGTGTGTGTGTGTGTGTGTGTGTGTGTGTGTGTGTGTGTGTGTGTGAAACGAGTGAGTGAAATAACGGAAGAGAGAAGATGAAGGGAGCCCTGAATCATATTATCACTGGCTGTTCGGACAGGCAACTTAACCAGCGCACCGGAGAAGACATGATCACGGCTGTGTGGGGCAAATTGAAGGACTGTTTCCTGAGAATATGTCCACACAACACTATGTTCGTTTAGTTTCGTAAGCATTACATGTCGCGTTATTGATGTGTTGCTAATCGGACTGGTATATCCATCTGCTGCCAGCAGGTTATTTGCATAGCCATGTGCTAATGTGAAGAGGTTGTAGGAGAGATCTAAATCAATTTATAAAATGGGTGGTTTGGAATTCCCATTGTTAGATCCTGCCCCTGATATAATAGACAACATACATATGGCCAGTACATTCATAAAAATTGCCATTGTTTATGTCGTTACCTAGCAACGCACTACTATTTTTACAGATCCACTGCCCAGCCATGCAATTTATGAACTTGATATCAACTATGAAAAGCAATTACAAATGATGTCTGATGTTTTTGTTGCAATATTGAAATTCGATATCCACTGTGTCCCATAATAATGAATGTGTCGGGAGTCGGGATGAGACAGACAGGCAGCGTTTCTCCAGTCAAAATGAATCAGCATAATTTTCATGGATATATACCAACAACAAAAAAATAGATGGAAAAACAGGTAACACTAAATGAAATGCAGCTAGTTTGCTGCCTTTCAGTCTGAAGTGATTGTGTTAGCTGTGTAGTTGGCAAGCTAAAAAGGGGGAAGAGCCTCCATAGCAGGCAATACAAATAGAACTAACGACCAGAGAACACCTAAAATTGCACTTGACAATCAGTGTTAGTGAATGTAGCATCACGTTTTGTTGAAAATGTTATGGTTAGGGAATGTTGCTTTTTTAATGCTGGTAACTCATTGTATAAAACAAATAATATATTAGAGTCCACGTGTTATGACATTTTTATCATGGCTGTGGTGGTATACTCAGCTTCGCCTCGTGGCTATGACCACGTCACAACCATGATAAAAATGTCATAACACATGGCCTCTTATGTATTATTTTTTAAGTGATGGTGCTGTAGGGGTGCCCATGGCTTGGTGGGCCACTCTCCAGGGTCAACCTATTAGCTACAAGCCTATATCATCACTTAGCCTATTCAAAAATAAGCCCTCTGTACACAGACCATCTGATGTGTTAGCATGGTCCAAGTTTAGATGCACTATCTCACTGTCATCAACATTCAATCAACATTCAACACCTCCAGGCTGCTCTTAATGATTATGCTGTTCATTCACACCCTGCAGGATCAGTCCAGCCTATGACCAATCTGCCACACATTGTCCAAAACTGTGATTTAGCCAATGGATTACAGCTAATCTGTAGTAAACCCCCAATCCCTCGCAGACAACGGCTTAGAGTTCGATTTCAAATTAACACAGTCACCTACATTACTGTTGCACATTACTGTGCCCCGTTGTCAAGGATGGACACAAGAATGAAATGAAAAACACATTAGTACATCAGTGACACCAAGATATATCTGATAAACCAGGAGGGTTAGGATCAATGTTGTTGACTACAAACTGTTGACAAAAACAGTGATACATTAACTACGTGTGGCCCACGCGGGAATCAAACCCACAGCCCTGGCGTTGCTATCACCACGCTCTAACCCACGGAGTCATTGAAATCATAACTATTAAAAAATATATAGAACAGGGGAGAAAGTATAACATCTGAGGGACAGATTTCTTCGCTAGACGGTGAGAAGGGAAAGCAACAGAGCTATAAAACAACATGGCAGACAGACGGAGAGACAGAGGGCAGTCCCAATGACTGGCTGCTTTCCCCACCCATCCTTTGTATGGGCCCAGCAGCTGAACTAGTATGTTAGAATTCTCCTCAGATACCCTTTCTCCTGCCTTCACAAGACTGGGCTCCATACAACCATCACACCACCATTAAGTGACATGCATGTTCCGCTACATTGCAGTCCCTGAAGCCTATAGGACTTGACCTAACATTAGAAATGCAAAGCTCACAGATATGTTACACTTTCTCCGCTGTTCTCTATATTTTTTAATAGTTATGATTTCAATGACTACGTGGGTTAGAGCGTGGTGATAGCAACGTCAGGGCTGTGGGTTTGATTCCCGCATGGGCCACACGTAGTTAATGTATCACTGTTTTTGTCAACAGTTTGGGGTGGCAGGGTAGCCTAGTGGTTAGAGTGTTGGACTAGTAACCGAAAGGTTGCAAGTTCATATCCCCGAGCTGACAAGGTACAAATCTGTCGTTCTGCCCCTGAACAGGCTAACTGCCCAGGCTAACTGTTCCTAGGCCGTCATTGAAAATAAGAATGTGTGCGCTGTACTGCAGCGCCAGCTGTGCCATCAGAGTCCTGGGTTCGCGCCCAGGCTCTGTCGTAACCGGCCGCGACCGGGAGGTCCGTGGGGCGACGCACAATTGGCCTAGCGTCGCCCGGGTTAGGGAGGGCTTGGTCGGTAGGGGTGTCCTTGTCTCATCGCGCACCAGCGACTCCTGTGGCGGGCTGGGCGCGGTGTTTCCTCCGGCGCATTGGTGCGGCTGGCTTCCGGGTTGGATGTGCGGCTTGGTTGGTTGTGTATCGGAGGACGCATGACTTTCAACCTTCGTCTCTCCCGAGCCCGTACGGGAGTTGTAGCGATGAGACAAGATAGTAGCTACTACAACAATTGGATACTACGAAATTGGGGAGAAAAAGGGGTAAAAATTAAACAAAAAGAAAATAAGAATTTGTTCTTAACTGCCGCAGTTAAATAAAAGGTTAAAAAAAAAATATATCTACACTGTACATGGCTATTTACATGTCATTACCATGTTATAAGTCATGGTTAGGCTGGTAAAGCACCACTGCAGTGAAGCTTCGTCTCTTCATCTTTACTGAAAACACAGGCTAAATCAAATCAATATGGAGGATGCACACCGATTTACTTTCACCTGTCTAGTTTTTGAATGTCACTGTATATGGAGGAAAGGAGACAAGGGGATTGAGGATGGAGGACGTCACTTTGCACTATTGAGATGCACCCTAGGAAACAGATATAGACCGGAGCAGTAGGTGGGTGGGATGCTTTATCTGTCCTCGCACCTGAGTCCGCCCCACACTGGTTAAATAGATCCTCAATTGTTCACGACCAGGGGGGAGTCCAGACGCCTCAGGCTAGCCGCCCGCCACAAAGCAGACACGTGTATTCATGCAAAGCCATACAACAACAAATGCCCTAACTGATAGCTACTGGCTAATGTGGTGTATGGTAGTCGGTAATCGAAACGGGAAATAGCGGGGTGGTAGTGTGTGTGTGTGTGTGTGTGTGTGTGTGTGTGTGTGTGTGTGTGTGTGCGTGCGTGCGTGCGTGTGTGCGTGCGTGGGTGGGTATATATGGAGATATTGCTGATGAGTCAGTCACAGAGCAGACAAGGCCCATGGCGAGGAGAGAAGTAGCTTAGCGTCACAGTCTACGACGGATACACACACAAGCTTAGTCATACAAACACATATAGACAAGTGCACAGCAGAGCTGGCTTCAAATACATGTGTATTTAAGTATTTGTCATTGAAATATTTGTATTTGAGTATTTTCAAATAATGTGGTGTAGAATCAACTACTTCTATTAGTTATTTGAAAGTATTTTCAAATCATTTCCAATAAACAGCCAACAATTTGAAACTATTTTAAAATATGTGTTTCCATTTACATTACAGGACCAAACAGTAATCCTAAAACCAAACAGAACTGAGCTGAAATGCCTGGGAGTATTCACATATTTCAATATTTGTATTTGAAAATACTTTGAAATGTAAGTTAAAGTAATACAAATAAATATATAAATATTTGAACCCAGGTCTGGAGCGCACACACACACCCACACACACACACTTGTGAAGTCACACACATGCATGTATGTGCATACATACACAAACTCACAGGTAAATTCACACAGAAACATGCAAGCATGCACTTGAGCTGGTAGGTTAAACCGAAAGTTAGACACTGACTGAACCGACCACATTCGTGGACATTTACCAGATATCACCACGATAAGTAGCCTTTACTAGAGATATGTGAAGTTTGAAATAAAATATGTTTGCTAATGTGTGAGTGTTAACGGGACAATTGAAAGCTACAACATTCAAAGTAGTAGCAGTATTATTATTTGTATTTGTACTTACTTTTTTCTCTCACCACTTTCGTGATATCCAATTGGTAGTTACAGTCTTGTCCCATCGCTGCACCTCCCATACAGACTCGGGAGAGGCAAAGGTCGAGAGCCATGTCTCCTCCGAAACACGATCCTGCCAAGCTGCACTGCTTCTCGACACCCTGCTCTCGTAACCCGGAAGCCAGCCGCACCAATGTGTCGTAGGAAACATCGTACAGCTGGCTACCAAATTCAGTGTAGATGTGCCCGGCCGCCACCAGGAGTCACTAGAGCATGATGGGACAAGGACATCCCAGCCGGACAAACCATCCCCTAACCCGGACGATGCTGGGTCAATTGTGCGCCGCCTCATGGGTCTCCCGTTCGCGTCCGGCTGCGACACAGCTCAGGATCGAACCAGGATCTGTAGTGACACCTCTAGCACTGGGATGCAGTGCCTTAGACCGCGGTGCCACTCGGAAGCCCAGTAGTAGTAGTTTTAAAGGGAATGTAAAAAATAACTGTGTTGCACATTAATGTTATACAAACATATTGTTAAATGTATCATTATCGTGATAATTCAGTCAATTTATCATGATATGGATTTTTGCCCATATCGCCCAGCTCTAGTGTGCACACAAACATACACAGACACACACACAACACCCCCCACACACATCTTCTTTGCTTGTGATAGGTTTTAAGCTATATAATGTTCATCAGATTCATGCTAATAACATTCTAACAAGGGAAAGCTAAAAAAAAAGTTAAGAGAAAACACCCAAATCTATTCAGCGAAGCCCTTCCAGAATCCATCACTGAGACATCTACAAAGGGCATTCACTCAGCAGGGGGGATGAATCACAAGGTATTTCTACGAGCTGAAGAAGGCACCAGGGACAATTACTGCAATAGAATATCTCACACAGAGTAAAAAGTAGTGGCTGTTTTTTTTGTGAGGCAAAAAACATGAAACATTGAGTCTATGTGCAGCCATGCGGGATCCGTAATTAAAAAAGGTCTTAACTGCGGCATTTTAAGATGGACTAGAATGCTAGGGCTGTGACGGTAATGGAATTTTGGATGATTGGCCAGCCAAATGACCGTGGTCTACGTAATAATGCTTTGAATAACAGACAAAAAAATATATAATAATTTTCTCTCCTCCACTCCTGACTGCATGTGCTGCCATAGATTATATTTCTGTGTTCTGCTGCTGCACCTCGCTGGCACCTTTCTCTGTGTTCTGCTGCTGCACCTCGCTGGCACCTTTCTCTGTGTTCTGCTGCTGCACCTCGCTGGCACCTTTCTCTATGTTCTGCTGCTGCACCTCGCTGGCACCTTTCTCTGTGTTCTGCTGCTGCACCTCGCTGGCACCTTTCTCTGTGTTCTGCTGCTGCACCTCGCTGGCATCTTTCTCTGTGTTCTGCTGCTGCACCTCACTGGCACCTTTCTCTGTGTTCTGCTGCTGCACCTCGCTGGCACCTTTCTCTGTGTTCTGCTGCTGCACCTCGCTGGCATCTTTCTCTGTGTTCTGCTGCTGCACCTCACTGGCACCTTTCTCTGTGTGCTTGTTTGCTACAACACCCGGTTTGTTTCAGCAAGGAGCAACAACGCTTCATCACGTTTTTAAGAGACCATGTTACCGTAGAAACAGACACAAATTCCCGGCCACCCCCTCTTCAGTCAGCCATTTGTAAAAATAAATAACAAAAAAGGTTAAAATGTTATGACGGTTATTTTATTTTCACGACTGTCTTCATCCATAACCGTCAAATACATGGTTATACGGTAATTGTGCCAGCCCTATAGAATGCATCTGCACACTGAAAGCTAGACAGACAATTGCATGGAATCCTACAGTCCTGTATGGAGGGCGATGACTGTGAAATAGGCCTGCTCAAGAGACAGACTTCTATACTAGATGTTCTGTCTCTGGAACTGGGCCAATACAACATGCACACACATTTAGTTAGGCATGCCTCAGATAAGAACAGCATGAAAAGAGTGGTACTGATCCACAGTATACTGATAGACAACATGATCTGCAGTAGCTAATATAGCCTAGATCTGGTCATGCTACATCCAAAGCTGTGCTACATTGCTATTGCTCAGTATATAACTCAGTATACTACTCAACTGACTAACCTAGTACACACTGTACATGTTTGTGAGGAGTTTGTCTGCTGTTTTGGTTTGCAAGTTCTCTCCTTCACCTGCCGCGGGCATGTAGCCAAACCTGACAGATCTGCTGTGGGAGCACACACACACACGCACGCACGCACACGCACACACGCACGCACACGCACACACACACACACACACACACACCTTCAAAGCTCCAGACTTCATTCCTTGTCTATTGGGCTGTTTTTCAGCCATTCCCCTGCACACTATCTAATATGACAGAGACTATAATTGCTTTTGCTGAGCAAGTGGGCTCTAGCTCTGGCAGTCCCTCAACACAGACTTTTAGGAAAATCATCTTTAATGATGTCTGAAACCTCAGACTTTTACAGTGGACTCAATGTGAAGAATGGGCACACTTTGCTGAAGAGAAAGCCATCACAGCACAGCCAGCCAAATGAGCAGCACTAAGGCAGAGTCAAACCTACAGCAAAATGCCTCTACTCAGGTGTCTCGACATAGTAGGCAACCCCATCATCTTAGTGGGTAACAATTAAATACCTTACTCAGTTAAAGTGGTCAAAAATAAACAAAAATAGCTTCTTAGCAAAGAGCAATTTCTCAAGCAAGAATTTTGCTCTGACTGTCTGGGAGTGATATCACCAGGCAGGCCAAAACTCCATCCCACCAAAACAGGCTGAAACTTCAGGCAGTCTTTTCAAACAGCCCTTACACAAAAAAAAAACATTATCATCATTTTCACAATTACACAGTATTATTCCAACCTCCAGTGTGGAAATATATATCTAACACAGGGAAACTCCACAGACCTGGCACTCATAAAAGGCAGGAGAAAAGCATGTTTTTGTCATGAACAGCCATCTAATATCCATTTGCATTCATTATGTAAGCTGTTGATGCAGCTGTGTGGATGACATTTGAGTGTATAGATACATTTAAAAGTCCCAAGCTAAGGATACAATGGTTTACCCATTCACCACTAAATACATAACAGGCATCATTCCACAGACAGTGGTACATTGTCAGTGAGGTTATGTCATTAGTGCTGCCTCGTACTTTTCTGTTACCCACATTCACTTCCTGTTTTACACAGCAATCCCGGCTACTAGTGAAACCTTTGGCCGTGATATCAGAAATCCAGTGTAAATGCACTCAGGGGAAGACTTGACAAATCATCCAAAACTGGGATTTTATAAGAAAATATCATGCAGAAGATAGGCTACTTAGTCATACCCTGTCAAAGTGATTATCATTGCGACCGCATGACTTGGAACAATGATCTTTCAATCCCTGATATAAAAGGCCGGAGATAGAGGAAGGAAGAATATTGACTCAGGAGATTAGCTTTTGTTTATGGCCCATTACATCAATAAAAGAGAAGTGCTTTTGAGGCCAAAGATTTCAGACAACGGTCAATGAACAAACAAATCATCGATGACCATTATTTCTGTTACAGTCAACGCGCAACACTCATCACACAGTGTATGATAAGGACCTAGCAGCACTGAGTTAACTGAGACCTACTCACTGAGCACGGATGTCAGTTCAATGTTCACTTTTGATAGAGATTTGATAAGACTTGTCAACAAACAACTGAACGAGTTCAAATATTGAGACCAGCTATAGCGCTTTGGTTTTAAGTTGGGTACAAAAGGCAAAAAAAATCTATTGATTACTATTTTTTTTCCCATGTTGGTAGAACTGTAAAAACACTGTAATAACAATGTAACACGATTAAAATAACTTTGTGAAAACAACATTGCATCCACCTGTTTGAGCACGGTGGGCAATGGGCAGGCTACATCTGTTTTCTGAGCCTGATTTACAATGCATTTGACATACAACTAGGCCTGTATTCCCACTGTCTCACAGTAGGAGTGATGATCTAGGATCAGGTCCCCCCTGCCCATGTAATCTTATTCAACATGTTCTAAAAGGCTAAACTGATCCTAAATCAGCACTCTTACTCTGAGACGCTTCGTGAATAAGGGCATCTATCCATTGCAGTTTCATTCATCACGTTTAAAGCCCCTCATCAATACAACATAGCCCTGAGTCCAGGGTGAGGGATGCTTCAATAAGTCAACCTTTAGTTTAACATAGGCACAAGCAAAAGGTAAAATAAAAAAAAGGGTTTCTTTGAATTATTGAGTAGACCAGTGTGTGTATTGGGTATGGAATCAACTTTTGATCTTGGCCAGTGTGAGATGTAGCAGATTTGTAATTACAGTGAGAGTATCAATGGAAAAATATCTAACAAGATGTGGAGGCCTGCTCCCCTGGGTACTGCTGGTGCAGACTGACATAGTTTTGAGTGTTAATGTCTGTGTGTAGCATTTGTGCCTGCATGTGCGCATTTGTGTTAAAGCTAATATGACAGGCAAGATTTTTTGGTCAACCCCAGCCAAACCGTCCCCTAACCCGGACGATGCTGGGCCAATTGTGCGCTGGGCCAATTTATTTTATTTATATTTATTTTTTTCTTCGCATTTTCAAACAGTCCATTTATATTTTCCAACGGGGCTATACATTTGGGTGAGGTTTTTTTCTCGCACGAGTATGTCATGACTTCCGCCAAAGTCGGCTCCTCTCCTTGTTCGGGCGGCGTTCGGCGATTGACGTCACCGGTTTTCTAGCCATTTTTCATATATCCATTTGTCTTGTCTTGTTTCCATACACACCTGGTTTTCATTTCCCCAACAAATCTACTTGTATCTAACCCTCTGTTTCCATCATGTTTTGTGTGATATTGTTTCATGTTATTGTGGTGTTTTATTACGCGCTTTACTTTTGTTATGTTCCGTGTTTTGAACGCATTTGATTTATGTAGTGCTCTCGTTTTGGAACTAAAATAAAAGTGTGCCTGTTTACATCACTCTACTCTCCTTGCACCTGACTTCGCCTCTTATACATTCGATGAGAGTAACCTTGTTTCACTGCCAAAAATCTAGTATTCAGCGAAATAACAGCACAACGTCAAATATAGGTAGCCTAGTAAAATAATGAACATCCAATCACATTAATCGTTACTCTCTCACGGGAATTTCACTATGAAGCCAAATGTAGCTGCTGCTCATTCCGTTTGCTCGAAAATTGATAAATGGTTAAAAAAAAGTAAGGCCTGTGTCCATAGAGACATATACCACCTCTACTGATAGTACTGCTACTACCAGCAGTACTACACCTGCACCTGTCGACGACACAAGTTGTTCTGCTTCCCACGAGCACATCCAATGCTAGCATCAGTAATTCTACATTTGTTGTTAGCCCAGCTAGTGTGGATACTGACAGTTGTGAATCTGATGCAGCTAAAGAGCTACTGCCCCTTGACCCGGGAAAGCACCGAACAACAGACAGGGACGTTGGACCATCGAAGAGGTGCAAATATGATGAGAACTACATTGATTTGGGGTTCACTTATATTGGGAGTAGTGCCTTTCCTGAGCCACAGTGTGTTATATGTGCAAAAGTACTATCTCACAACTCAATAAAACCTTCACTCTTGCACAGACATTTAGAAACAAAACATGCCAGTTTGAAAAATAAGTCACGGGAGTTTTTTGAGAGAGAATTAAGACGACTTTCAAGTAGTAAGACATGTATAAAAGCAACAGATACCATTAATTACAAGGGTCTAGAAGCGTCTTATATGGTGAGCTACCAAGTGGCTAGGACAGGCAAGCCCCATACTATTGTGGAGGACTTAATTATTCCTGCTGCCGCATATGTGGCTGGGGGAAAAGGCCCAAAAAACTATACAGACAATGACTTCATCAAACAACACTTTCACGACACATCAGTGATATGGCAGGAGATGTTTTGAAACCAGTGAATTCTATGCATTACAGCTGGATGAGTCAACAGACGTGACGGGCCTGGCACAGCTCCTGGTATATGTCCGTTATGTTTATGGGGGGGTCAATTAAGGAAGACATCCCCTTCTGCAAACCACTGGAAACCAGGACAACGGGAGAGGATATATTTTTTAAGTACTGGACAGCTTTGTGACATAAAAAGGACTTTGGTGGTCAAGATGTGTTGGTACCTGTACTGATGGTGCTAAAGCCATGACAGGGAGACATAGTGGGGTGGTAATACGTGTGCAAGCAGTTGCTCCCGACGCCACTTGGGTACACTGCAGCATCCACCGAGAGGGTACTTCTGTCAAGGCAATGTCTGACAGCTTGTAAGACGTTTTGGACACTACAGTGAAAATGTTTAACTTTGTTAAAGCAAGGCCCCTGAACTCTCGTGTATATTCTGCACTATGCAATGATATGAGCAGCGACCATGTAACGCTTTTACGACAGACAGAAGTGTGCTGGTTATCAAGGGGAAAAGTATTGACATGTTTTTAAAAATTGATTGACGAGCTTAAAGTTTTATTTTCTAACCATAATTTTCACTTGTCTGACCGCTTGCATGATGACAAGTTTCTCACATGACTGGCCTATCTGGGAGATGTTTTTTCTCGCCTGAATGATCTGAATCTAGGATTACAGGGACTCTCCGCAACTATATTCAATGTGCGGGACAAAATTCAGGCTATGATTAAGAAGTTGGAGCTCTTCAACACACAGGTCTTTCCATCATTGGATGATTTTTTTGTGTGCAAATGAACTCAAGCTTACGGACAATGTCAAATGTGATATAGCGAAGCACCTGAGTGAGTTGGGTGCACAATTACGCAGGTACTTTCCCGAAACAGATGACACAAACAACTGGATTGGTTATCCCTTTCATGCCCTGCCTCCAGTCCACTTACCGATATCTAAACAAGAGAGCCTTATCGAAATTGCAACAAGTAGTTCTGTGAAAATTTAATTTAATCAGAAGCCACTGCCAAATTTAGGATACTGCCAGATTATCCTGCTTTGGCAAATCGCGCTGTTAAGACACTAATGCCCTTCATAACCACGTACCTATGTGAGAGTGGATTCTCGGCCCTCACTAGCATGAAAACTAAATACAGACACAGATTGTGTGTGGAAAAAGACTGAGACTCTCTCCAATACAACCCAACATTGCAGAGTTATGTGCATCCTTTCAAGCACACCCTTCTCATTAACCTGTGGTGAGTTATTCACAATTTTTGATGAACAAATAAGGTTTTATTATGTAAGATGGCTAAATAAAGAGCAAAATTATTGATTATTATTATATCATTATTTGTGCCCTGGTCCTATAAGAGCTCATTGTCACTTCCCACGAGTCAGGTTGTGACAAACTCACACTCATTCTTATGTTTAATAAATGTATTGTATAGTGTGTGTGTGGCAGGCCTACAATGATGGCAAAAAACAACATTTGAGAGTGCGCTGACCCTGGTGCTAGAGGGGGTACGCAGCTAGAAGTTGAATGTTTGAAGGGGTACGGGACTATAAAAAGTTTGGGAACCACTGGCTTACGGAATGCATTGTGCATAGCCTATAGGATTCTTCAAACCTTCTTTCATGAGCTTCTATATTAGAGGGAGAGTGCAGTGCAATCTGAGATTCTATCTTACAATCTCGAAAAGTAAATATAACTATTTAATCAGTGCATAACAATCTTGCAGTCAGAGACGACCATATATATTGCTTTACAAAATATAACCAGGAAACTGTAATGTGAATACAGAGGTCTTTGCACCCAAGTTTAATTAAAAAGACTATATGCACTAAAGCCCTGACAACCTGAAACAGTGGTCGTTTTCTCCCAACCTACAAGGCAGGGGGCAGCAACACTGGAGCAGGCATAGCCAGGGTATTGCAATCAAATATTTACCATGCTGAGTTGATACTTTGACTTTCATAGCACTTAAGCATTCATAATCATCCCATAAGTTTGGCTACATGAAAAATGTCTGATCAGTAGGCATGAGTCATTCTGGTAATGGAGCACTTTATGACTGCTGCTGGGAAAGGAGGCTGAGTCTGAGTTATACCTGCAGATCAATAAGGATTATTTTTGCTTTTGTATCGTATTGCAGGAAAACACTTCCCTGAGAGAGAGAGAGAGAGAGAGAGAGAGAGAGAGAGAGAGAGAGAGAGAGAGAGAGAGAGGAGAAACAGAGCAAACTAAAACATATTTTGGCCCTAAACAGAGAGTACACAGTGGCAAAATACCTGACAGACTCAGTGAGCATTGCCTTGCTATTGAGAAAGGCTGCTGTAGGCAGACCTGGCACTCAAGAGAAGACAGGCTATGTGCACACTGCCCACAAAATGAGATGGAAACTGATCTGCACTTCCTAACCTCCTGCAAAATGTATGACCATATTAGAGACAAATGTTTCCCCAAAATTACACAGACCTACAAAGAATTTGAAAACAAACCCAATTTTGATAAAGTCCCATATCTATTGGGTGAAATACCACAGTGTACCATTACAGCAGCACGATTTGTGACCTGTTGCCACAAGGGCAAACAGTGAAGAACAAACACCATTGTAAATACAACCCATATTTATGTTTATTTATTTTCCCTTTTGTACTTTAACTATTTGCACATAATACAATATTTTACATGTCTTTATTCTTCTGGAACTTTTGTGAGTGTAATGTTCACTGTAAAAATGTTTTTTGTTTATTTCACTTTTGTTAATTATCTATTTCACTTGCTTTGGCAATGTAAACATATGTTTCCCATGCCAAAAAAGCCCTTAAATTGAATTGAGAGAGAGAGAAAGATAGAGAGAGAGGAGAGAACCAGAGGCACATCTGCCTGGCAGTAACTGAACTTTTCCCCTAGGGAATGGACAGAAGAAGCCCAACGATATAAATAGGAAGTATCAGCTGCACAAAAATTACAATAACAGCACGCCAGACCGAAGACTGACAGACATTTCTGTAGTATTTTAATAGCTTAGTGTTTCTAGTGCTGTGCTGACTGACATTTGCTGTGGTTAATCCACAGCTTTGGGGGGTTCGGAAGATTAAATACGAGACAAATACCGGTAGGTTAAAACCCAAACAGAACAGGCTGTCCTAAAAATAACCTTTTTGAACTGTGTTTCTTGAGTTTATTCACTTCCTTGTCACAGCAAAAGGCATTCTGTCTGTAGTCAATTCACCCCAATTCAACTCTCTCTGTGTCATACCTGCAAAACCATTTGCTGTGGTAGGCTAGGCTATGCATTTATAGCCTCCAAGGCATTTGGCAATCTCAAAGGAGCCTAACAGTTGTAGCCTACAGTAGACTTAAATGTCCCACCATTTGTTGATAGGTGACAAGGGCAGACCCCTCCAACAGGTTATATTCCTTTTGTGTGGAAATGTAGGAAGTATTTATTTGTACTCACCATGATAATTCATACAGCACATCCAGGTTCCATCCGGAATTGCATTCAAGTTGATCCAGAGTGATGTGGGGGGAAAATGTAATAAAAGATAAGATGTTCAACACTCAAAGTGCAAAACATAACCAACATAACCTTGAGATCAAATAGGCTACACCAGTATACATTTTGTAAAGCAGTAATAATTTAGGCTACATCAATATTTGTAGGCCTACAGCAGTGTTCATTCCAAACTGCAATCAGAACAGGCGCCAATGTTTTTGCCAGTGGCACGCGCCTGCAGTGAAGCCAGCCATCTGTACACGACAATCACCGCACATCAACATTCTTGACTGCAGAGACTGACATCGAATATTTCCCCTACAGCCTACTACCAAAGACCGGTGTACTGCTGCAGATATTGATATATTCACTATTACAGTATGCAGGAATATAAGTATTCGCTGTTTCAAAATGAAACCATTCTACAGAGTAGTTTACAGCGACTGGAGAATGAATTCCAGATGTAGAATACAGTAGCCATATGTCTATCCTCGAAGCTTTACGCACAGGATACTTTGTATCAACAGCTGTTGAACGCATGGAGACCTGATACAGTAAAATACAGTAGCCTAAAGGAGAAATTGTCATAATTCAAGGGAATATATGTAATATCTCCCTCGCACGGATGTGGGATATTGTTGTAAAAACAAGTCATTTTCGCAAATAATGAAATGCGCATAAGGCAATACAGTTCGCTCAAAAATGTTTAGATAACTTCGAATAGAAAATATGTATACCTGCAACAAGGTAAACTTTCAAAACACCCATCGATAGAGCTTCACAGTAAACACACTAACATTACTCAGTGACCCCAAAACGAACAGACATTAGGCTACTCTCATTACCATTGACGCGCTAAAGTCCGTCCTGAATGAACTATATAGGGTATTTCACTTGAAAACGTGTTTACCTGATTCCTGTAGATATGTTTGTGCTCCCAGCCAACTGATACAATCCGCTCAACCAATACCGTTATTTCTGAAATGTCTAGTTGGCGGGTTGCCGTAGCCTAAATGCAGTTCAGCAGAGAGTGCCTCACCTGCAAAACCGTCCCCTCGCTCTCCACAATAGAACCAAGCGTTCCACACATTCACGCCCCCTATTGCGTAATTAAGGAAACGCTTTAGGTCAACCCTCATAGGCCAAGGTTACTGTCAGTTAAACAGATGTGGGCTGGCTGTTGCAGCTCAATTCCAGTGACTTTATTGAGTGAGATAAACGCAGTTACTGTCCCTCTGGACTACAGTATTCAGACAAATGTCGCTCCTGCTGCCTAATGCAACGGCAGGGAGAGTAGTATCTGTTATAGCTATTGAAATGGAGGTGCGTGCATTACTGAATAACTAAGCTTGCTGGTTATTTCAGGGCAAATGCCTGTATCAGTCTCTATGCATGCATTTTGAGGGAAATTCAGAGTCAAAACACTGGAGTTGATCAATATAATTTTAGGCTATTATTAACAGGCCAACTGGCTTTGGGTATGACAAGTATTCCCTTTAGAGTGTAATAGGAGTTACAAAGAATGTCACAGCGACACGTCAGTAGGCTATATCTTCTTAATACACCTCAGACCACATGTATCTTTCTTTACCCGATCCTTATGAAGGGTGTGTTCCAACTGTCTTATGAATTACTGAATGTAAACCTGTCACCTGGAATAAATTCCTCCCACCCTCTCCCACACACAGAGATATAATCTCTTGAAAGTAATTATTTATATTATGGATAACTACAGTATAGCCATCTAACTTGATCTGGAGCGTTGGTGTGTGCACTATTTTATTAGGGCATATCCACAGGGAGTTATGACATGTAAATGGCTGTGGTATTGTAACAGAAGGTAGAGTCAGCTATCTGTGTGGTCAGATTGCAGTAGCATAATCATTGGAACACATTGCTCTTCACTGCCATTGCTTCTTGGACTGGCACTTTGGTGTGAAGTGGAATACTGGCTTCATGTGGCTACCAGTGGAAGTGCAGCTGAAAACAGCTTTCACACAGACAATTCTGATTTATGTTTCAGAATGATATAGAACACAATGACACACAACATTTCATTAAAATGGATTTACAACATTAGCTAATAAATAAAGAGACCTGATATCAGTGGTGTAAAGTATTTAAGGAAAAATACTTTAAAGTACTACTTAAGTAGTTTTTTTGGTATCTGTACTTTACTTGACCATTTACACTTTTGCTTTTACTTCACTAGATTCCTAAAGAAAATAATATACTTTTTACTCCATACATTTTCCCTGACACTGAAAATTACTCGTTACATTTCGAATCCTTGGCAGGACAGGAAAGTGGTCCAAATCACGCTCTTCTCCAGAGAACATCCCTGGTCAGACGAAGAGGAGGAAATCAGCCATGACAGAATCACCCACCAACCCAGGACCAAGCAGCGTGGTGACAGGCAGCGGCAGGAGGAGCAGCGCAATCAGGACTATTCGACTTGGGAGGAGATACTGGATGGAGATGGACCCTGGACGCAGCCGGGGGAATATCGCCGCCCCAAGGCAGAGCTGGAGGCAGCCAAAGCAGAGAGGCGGCGGTTTGAAGAGGCAGCACGGAAGCAGGGCTGGAAGCCCGAGAGTCAGCCCCAAAAATGTATTGGGGGGGGGCACACAGGGAGTATGGCGAAGCCAGGTAGGAGACCTGCGCCAACTTGTGTCCCCGGTTCGCCAACACAGCCCAGTGCGGGCTATTCCACCTTGCCGCACTGGCAGGGCGACCGGTAGCATTCAACCGGTTAAGGTTGGGCAGGCTCAGTGCTCAAGAGCTCCAGTGCGCCTGCACGGTCCGGTCTATCCAGTGCCACCTACACGCACCAGCCCTCCGGTGGCAGTCCCCCGCACCAGGCTTCCTGTGCGTGTCCAGAGCCCAGTACTCCCTGTTCCTCCTCGCCGCACTCGCACTGAGGTGCGTGTCCTCGGCCCAGTACCACCAGCGCCGTCAGATTCTCCCGTCTCTCCAGAGCTGCTAGAGTCTCCCATCTCTCCAGAGCTGCTAGAGTCTCCCGCCTGTCCAGAGCTGCTAGAGTCTCCCGCCTGTCCAGAGCTTCTAGAGTCTCCCGCCTGTCCAGAGCTGCTAGAGTCTCCCGCCTGTCCAGAGCTGCTAGAGTCTCCCGCCTGTCCAGAGCTGGCTATCCTTAAAAAATATTGTGATTTACACTTTTACCTCTACTTTTGATACTTAAGTATATTTGAGCAATTACATTTACTTTTGATACCTAAGTATATTTAAAAACAAATACATTTAAACGTTTACTACTGGGTGACTCACTTTTACTTGAGTCATTTTCTATTAAGGTATCTTTACTTTTACTCAAGTATGACAATTTGATACTTTTTCCACCACTGCCTGACATTGAAGGACTGATGTGGCTTTCACATAGTTTGCATGTACAATAAAAGTATATCACAAGAGAGTACAGGCCTACCAGTCAAGTCAGCCATAAGATACAGTGCCTTCGGAAAGTACTCAGACCCCTTTACCTTTTCCACATTTTGTTATGTTACAGCCTTATTCTAAAATGGATTGAATAAAAAAAAATCCTCAGCAATCTACACACAATACCCCGTAATGACAAGGTGAAAACAGATTCTATATTTTTTGGGCAAATAAAAAAAAAATCTAAAACAGAAATACCTTATTTACACTAGTATTCAGACCCTTTGCTATGAGACTCGAAATTGAGGTCAGGTGCATCCTATTTCCATTGATCATCCTTGAGATGTTTCTACAACTTGATTGGAGTCCACCTGTGGTAAATTATATTGATTGGACATAATATGGAAAGGCACACACCTGTCTACATAAGGTCCCACAGTTGACAGTGCATGACAAAGCAAAAACCAAGCCACGAGGTTAAAGGAATTGTCTGTAGTGCTCCGAGATAGGATTATGTAACGGCACAGATCTGGGGAAGGGTAAGCAAAAAATGTCTGCAGCATTGAAGGTCCCCAAGAACACAGTGGCCTCCATCATTCTTAAATAGAAGAAGTTTGGAACCATCAAGACTCTTCCTGGAGCTGGCCGCTTGGCCAAACTGAGGAATCGGGGGAGAAGGGCCTTGGTCAGTGAGGTGACCAAGAACCCAATGGTCACTCTGAAAGAGCTCTAGAGTTCCTCTGTGGAGATGGGAGAACCTTCCAGAAGTACAACCATCCCGGCAGCACCAATCAAGCCTTTATGGTAGAGTGGCCAGACGGGAATCCACTCCTCAGTAAGAGGCACATGACAGCCTGCTTGTAGTTTGCCAAAAGACACCTAAAGACTCTCAGACCATGAGTCAAAGACTTCAGCCATCCTAGTCATGGACTGTTCTCTCTGCTACCGCACACAAGCGGTACCGGAGCGCCAAGTCTAGGTACAAAAGGCTTCCTAACAGCTTCTATCCCCAAGCCATAAGACTACTGAACAGCTAATTAAAGGGCTACCCAGACCCGTCTTTTACGCTGCTGCTACTCTGTTTATTATCTATGCATAGTGGGGTGGGTGAGGGGGATTCTAAGGGCCTGTGACTGACAGGGGTCCTAAACAATTATTAGAACATTAGGTTAAAAAATTAAATAGTACATTTCATCATTAATATAATATTTTATTTACAATGTACTAATAAAACTAATAGTTTCTTTTTTTATTTTTGTCAAAAGTAAACATCCAGAGAGCCTCTGCCCCTGCCTGGTGCCAGGCCCAACAGATGCAGCTTCAGACTCAGCAGCCCTGTCTCCCCATCTCCATACCCCTGAACCAGCCCTACTCCCAACTGAAGAAGGAGGTGAACAGCATTGTATTGAATGACATGTCAGTTGACATAATTGCAGGGACTGCAATGCATTGAGGACAGGAATGTGATTCTCCAGTCAGGAAAAGTCTCCATTGACACAGAGGCAGCCAATATCAGAGCCTTAAAGGAAGAGATGCAGGCTCTTAGAGATGGATGGGAGTCTCTCCTGTCTGAGGCAACACTGATTGCTATGCAAATGGATGTTGCATCTCAATTTAGCAAGGAACACATTTGCCAGCGGAAAGGAAAGAGATTCCATGAGACCTCTTAAGAGGAGACAGCTCAGGACAGTGATGCAACGGTGTTTTGGAACACAGTGTTTTTTACTGCTATGGACAACATCATAAGTGACTTGGACACTAGGTTCTACGCCACTGGAAAAATTGTAGAATCATTTTCTGCTATTCTGAAAGTTGGGCAGATTAGTGAGGATAAAGTCTCTTCTGTGTGCCAACCACTGGTCATGAAGTATTCCAGAGATCTTACACCTGAGTTTCAAAATAAAGTAAGACACCTGAACACTGTATATGCTGCCATTTTCCCCCCTAACTTCTCAAATCAAATCAAATTTATTTATATAGCCCTTCGTACATCAGCTGATATTTCAAAGTGCTGTACAGAAACCCAGCCTAAAACCCCAAACAGCAAGCAATGCAGGTGTAGAAGCACGGTGGCTAAGAAAAACTCCCTAGAAAGGCCAAAACCTAGGAAGAAACCTAGAGAGGAACCAGGCTATGTGGGGTGGCCAGTCCTCTTCTGGCTGTGCCGGGTGGAGATTATAACAGAACATGGCCAAGATGTTCAAATTTTCATAAATGACCAGCATGGTCCAATAATAATAAGGCAGAACAGTTGAAACTGGAGCAGCAGCACGGTCAGGTGGACTGGGGACAGCAAGGAGTCATCATGTCAGGTAGTCCTGAGGCATGGTCCTAGGGCTCAGGTCCTCTGAGAGAGAGAAAGAAAGAGAAAAAGAGAGAATTAGAGAGAGGACACTTAAATTCACACAGGACATTGAATAGGACAGGAGAAGTACTCCAGATATAACAAACTGACCCTAGCCCCCTCTTGGTCTTCTGAATGCAGTTTGTAAGATGTAGCTGCAAAGCATTTTGGAGACGTGTGCATTACTTTCCGTATATTTTGCACACTGCCTGTGACTGTTGCTGGTGGCGAGAGAGTTTTCAGTAAGCTAAAACTGATAAAAAAAACTATTTTAGGTCCACTATCTGTCCCGGGACAGACTTTGCAGTCTTGCCATGCTTTCCATTGAAAGTCAGATAGCTAGAAAGCTGAACTTCAAAGACTTAATCAGTGACTTTGCTAGCAAGAAGGCTGGGCGCTGGGCTCTTGGTGAGTAAAGCAGAGCAAGGGCCAGTGATAACTGTTAAATGGAATGGCTATGGATATTGGATCACTACACACATGATGCCCACAGGCTGAGAACAGACTGAGAACAGACTGAGAACAAGATATATCTCAAAGTAATGGCTGGATTAAACACATCAAATGTGTTGTGCACAATCAAGACCCCAAGTGGAAAAAACCTATTGATTTGGTGACCTCTTGACCTTTCCTCTAGCGCCACCATCAGGCCTTTTCATTTCCATTTTGTTTTCCATTTCCACTTTACAGCTACTTATTTTTTTAGTTGGTCTGTATACTTAGTTCAAAAATCTGCTTCTGATTTTATTCTGTTTGTTATATCATTCTATAGATGATAATGCTAATTTATTTTAATTGAAGAGGTTAATGCATATTTAAGTTGTATTTGTTTTAAGTTATTCATTAATGTTAAGAGAATTTTCCGTTCAAGAACTTTACCATTAAAATTATATTTAGACTGTAAAAGATGGCATTTAGCACATTTCTTATAGAGGGTATCTGTCTTGCATCAAATAGTGAATTCCACTGTACGCAGAATGTTGCATGCATGTCTGCAGTATTATATTTTCACAGCTCACTCTCAGTAAATATAGTACAGTAAATATTGCACTACAAGAGAGTTGCAAGCCTGCAAAGGTAGAGTTATTTAAAGCCTTGAATGGGTCGATTGGCTTCTGGAGATGTGTGGTTACAGCAATTGCGCAGGGTTGATGTGGCCTGTGGTGGTGGGTCGCAATGTGATATCTTTCATGGGGCCCAAAATCCCTGGCGCACCCCTGCCTACATGTACATATTACCTCAACTGACCTGTGCCCCAGCACGTTGACTTTGTACCGGTACCCCCTGTATATAGCCTTGCTATTGTTACTATACTGTTGCGGTTTAATTATTTGTCACCTTTATTTTAAAATGTTTACTTATCTATTTTTTACTTAACACTTTTTTTCTTAAAACTTCTTAAAGCATTGTTGGTTGTAAGTAACAATTTCACTGTAAGGCATGGGTGTCAAACTCTGGCCCGTGGGCCAAATTTGGCCCGCGGGGTAATTATATTTGGCCCGCGAGACAATACCAAATTACTACTAGAGCTGGCCTGCCGGTATTATACAGCGCATTCACCACTAATACTACGAATCCCATAATGCTCTGCTGTTTTCGCACGCCAATCAGGACAGGACCCAGAAACGCTCTCTCCTCTGTGACAGTAGTCATAGCAACATAGACGCTACAACTGTCAGCGAGCTAACCCTTCCCAAAAATGGCGAAAAGAAAGGCAGAAAACAGGAGCTTTCTGGACAAGTGGGAGGCAGAATATCTGTTTACATATGTAAAAGACAAACCTGTTTGTCTTGTTTGTGGAGTCAACGTGGCTGTAAGTAAGGAGTACAACATTAGACGACACTATGAAACGAAACACCATGACAAATACAAGGACCTGGACATGACTGAAAGGAGCCAGAAAGTAGAGGAGATGAAAAGAAGTTTGGTTTCACAACAGAATATGTTTAAAAAAGCCACATCACAAAGCGAGGCTGCTGTAAAGGCTAGTTATATAGTGGCAGCAGAGATCGCAAAATCAGCCCGGCCCTTTAATGAGGGAGAGTTCATGAAAAAGTGCATGATGAAGGTTTGTGACCTCGTACGCCCAGAGAAAAAACAAGCATTTTCAAACGTGAGCCTGAGCAGGAACACAGTAGCTGATCGCACATGTGATCTTGCCACCAATCTGTATGACCAGCTGATGGAAAAGGGAAAAGATTTTGTTGCGTTCTCCCTCGCTGTGGATGAGAGCTGCGACGCATCTGATACTGCTCAGCTGTCAGTCTTCATCCGTGGAGTGGACTCAAATCTGTGTGTTACGGAGGAGCTATTAGGATTCAAATCAATGCATGGCACAACCACAGGAAAGGAAATCTTTGAGGAGGTTTCCAAATGTGTAACTGAAATAAAGCTGCCGTGGGATAAACTCGTTGGATTAACGACAGATGGTGCGCCAGCGATGTGCGGTAAAAAGAGTGGACTGGTGGGCATGGTTCGGGAGAAGATGCGGGAAGAGAACTGTGCAGGTGAGCTAACTGTTTACCACTGCATCATACATCAGGAAGCACTGTGTGCCAAAGCCCTAAAGATGGAACATGTTATGACCACAGTAACACAGGTAGTTAACTTTATAAGAGCCAAAGGTCTAAATCACCGCCAGTTTAAATCTTTTCTGGAGGAGTGTGGTTCGGAATACGCAGAGGTGAGATGGCTAAGCAGAGGAAAAGTACTGAACAGATGTTTCGAGCTGCGTGAGGAAATATGTCAATTCCTGGAAACCAAAGGGAAGGATACAGCAGAGCTCCAGGAGCAAAAGTTCCTGTGTGAGCTGGCCTTTCTCTGTGACATCTCGAGCCATCTCGATGCGCTGAACCTGCAGCTTCAGGGGCGGGGGCGCATCATCACAGACATGTACGCTGCAGTGAGGGCCTTCAAAACTAAACTGTGCCTGTGGGAGAATCAGATGCTGCAAGGAAACCCTTGCCATTTTCCCTGCTGCCAATCCATAAAAGCGCAGATCTCTACCGCCGTGTTCCCATGCGCACAGTTTGCTGAAAAACTCAGTGTTCTCGCCGCTGAGTTTAGCCGGCGATTTGCCGACTTCGATGCCCAGAAATACAAGTTTGAACTGCTTAGTAACCTTCGCAGTTGATGTGGAAAATGCACCAACCAACATCCAAATGGAGCTGATTGAACTCCAGTGCAACGACACGCTGAAGTCAAAGTATGATGCTGTGGGCGCTGCACAGTTTCCACGGTTCATCCCTGACACAATGCCTCAGCTCCGCACCCAAGCTGCTCAGATGCTCTCCATGTTCGGCAGCACTTATCTATGCGAGCAACTTTTCTCCTCGATGAAGATGACCAAAACAACTCACAGGAGACGTCTGACTGATGAACATCTTTGCTCGATACTGAGGATTTCTTCAGCTCAGAGCTTGAGCCCAGACATTGATGAACTAGCATCCAAGAAGATATGCCAGGTATCTGGCTTGGGCACATCAGATTAGACCAGTGTGCAATAATTAACGTTTTCTTTATGCACTTTTTCTTGCTACAAGGCATGGGCTTGAATGGTTGATTGATTTATTATCATTTTATTTGTAAAACTATTAGCCAGTGGAAAACGTTTATTTTGGTATTTAAATCAGAAGGCTGCAAATAGAAAAGAGGCATACAATTTTTATTTAAATTTTATTTATTTAATAAATGAATGCCATTGATGTGTTTTTTCATTTGAAATTCGATTTTGCATGTCTCCACTATTAAATTATATATTGTATGGTAATAAGCGATGCTTGTTCCATATTCAATGTTAAAGCAAAACTTGTTTGGGTCCATATTAAAAGGTTAATTTGTTCAATGTTGGCCCGTGACTTTGTTCAGGTTTTACATTTTGGCCCACTGGGTATTTGAGTTTGACACCCCTGCTGTAAGGTATTCTGCGCATGTGACAAATACAATTTGATTTGAAAAACAAGATTCTCTGGTCTGATGAAACCAAGATTGAAATCTTTGGCCTGAATGCCAAGCGTCACGTCTGGAGGAAACCTGGCACTGTCGCTACGGTGAAGCATGGTGGAGGCAGCATCATGTTATGGGGATGTTTTTCAGCGGCAGGGACTGGGAGACTAGTAAGGATCGAGGGAAAGATGAACGGAGCAAATTACAGAGAGATCCTTGATGAAAACCTGCTCCAGAGTACTTAGGACCTCAGACTGGGGTGAAGGTTCACCTTCCAACAGGATAACGACCCTAAGCACACAGCCAAGACAATGCAGGAGTGGCTTCGGGACAAGTCTCTGAATGTCCTTGAGTGGCCCAGTGGCTGTGACGCAAAGCTCCCCATCCAACCTGACAGAGCTTGAGAGGATCTGCAGAGAAGAATGGGGGAAACTCCCCAAATACAGGTGTGCCAAGCTTGAAGCATCACACCCAAGAAGACTTGAGGTTGTAATCTCTGCCAAATGTGCTTCAACAAAGTACAGAGTAATGGGTCTGAATACTTACAGTTGAAGCGAAAGTTTACATACACCTTAGCCAAATACATTTAAACTCAGTTTTTCACAATTCCTGACATTTAATCCTAGTAAAAATTCCCCGTCTTAGGTCAGTTAGGATCACCACTTCATTTTAATAATGTGAAAAGTCAGAATACTGGTAGAGTGATTTATTTCAGCTTTTATTTCTTTCATCACATTCCCAGTAGGTCAGAAGTTTACATACACTCAATTAGTATTTGGTAGCATTGCCTTTAAATTGTTTAATTGGGTCAAATGTTTTGGGTAGCCTTCCCACAATAAGTTGGGTGAATTTTGGCCCATTCCTCCTGACAGAGCTGGTGTAACTGAATCAGGTTTGTAGGCCTCCTTGCTCGCACATGCTTTTTCAGTTCTGCCCAAACATTTTCTATAGGATTGAGGCCAGGGCATTGTGATGGCCACTCCAATACCTTGACTTTGTTGTCCTCTAGTCATTTTGCCACAACTTTGGAAGTATCTATTGGGGTCATTGTCCATTTGGAAGACCCATTTGTGACCAAGCTTTAACTTCCTGACTGATGTCTTGAGATGTTGCTTCAATATATCCCCATAATTTTCCTCCCTCATGATGACATCTATTTTGTGAAGAGCACCAGTCCCTCCTGCAGCAAAGAACCCCTACAACATGGTTCTAGCGCCACCGTGCTTCGCGGTTGGGATGGTGTTCTTCAGCTTGCAAGCCTCCCCCTTTTTCCTCCAAACATAACGATGGTCATTATGGCCAAACAATTCAATTTTTGTTTCATCAGACCAGATGACATTTCTCCAAAAAGTACAGTCTTTGTCCCCATGTGCAGTTGCAAACCGTAGTCTGGCTTTTTTTATGGTGGTTTTGGAGCAGTGGCTTCTTCTTTGCTGAGTGGCCATTCAGGTTATGTCTACATAGGACTCGTTTTACTTTGGATATAGATACTTTTGTACCTGTTTCATCCAGCATCTTCCTTTGCTGTTGTTCTGGGACGGATTTGCACTTTTCGCACCAAAGTATGTTCATCTCGGGGCCTCCCGAGTGGTGCAGTGGTTTATTGTGCCACCAGAGACTCTGGGTTCGCGCCCAGGCTCTGTCGCAGATGGCCGCGACCGGGAGGTCCGTGGGGCGACGCACAATTGGCCTAGCGTCGTCTGGGTTAGGGAGGGTTTGGCCGGTAGGGATATCCTTGTCTCATCGCACTCTAGCGACTCCTGTGGCGGGCCGGGCGCAGTGCTCGCTAACCAGGTTTCCAGTGCACTGTGTTTCCTCCGACACATTGGCGCGACTGGCTTCCGGGTTGGATGCGCGCTTTGTTAAGAAGCAGTGCGGCTTGGTTGGGTTGTGTTTCGGAGGACGCATGGCTTTCGACCTTTGTCTCTCCCGAGCCCGTACGCGAGTTGTAGCGATGAGACAAGATAGTAACTTCTAACAATTGGATACCACGAAATTGGGGAGAAAAGGAGGTAAAATAAAAAAATATAATATAAAAAAAGTAAGACAGAACTCGTATCCTTCCTGAGGGGTATGACGGCTGCGTGATCCCATGGTGTTTATATTTGCGTACTATTGTTTGTACAGATGAAAGTGGTACCTTCAGGCTTTTGGA
This sequence comes from Oncorhynchus clarkii lewisi, assembly GCF_045791955.1. Taxonomy (NCBI): domain Eukaryota; kingdom Metazoa; phylum Chordata; class Actinopteri; order Salmoniformes; family Salmonidae; genus Oncorhynchus; species Oncorhynchus clarkii. The sequence continues at coordinate 21,009,664 of NC_092161.1, read as the reverse complement.
AGTTGCTCCCAAGGATGGACCAGACTTGTGGAGGTCTACAATTTTTTTCTGAGGTCTTGGCTGATTTCTTTTGATTTCCCCTAACCGACTTGCCAAAACTATTGTTTGTTAATTAACAAGTGGTTGAAAAACGAGTTTTAATCCAACCTAAGTGTATGTAAACTTCTGACTTCAACTGTATGTAAATGTGATATTTCCGTTTTTTTATTTTTAATAAATTATCAACAAATTCTAAAAACCTGTTTGTGCTTTGTCATTACTGGGTATTGTGTGTAGATTGATGAGAAAAAAAATTTTCTTCATAAATTTCATAATGAGGCTGTAACCTAACAACATTTTGAAAATGTCAAGGGGTCTGAATACTTTCTGAAGTCACTGTAAGTCAAGATGCAGAGAAAAAGTCAAGGGATATTAAAGACTTCCTCCCAGTGCTATTTTTCTAGAAGCATATCTGCTATAATCTTCCCCATCTCCCTGCATTTCCCCTTCAATTATAAATCCCTGTATGTCTCTTCACAGGCTTTCATTCCCAGTTCAGTTTCATCAATCAGGTCCCACAGAGAGTGAGGCAGCCATACATGGAGCTGCCATGTTGTCTGACTTGATCAAAGTGAGGTGTTATACACATTAGAATGCAAAGCTATCCTCTGAGTAAAGAAAACAGCCACCATGATATACATTTTCACTCGTTTCAATTCTGAATATGCAGGGTTTGTCTGAATAGGCAGGGCTGGGGAGTAACGGGTGACGTGTAATCCTTTACATGTATGGGATTACAAAAAAAGATACCTGTAATCCGTTACGTTACCAGTACAAAATATTGTAATCAAATTAGATACTTTTGAAAAACTACACAATTACTTCAAAGATGACTTTTAAATTCAGAAAGGATGTTGGCGAGAAAAAGATCTTTGACACCTCTCTGTTTTCTCAATGTCATTCAAATCAGCAATGAAAATAGGCTGACGTTTAAATTTGTTCCACCTAAGCGAGTCTGATCACAAATCAGAGACCACTATGATGATACACCAAATGTGGATCAAGGGAAATGAGCAGGAATAGGCTTTTGTAGGCTACAGTCCAAGCTATGTCTTCCAGTGGTGCGACTGCTGTCGGCATCCAAACATTATCCAACTTGAATAAACGCTTGGAGGTAAGGATGACAGCAGTGGTGTAGACTATGACGATACCAATATCACAATAACTTATTATTGATATCTACATAGTGCATTGATGTGAATCACACTGCTGCTCTCTCATTTACCTATTTGCACTCTACAGATTGTGGTTGTTGTGGATGACTGTTCACAAATCTAAATATGTATTTGAACGCAATATTGGTTGAATTCAAGAAGTTTAAGCTGCCTATCAATCACTGTTTTTGAAACCAGTTGACAACGAGTGAAAAATGCGCTCTAGCAACAGCTGCATTGTGTGGATCCAAGCCTATGGAATAAAAGTGGGGCTTTTATTTCTCTTCCTAATTCATGCTGATACATTTTTTTCTCCATAGGCCTATCGGACACGTGCTCAAACTTGTACACTTTTGATAGACTTAAAGGGGCAATCTGTAGTTGCTACATCAATTTTTGGACTTTATGGACTATATTTTTGGACTATATATATATTTTTTTACACACTACCGGCACTGGCAAGCACAATACACAAACATCACCCCAAAAAATGATAAAAGGTCAACTATTCTCAACATGTAACCATAGCCTCACCATTATCAGTGGTGATATTATGTCAAAATAAGAAGAATTGGGCTAAGCAGAGGGATGAAAGGTTTTACTCTGCTGTGAAGAGGCCAGCTCCTCTGTACTTTATGGCTTGTGTGCCATAACTACTCCGGGCTCATATTGACAAATTGTCTCTGAGTAGGAGTGCTGATCTAGGATCAGGTTCCCCTTGTCCATATAAGCTCATTCAAAAAAATGATCCTGGACCAGCACTCCTACTCTATGAAGCTTTCTGAATTCTGACCCTGATTGCATTTGTGAGGGGGAATAGATAAGGACAGGCAACAGGGGGAATACGTTTACAGTTCTTTCATGACTGCTATTTTCCTCAACCAGAGCACCAACAGATTCCAGGCTCAAGAAGGGCAGATTGTGGCAGCTGACATTTCAGCAAAATGTCAATAAATGACAATAAAAGACTCACCAAGAAGAGCTGGAGCTCACAAGACCGTCAGGTATGTTAATACAGAGAGAACACAGTCACAAAAAATGTCCGTAAGCTTTGTAAGGGCTAGATACTATCCACTGGCCTGTTTTTTTCAGTCAACTAAAGGGAGAATCTGGTACCTTGTCCTGACTCACCATTAAAGGAGCTAGGGTGAGCTGGTTTACTATACCAGAGGAGTGCAAAAGTGGCAGATCTTCAGATCTCAGATATAATGGGCCAACTACAGGAAATTGTACATACTGTAGATATGGTGGCTGGTAAAATAATTAAATATGGAGGAAAATGTGGTTCTCCTGCCACCTTATGGTCAACACACAGACTAATATGGCCTCTAGATGTGTCTTACAACTAACAGAAGGGTGATGGCTGCAATGTCATGATCACTATAGCTGAAACAGGCGAGGCCAGTAGAATAGGTTTTTTATTAGTCATGCTGTCAACCATGGTGCATTTGATAGGAGTTATAGAAATTAAGGTGCAATCATTAAACTAAAATAATCAATCAAATGAATCAGATCCATGATTTAGGACTATGTGTTAGGACAGGGTGCCACTAGTATTTTATGTGTTAGGACAGAGTGCTGCTAGTATTTCATGTTTTGCTCTACAAACCCCACAAGTGTCAAGGGACTCGTCTGAAGTGGATACTGTCAACGTGCCAACTTCTGTTTGTAGCGTCCGAACCATTTGGGATACAAACTAATGTGAAGATAACTGGAAGTATTGGGCTACAAATGAGTCTGAATGTAACCGGAAGTATGAAGGTAGTTTTGTGCCTACTGGGAAAAAAAGGGTTTATATATATGTGAAAAAAATATATATATATTTTATGTCACCTAGATATAGGACTGGAACGTATATGCTATGAGTCAGGAAGCAGGTGAAGAAAGGGAGTTTAATAATGAGAATAAGCAGATAAACAAACCAGGAGAGTCACACTGAACATGAACAAAACCAATACTGCCTGAAGACTGAGGCTACTGAAGGCTAAATCAAGGGGAAGTAATAAAGGTCCTGATGAAGTCCAGGTGTGCATAACGATGGGGAGCAGGTGTGCAGAATGATGGTTGCAAGGTCTGCGTAATGTGGGTTGCCAGGACCGGTGAATGGTAGACCGGTGATGTCCAGAAAGTTGTGTGAGTTCATAAATTATCATCACACACACACAGCCGTGTTAATTTCATCAACTAAATAGACCCAGAAAAAACTATTACTAAACTAAAATTATTTTTAATTTCAGTTGACTAAAACGAGATGAGACAAAATGTTCTATGTGACTAAAATCTGATGGACTGAAGTTTTTGGAGAGATTGAGAGCTTTTCAGTGATATGCACAATTAATATTAGCAGAACAGATGCGCAGGGCAGTTCTGTTCAGCAGTGGGAAGGACTTGTCACACCCGGCAAACAGCCTATATCAGCTGGTGAGCTGCCTAGGATTGTGGGCAGGGCTAGCCTTTTGGGGGCCCTAAGCGAGTTTGGTTTTGGGAAAAACTGTTGAAGGCAGAGATAAAAATGTACGTTTTAAAGTTAATTTCCTGCAATTCTACACATTTTGTAATGGGCAAAATATTTTTTAGCAATTTTATGACAAATGCAATGCAATTCTACTCATTTTGCAATGTGGCAGAGAGAACATTTTTCAGTTTTAAAGCAAAATTCCTGTAATTCTATGTGGTTTATGTGGGCAGACAAGACATTGTCTTTGAATTTGTAGAATTTGTATTCTCGCTCAACCCTCTCACTTTTCCCACTGCATTTAATATCCAGGTTCTGCGGCAGATGTAGCCGAGTCTCTCTCATTTCCTAAGAGATAATGGCTTGATTCTAAATCAAAAGACATTACCCATAATGGTGCAATGTTTTTTCTTTTTATTGTGCATTGGTGGGCCGCAGTTTCACATTCATAAAGCATATCACAGGCCGTCCTAAAACTAGGATACATTTGTTTAGCCTACACCTTGTTCAGTCATGTCACCTCAAAAGTTGGCTATAGCTAACAACCTGGGGGCGCTTTTAGCACATGCTACGTAGAACAAACATGCCTCTCTGGCATGTTGAATAAGGAAAAACATTGGCTCTATTCATGGAATTTCTATGTGCAACTTTGGAGAATGTTTTTCAACTGAATGTGGCCCTGGTAACATTACCAGCAGCCTACATTTGAAGTCGGATGTTTACATACACTTAGGTTGGAGTCATTAAAACTTGTTTTTCAACCACTCCACAAATATCTTGTTAACAAACTATAGTTTGGGCAAGTCGGTTAGGAAATCTACTTTGTGCATGACACAAGTAATTTTTACAACAATTGTTTACAGACAGATTATTTCACTTATAATTCAATGTATCAAAATTCCAGTGGGTCAGAAGTTTGCATACACTAAGTTGCCTTTAAACAGCTTGGAAAATTCCAGAAAATTATGTCATGGCTTTAGAAGCTTCTGTTAGGCCAATTGACATCATTTGAGTCAATTGGAGGTGTACCTGTGAATGTATTTCAAGGCCTACCTTCAAACTCAGTGCCTCTTTGCTTGACATCATGGGAAAATCAAAAGATATCGGCCAAGACCTCGGAAAAAAATTGTAGAGCGCCACAAGTCTGGTTCATCCTTGGGAGCAATTTCCAAATGCCTGAAGGTACCACGTTCATCTGTACAAACAATAGTATGCAAGTATAAACACCATGGGACCACGCAGCTGTCATACCCCTCATGAAGGAGACGAGTTCTGTCTCTTAGAGATGAAGGTACTTTGGTGCAAAAAGTGCAAATCAATCCCAGAACAACAGCAAAGGACCCTGTGAAGATAATGGATGAAACAGGTACAAAAGTATCTATACCCACAGTAAAACGAGTCCTATATCGACATAACCCGAAAAGCCACTCAGCAAGGAAGAAGCCACTGCTCCAAAACCACCATTAAAAGACAGACTACGGTTTGCAATTGCACATGGGGACAAAGATCATACTTTTTGGAGAAATATCCTCTGGGCCTGATGAAACAAAAATAGAACTGTTTGGCCAGTGTTTGGAGGAAAAAGGGGGAGGCTTGCAAGCGAAGAACACCATCCTAACCGTGAAGCACTGTGGTGGCCGCATCATGTTGTGGGGATGCTTTGCTGCAGGAGGGACTGGTGAACTTTACAAAATAGATGGCATAATGAGCAAGGAAAATTATGGGGATATATTGAAGCAACATCTCAAGACATCAGGACGTTAAAAGCTTGGTCATAAATGGTTCTTCCAAATGGACAATGACCCCAAGCATACTTCCAAAGTTGTGGCAAAATGGCTTAAGGACAACAAAGTTAAGGTATTGGAGTGGCCATCACAAAGCCCTGACCTCAATCCTATAGAAAGTTTGTGGGCAGAACTGAAAAAGCATGTGCGAGCAAGGAGGCCTACATACCTGATTCAGTTACACCAGCTCTGTCAGGAGGAATGGGACAAAATTAACCCAATTTATTGTGGGAAGCTTGTGGAAGGCTATCCAAAACGTTTGACCCAAGTTAAACAATTTAAAGGCAATGCTACCAAATACTAATTGAGTGTATGTAAACCTCTGACCCACTGGGAATGTGATGAAATAAATAAAAGCTGAAATAAATAATTCTCTCTACTATTATTCTGACATTACACATTCTTAAAATAATGTGGTGATCCTAACTGACCTAAGATGGGGAATGTCAGGAATTGTGAAAAACTGAGTTTAAATGTATTCGGCTAAAATGTGTGTTTACTTCTGTCTTCAACTGTATATGCAAACATTTGGTGGGACAGAAAGAAAAAAGGATAGCAAACAATTTATTGACAAAATTTCTCTTTTATTTCCGATTTTTATTTAACTTTTATTTAACTCTTGCCACTATGCTATAGGCTATCTGACTGGCTAAATAACTTTATTTTGAGTGAATGTGGACCCAGTGACTCAGACATGAGCACCTGGACCAAGACTCAAGCACTGGGACTCTGACTTTAGCCATAGGGACTCGTGACTCTGACTTGGACTCAGGCAGAGGGGACTTGGGACTTGATTCGAACTGGAGGTTGAATGACTCGACTACATCACTGGGTGAAACAGTCATTAGCCCCCGTTCTACTTCTGGATATCAATGAGGCTGCGGTGTCTGTGGAACATTGATAACAATGGCAATTATGTGATGGAGGTGCAGCACTTTGAGGCACAATCTGGTGATTATGTCTCCCTCTCTCTCTCTGCACTTGTGAGTCTGTTTTTGTGTGTGTAATATGTAGGCTGAATTGGGAATTTACATTGCCAGATAATTCTTATATTCCATGATGTTCTTCTTCTATATGTTTGTCATATGTATGCTGTTGGAAAGAGAATACGGTTGTATGCAGAAAAATATTTTGGTAGGACAAGGCTGTATGTTTGTGCACATGGAAGTCAGTGATTTATGTTTCTATAGGTTAATGAGGCAATACAAATGTGATGTGTCTAAAATGTGACTAAAATTAAAGGGCATTTAGTTTCATAAAATGGCCACTGTTTTCGTCATTTTGACAATACCTAGATGAAATCATTATTCAAACTATAACATTTGAGTAAAACATAATGGTATTTTAGTAGAAATGATTAAGATGAAAACATTTTTTTAAAACATAGGTAAAGATGAAAACATTAAAGCAGCTTTGGTATATAGTACTGTATCGTCCCACCTGAGGGGCTGCATGAAAAAAAAACATTTAAAAAATGACCACTAGATGGTGCAAAAAGACAGCAGCGTTTATTTATCGAAGCCAACGCAGCCTTTTAAGACAGCAGCCAATGCATGGCCATCCAGGAGTTAATTACAAGATATCATGCTTTTCCTCACAATTACTAGGCTAAATGTGACTCACATTATTAGATGTCCACATGTGTTTCGCGTGCACACACTGTCAAATTGATATGCGGTATGTATAGAAATTAATCTGGGTATGACGAACACGAGGAGTCATACATCAAAGGAGCTATTTGTGGACCTGGAGGGCGTCCAGGCCCACTGGTTGTTATTCAAGTGAATGTGTGGGATGGTGAACGGCTGTTTTTTAGCGGATAATATAAGTTGTAATGTGCACAGTGCTTGGATACGAGCTATTGCGCTGTGCCGCGATAATGTGCAAGTGATGGTGAGAGAGAGTTAGGGGAGATGCTGCTAGATGTTTGGGCTTCATAAATAGCATCTGTCGTTACATAATCCAACTCAGGTTATAGCAGAAACCCACTGTACATCTTTTGGATGTTTGGATCCCCCCCCCCCCCCCCCGCCCCTATTCCTACTTCTTATGTCAAAGACCTCCTGCTATTGTTGAGGTCGTTGTATAAGTCTATGGAAATATCTGACATACACTCTTAGAAAAACATATGCTATCTACAACCTTAAAGGGTTCTTCAGCTGTCCCCATAGGTGAACCCTTTGAAGAAGCCTTTTAGATTCCAGGCATAGCCTCGGAGGAAGTGGTTTATTACTCATGGTCGACAGCACCCCCCACGCCAAAAAATCTTCCCGCCGACATGGTTCCTTGTAGAACCATTTTGGTTACAGGTAGAACCCTTTTCAAATCCATGATGTAGAACCTTTCCACAGAGAGTTTTTACATGGAACCCAAAAGGGATTTTACCTGGAACCAAAAAGGGATCCCCTATGGGAACAGCTGAAAAATCCTTTTAGACCCCTTATTTGTAAGTGTACAGTCGTGGCCAAAAGTTTTGAGAATGACACAAATATTAATTTCCACAAAATTTGCTGCTTCAGTGTCTTTAGATATTTTTGTCAGACGTTACTATGGAATACTGAAGTATAATTACAAGAATTTCATAAGTGTCAAAGGCTTTCATTGACAATTACATGAATTTGATGCAAAGAGTCAATATTTGCAGTGTTGACCCTTTTTTTTCAAGACCTCTGTAATCCGCCCTGGCATGCTGTCAATTAACTTCTGGGCCACATCCTGACTGATGGCAGCCCATTCTTGCATAATCAATGCTTGGAGTTTGTGGGTTTTTGTTTGTCCACCCGCCTCTTGAGGATTGACCACAAGTTCTCAATGGGATTAAGGTCTGGGGAATTTCCTAGCCATGGACCCAAAATATCGATGTTTTGTTCCCCGAGCTACTTAGTTATCCCTTTTGCCTTATGGCAAGGTGCTCCGTCATGCTGGAAAAGGCATGACTATGAAATAACACATAAAGAAAAAAATACTTTCATCATTACTTTAAGGTCAGTCAATCGGGAACATTTCAAGACCTTTGAAAGTTTCTTCAAGTGCAGTCGCAAAAACCATCAAGCGCTATGATGAAACTGGCTCTCATGTGGACCGCCACAGGAAAGGAAGATCCAGAGTGACCTCTGCTACAGAGGATAAGTTCATTAGAGTTACCAGCCTCAGAAATTGCAGCCCAAATAAATGTTTCACAGAGTTCAAATAACAGACACATCTCAACATCAACTGTTCCAAGGAGACCATTACTAAAGGACACCAATAATAAGAATAGACCTGCTTGGGCCAAGAAACACGAGCAATGGAAATTAGACCGGTGGAAATCTGTCCTTTGGTCTGATGAGTCCAAATTTGAGATTTTTGGTTCCAACCGCCACGTCTTTGTGAGACGCAGAGTAGGTGAACGGATGATCTCCGCATGTGTGGTTCCCACCGTGAAGCATGGAGGAGGAGGTGTAATGGTTGTGGGGTGCTTTGCTGGTGAAACTGTCTATGATGTATTTACAATTCAAGGCACACTTAACTAGCATGGCTACCACAGCATTCTGCAGTGATACACCATCCCATCTGGTTTGCGCTTAGTGGGACTATCATTTGTTTTTCAACAAGACAATGACCCAACACACCTCCAGGCTGTGTAAGGGCTATTTGACCAAGAAGGAGAGTGAAGGAAAACAAGCCAACAAGTGCTCAGCATATGTGGGAACTCCTTCAAGACTGTTAGAAACACATTCCAGGTGAAGCTGGTTGAGAGAATGCCAAGAGTGTGCAAAGCTGTCATCAAGGCAAAGGGTGGCTAACACTTTTTTGGTTACTTCATATGTGTTATTTCATAGTTTTGATGTCTTCACTATTATTCTACAATGTAGAGCATAGTAACAATAAAGAAAATCCCTTGAATGAGTAGGTGTGTCCAAACTTCTGACTGGTACTGTATATTTTCTCACTTAAAAAACGATCTGCATTGTTGGTTAAGGGCTTGTAAGTACGCATTTCAAAGTAAGATCTACACCTCTTGTATTCGGCACATGTGACAAATAACATTTGATTTGATATACCTTATAGAAAGTAATTTGATCACAGTCCAGGGTTTGGTAGGTTACTTTCTAATTGTAATCCATTACAGTTACTAGTAACCTGTCCAAAATTGTAATCAGTAATTACTTCCCATTATTTTTGGATTACTTTCCCCTTAAGAGGCATAAGAAGAATACAAAATACATTTGGTGTGTCATCATAGTAGTCTCTGACTTGTGGTCAGACTCGCTCAGGTGGAACAAGCTAATTTGAATGTCATTCAGAAAACTGAAAGGTGTCATAATGTATTGTTTGCCAACATTCTTTCTTAATTTAAAGTAATCGAAGAAGTAATCATCTAGTTTTTCAAAAGTATTTGTAATCTGATTACAATATTTTTCCTGGTAACGTAACTGATTACAGTTTTCCTCTTCTTTTCAGATTACATGTAACTGATTACATGTAATCAGTTACTCCCCAACCCTGGATCACACTAATACAGTGCCTTCAGAAATAATCTATTCCTCTAGATCTATCCCACATTTTGTTGTGTTAGTCTGAATTCAAAATGCATTAAATATCATTTTTTTCTCACCCATCTACACACAATACCCCATAATGACAACGTGAAAACAGGTTTTTTGAAATGTTCGCACATTTATTGAAAATGAAATACAAATATGTCTCATTTACATAGGTATTCCCACCCCTGAGTCAATATTTTTTAGAAGCACCTTTGGCGGTGATTACAGCTGTGAATCTTTCTGGGTAAGTCTCTAAAAGCTTTGCACACCTTGATTGTACAATATTTACCAATTATTCATAAAAAAATATTCAAGCTCTGTTAAGTTGCTAGACAGCCATTATCAAATTTTGCCATAGATTTTCGAGACGGTTTAAGTCAAAACTGTAACTATGCCACTCAAGAACGTTCAATGTCATCTTGGTAAGCAGCTCCAGTGTAGATTTGGCCTTGTGTCTTAGGTTATTGTCCTGCTGAAAGGTGAATTCGTCTCCCAGTGTCTGTTGGAAAGCAGACTGAACCAGGGTTTCCTCTTGGATTCCGTTTATTTTTATGGTAAAAAAACATGTTGCAGCCACCACCCTGCTGTAAAAAAATGAAGAGTGGTTCACAGTGATGTGTTGTGTTGGATTTGTCCCAAACATAACACTTTGTATTCAGGACATTTTCTTTGCCACATTTTTTTTTGCACTATTACTTATGTGGCTTGTTTTCATACTTTTCACTCTGTCATTTATTTATTATTTATTTTTTAATTTCACCATTATTTAACCAGGTAGGCCAGTTGAGAACAAGTTCTCATTTACAACTGTGACCTGGCCAAGATAAAGCAAAGCAGTGTGACAAAAAACAACAACACGGAGTTACACATGGGATAAACAAAAGTACAGTCAATAACACAATAGAAAAATCTATATACAGTGTGTGTAAATGGAGTAAGGAGGTAAGGCAATAAATAGGCCATAGTAGCAAAGAAATTATAATTTAGCAAAATAACACGAGTGATGATGTGCAAGTAAAAATACTGGTGTGCAAAAGAGCAAAAAGTAAATAAAAACAATATGGGGATGAGGTAGGTAGATTGGATGGGCTATTTACAGATGGGCTGTGTTCAGCTGCAGCGATCGGTAAGCTGCTCAGATAGCTGATGCTTAAAGTTAGTGAGGGAGATATGTCTCCAACTTCAGCGATTTTTGCAATTCGTTCCAGTCATTGGCAACAGAGAACTGGAAGGAAAGGTGTCCAAAGGTGGTGTTGGCTTTGGGGATGACCAGTGAGATATACTTGCTGGAGTGCGTGCTACGGGTGGGTGTTGTTATGGTGACCAGTGAGCTGAGAGAAGGCGTAGCTTTGCCTAGCAAAGAGTTATAGATGACCTGGAGCCAGTGGTCTGGCGACGAATATGTGGCGAGGGCCAGCCGACGAGAGCATACAGGTTGCAGTGGTGGGTGGTATATGGGGCTTTGGATTAGTACTGTGGAGTAACTACAATGTTTATCAATTTTCAGTTTTCTCATATCACAACCATTAAACTCTGTAACCGTTTTAAAATCACCATCGTCCTTATGCTGAAATCCCTGATCATTTTCCTTACTCTCTGGTAATTGTATTGGTACACCATCCAAAGTGTATCTAATAACTCACCATGCTCAAAGGGATGTTCATTGTCAGCTCTATTCTACCAATAGGTGCCCTTCTTTGCAAAGCATTGGAAAAAAAACCCTGGTCTTTGTGGTGGAATCTGTTTTTGAAATTCGCTACTCGATTGAGGGACCTTAGAGATAATTGTATGTATGGGGTAGAGATGGGGTATTCATTCGAAAATCATGTTAACTACTAACCAGAATGAGTCATTGCAACTTATTATGCGATTTGTTAAGCACATTTTTACTAATTAACTTAGGCTTTCCAGTAGGCTTTCCATAACGAAGGGGTTGAATACTTATTGACTCTAGACATTTCAGCTGTACATTTTTTATGAATTTCAAAAATATCCACTTTTACATTATGGGGTATTGTGTGTAGATCACTGACTCAAAATCTCAATTTTATTTATCTATTTAAAATTCAGGCTGTAACACAACAAAATGTGGAAAAAGTCAAGAAGTGTGAATACTTTCTGAAGACACTGTATATTCACACTTCGTATATTGCGACTTGATTTCCTCTGTGAGTCACTGACACTAAATAGTTTGATGCAAATGTTTACCAAGCTGTCAACATTAAACACAGGCTTATTTTGCAGCTCGGCTGTTAAGATGATAAACGTGTACTACGTATTGATGGGCCAAGCTGATTTTTGATGTTGTTTACAACAAGGGCAGGGAGCTTGATTCCTTCTGTCAGTGGGATGTCAGGAGCTCTATGAGGATGTCATTTAGATCAGATGTTACAAACGATGTGACTGTGGATACTCTCATTCCGTCCCGTCAAATGTACTGAGACGAGTTGAACATGGGATAGATGTGTCCGCTTTTATCAGTGTCAAATAGATCCAGGCGAAGAGATTCACGACAGGAAAATGCATTACAAAGTAGGTCTAATGAATAAAATATAGTAGGGATTACTTGAGTGCTGGCCCTGTAGCATTAGCCTTTGTGTGGCCTACATTAAGATGAAGTAAATGTGTTTGTGTACCTTATCTGAATGTAGACAGGGCAATGGAAAGGGCAAGGATTTAAAAAAGTGGTGGAAATAAGCCTAGGATTTAGGTACAATGTAACACGAGGAATGTATTTCTTCATTGTGAAGTAGCCTATATGGCCAGCGATCTATACCATATATGGCATTGGATTTGGCCTTCAAAATTAATCCTATCCACTGAGATGTGATGTTTCATTCTGGTTGTTGTAATTAATCTCACTTTAATGACAATCGTCAAGAGGACTTACAGCTCATTATCTTAATGAGCAAAGAACCATCATGTCAGCTGAAAAAGTCTTAAAGAATAGAGGAAAACCACTCACCTCAAGTGAGAAACAGTGCCCAGGAGACTTGATAAGTGAATTTGCAGGAATAGTGGGGTAGTCTGCATATGGTAGGCTTTACCAATTATATAACCGCCTGCCGTTAAAGACAACTGAGCAATAACACTGTTAATTAGAGGTTTAAAAAACATATTACTTCAGTGTTAGCCTCTCTACATTGGCTTCCTGTTAAGGCTAGGGCTGATGTCAAGGTTTTACTACTAACCTACAAAGCATTACATGGACTTTGTCCTACCTATCTCTCCAATTTGGTCCTGCTGCACATACCTAGATGTACGCTACGGTCACAAGATGCAGGCCTCCTTATTGTCCCTAGAATTTCTAAGCAAACAGCTGGAGGCAGGGCTTTCTCCTATAGAGCTCCATTTTGATAGAATGGTCTGCCGATCCATGTGAGAGATGCAGACTCTGTCTCGACCTTTAAGTCTTTTCTCTTCAGTAGGTCCTGTGATTGAGTGTAGTCTGCCCCGGGGTGCGAAGGAGAACGGCAAGGCACTGGAGTGACAGACCACCCTTGCTGTCTCTGCATGGCAGGCTCCTCTCTGTCTCTCCACTGGGATGCTCTGCCTCTGACCTTATTACGGGGGCTGAATCCCCCCCCCCTCCCCCTCAAGCTTGTGCGGTGGAGGAAATCTTGGTGGCCTATACTCCGCCTTGTTTTAGGGTATTAAATTCCTGGTGGTGTGGGGGCTGTGCTTTGGCAAAGTGAGTGGAGTTATATCTTGCCTGGTTTGCCCTGTCCGGGGATATCGTTGAACGGGGCCACCGTGTCCCCCGGCCCCCCTGTCTCAGTTTCCAGTATCTATGCTGCAATTGTCTATGTGTCGGGTGAGGGGGGGATCAGTCTGTCCTATCTGGTGTAATTCTCCTGTCTTTTCTGGTGTAATTCTCCTGTCTTATCTGGTGTTGGTGTAATTCTCCTGTCTTATCTGGTGTAATTATCCTGTCTTATCTGGTGTAATTATCCTGTTATCTGGTGTCCTGTGTGATCTTTTAAAGTATGTTCCCTCTCCCTCTCTCTCTCTCTCTCTCTCTCTCTCTTCCCTCTTGGTGCATCCTGAGCCCTAGGACACAGGAGGTTGGTAGCTCCTTAATTGGGGAGGACGGGCTTGTGGTAATAGCTAGAGCAGAATTAGTGGAATAGTATCAAATACATAAACACATGATTTCCATCTGTTTGATGCCATTTCATTCGCTCCGTTCCAGCCATTATTTTGAGCCGTCCTCCCCTCAGCAGCATCCTGTGCCCTAGGACCTTGCCTCAGGACTACCTGTCTTGACAACCCCTGGCTGTCCCCGTCCCCAGTCCACCTGGTCGTGCTGCTGATCTAGTTTCTGATGTTTGCCTATGACTATACTATGGAACCCTGAACGGTTCTCCGGGCATGCTACCTTGTCCCGGACCTGCTGTTTCGACCCTCCGTCTCCCTCCCTCCCTCCCTCCCTCCCTCCCTCCCTCACTCTCCCACCGCCTCCCCCTCTCCCTCTCCCTCTCCCGTTCTCTCTACCACACCTGCTGTCTCGATCTCTGAATGTTCGGCTATGAAAAGCAAACTGACATTTACTCCTGAGGTGTTGACCTGTTGCACCCTCTATAAACACTGTGATTATTATTTGACCCTGCTGGTCATCTATGGATATTTGAATATCTTAAAGAATGAACTGGCCTCCACCGGGCCAAGCCAGAAAAGGACTGGCCACCCCTCAGAGCCTGGTCGGTCTCTAGGTTTTACCTATAGGTTCCTGCCTTTCTAGGGAGTTTTTCCTATCCATTGTGCTTCTACATCTGCATTGCTTGCTCTTTGGGGTTTCAGGCTGGATTTCTGTATAAGCACTTTGTGACATCTGTTGATGTAAAAAGGGCTTTATACAGTGCATTGCGAAAGTATTCGGCCCCCTTGAACTTTGCGACCTTTTGCCACATTTCAGGCTTCAAACATAAAGATATAAAACTGTATTTTTTTGGGAAGAATCAACAACAAGTGGGACACAATCACAGACATTTATTGGATATTTCAAACTTTTTTAACAAATCAAAAACTGAAAAATTGGGCGTGCAAAATTATTCAGCCCCCTTAAGTTAATACTTTGTAGCGCCACCTTTTGCTGCGATTACAGCTGTAAGTCGCTTGGGGTATGTCTCTATCAGTTTTGCACATCGAGAGACTGAATTTTTTTCCCATTCCTCCTTGCAAAACAGCTCGAGCTCAATGAGGTTGGATGGAGAGCATTTGTGAACAGCCGTTTTCAGTTCTTTCCACAGATTCTCGATTGGATTCAGGTCTGGACTTTGACTTGGCCATTCTAACACCTGGATATGTTTATTTTTTAACCATTCCATTGTAGATTTTGCTTTATGTTTTGGATCATTGTCTTGTTGGAAGACAAATCTCCGTCCCAGTCTCAGGTCTTGTAACGGTTTTCTTGATGAGAAGGAGAGTCGGACCAAAATGCAGCGTGTAGATTGCGATCCATGTTTTAATGAACAAATGTAAAACACGAATCAATACAAATACTACAAAATAAAGAACGTAACGAACGTAACGAAAACCTAAACAGCCTATCTGGTGAAAACACAGACAGGAACAATCACCCACAAACACACAGTGAACCCCAGGCTACCTAAATATGGTTCCCAATCAGAGACAATGACGAACACCTGCCTCTGACTGAGAACCATATCAGGCTGAACATAGAAATAGACAAACAAGACATGAAACATAGAATGCCCACTCAGATCACACCCTGACCAATCAAAACATAGAAAATACAAAGTAAACTATGGTCAGGGCGTGACAGTACCCCCCCCCCCCAAGGTGCGGACTCCGGCCGCAAAACCTGAACCTATAGGGGAGGGTCTGGGTGGGCATCTGTCCGCGGTGGCGGCTCTGGCGCTGGACGTGGACCCCACTCCATGACAGTTTTAATCCCCCTCCTAAACGTCCCTAAATAGGTTACCCACCACAATGATAACATGGGACAGAGGGACAGCTCGGGACAGAGGTAACTCGGGACAGATGGGTAGCTCAGCACTGAGAGGAAGCTCAGCACTGAGAAGAAGCTCAGCACTGAGAGGAAGCCCAGGCAGGTAGTAGAAACTACCAGAACCTGGCTGGCTGGCGGTTTCAGCAGATCCTGGTCGACTAGCAGATCTGGGAGAATCTGGTCGACTGGCGGATCTGGGAGAATCTGGTCGACTGGCGGATCTGGGAGAATCTGGTCGACTGGCGGATCTGGGAGAATCTGGTCGACTGGCGGATCTGGGAGAATCTGGTCGACTGGCGGATCTGGGAGAATCTGGTCGACTGGCAGATCTGGAAGAGTCTGGTCGACTGGCAGATCTGGAAGAGTCTGGTCGACTGGCAGATCTGGAAGAGTCTGGTCGACTGGCAGATCTGGAAGAGTCTGGACGACTGGCAGATCTGGAAGAGTCTGGACGACTGGCAGATCTGGAAGAGTCTGGTCGACTGGCAGATCTGGAAGAGTCTGGTCGACTGGCAGATCTGGAAGAGTCTGGACGACTGGCAGATCTGGAAGAGTCTGGACGACTGGCAGATCTGGAAGAGTCTGGACGACTGGCAGATCTGGAAGAGTCTGGACGACTAGCAGATCTGGAAGAGTCTGGACGACTAGCAGATCTGGAAGAGTCTGGACGACTAGCAGCTCTGGCTGCTCCATGCTGACTGGCTGCTCCATGATGACTGGTAGCTCTGGCTGCTCCATGCTGACTGGCTGCTCCATGCTGACTGGCAGCTCTGGCTGCTCCATGCTGACTGGCTGCTCCATGCTGACTGGCAGCTCTGGCTGCTCCATGCTGACTGGCTGCTCTGGCTGCTCCATGCTGACTGGCTGCTCCATGCTGACTGGCTGCTCCATGCTGACTGGCGGCCCTGGCTGCTCCATGCTGACTGGCGGCCCTGGCTGCTCCATGCTGACTGGCGGCCCTGGCTGCTCCATGCTGACTGGCGGCCCTGGCTGCTCCATGCTAACTGGCAGCTCTGGCGGCTCCTTGCAGACTGGCAGCTCTGGCGGCTCCTTGCAGACTGGCAGCTTTGGCGGCATCCTGCAGACAGGCAGCTCTGGCGGCTCCTTGCAGACTGGCAGCTCCATGCAGACTGGCAGCTCTATGCAGACTGGCAGCTCCATGCAGACTGGCAGCTCCTTGCAGACTGGCAGCTCCTTGCAGACTGGCAGCTCCTTGCTAACTGGCAGCTCCTTGCTAACTGGCAGCTCTATGCTAACTGGCAGCTCTATGCTAACTGGCAGCTCTATGCTAACTGGCAGCTCTATGTTAACTGGCAGTTCTGAACAGGCGGGAGACTCCGGCAGCGCTGTAGAGAAGGAAGGCTCTAACAGCGCTAAACAGGCGGGAGACTCCGACAGCGCTGGAGAGGAGGAGGGCTCCGACAGCGCTGGACAGGCGAGGCGCACTGTAGGCCTGATGCGTGGTGCTGGCACTGGTGGTACTGGGCCAAGGACACGCACAGGAAGCCTGGTGCGGGGAGCTGCTACCGGAGGGCTGGGGTGTGGAGGTGGTACTGGAAAAACCGGACCGTGCAGGCGCACTGGAGCTCTTGAGCACCGAGCCTGCCCAACCTTACCTGGTTGAATGCTCACGGTCGCCCTGCCAGTGCGGAGAGGTGGAATAGCCCGCACTGGGCTATGTAGGCGAACCGGAGACACCGAGAGCAAGGCTGGTGCCATGTAAGCCGGCCCAAGGAGACGCACTGGGGACCAGCTGCGTAGAGCCGGCTTCATGGCATTAGGCTCGACGCTCAATCTAGCCCGGCAGACACGCGGAGCTGGAATATACCGCACCGGGCTATGCACCCGCACTGGAGACACCGTGCGCACCACTGCATAACACGGTGCCTGTCCGGTCTCTCTAGCCCCCCGGTAAGCACAGGGAGTTTGCGCAGGTCTCCTACCTGGCGTAGCCATACTCCCTGTTAGCCCCCCCCCAAGAAATTTTTGGGGCTGCCTCTCGGGCTTCCTTGCCAGCCGTGTTCCCTCATATCGCCGGCTCCTCTCTCCGGCTGCCTCAGCTCTCCTAAGTGCCTCCACCTGTTCCCATGGGAGGCGATCTCTTCCAGCCAGTATCTCCTCCCAAGTGTAACAGCCCTTGCCATCCAAAACGTCCTCCCATGTCCATTCCTCTTTACGCTGCTGTTGCTGCCTGTTGACACGCTGCTTGGTCCGTTGGTGTTGGGTGATTCTGTAACGGTTTTCTTGATGAGAAGGAGAGTCGGACCAAAATGCAGCGTGTAGATTGCGATCCATGTTTTAATGAACAAATGTAAAACACGAATCAATACAAATACTACAAAATAAAGAACGTAACGAACGTAACGAAAACCTAAACAGCCTATCTGGTGAAAACACATAGACAGGAACAATCACCCACAAACACACAGTGAACCCCAGGCTACCTAAATATGGTTCCCAATCAGAGACAATGACGAACACCTGCCTCTGACTGAGAACCATATCAGGCTGAACATAGAAATAGACAAACAAGACATGAAACATAGAATGCCCACTCAGATCACACCCTGACCAATCAAAACATAGAAAATACAAAGTAAACTATGGTCAGGGCGTGACAGGTCTTTTGCAGACTCCATCAGGTTTTCTTCCAGAATGGTCCTGTATTTGGCTCCATCCATCTTCCCATCAATTTTAACCATCTTCCCTGTCCCTGCTGAAGAAAAGCAGGCCCAAACCATGATGCTGCCACCACCATGTTTGACAGTGTGTTCAGGGTGTGTTCAGGGTGATGAGCTGTGTTGCTTTTACGCCAAACATAACGTTTTGCATTGTTGCCAAAAAGTTCAATTTTGGTTTCATCTGACCAGAGCACCTTCTTCCACATGTTTGGTGTGTCTCCCAGGTGGCTTGTGGCAAACTTTAAACGACACTTTTTATGGATATCTTTAAGAAATGGCTTTCTTCTTGCCACTCTTCCATAATGGCCAGATTTGTGCAATATACGACTGATTGTTGTCCTATGGACAGAGTCTCCCACCTCAGCTGTAGATCTCTGCAGTTCATCCAGAGTGATCATGGGCCTCTTGGCTGCATCTCTGATCAGTCTTCTCCTTGTATGAGCTGAAAGTTTAGAGGGACGGCCAGGTCTTGGTAGATTTGCAGTGGTCTGATACTCCTTCCATTTCAATATTATCGCTTGCACAGTGCTCCTTGGGATGTTTAATGCTTGGGAAATCTTTTTGTATCCATATCCGGCTTTAAACTTCTTCACAACAGTATCTCGGACCTGCCTGGTGTGTTCCTTGTTCTTCATGATGCTCTCTGCGCTTTTAACGGGCCTCTGAGACTATCACAGTGCAGGTGCATTTATACGGAGACTTGATTACACACAGGTGGATTGTATTTATCATCATTAGTAATTTAGGTCAACATTGGATCATTCAGAGATCCTCACTGAACTTCTGGTTAGAGTTTGCTGCACTGAAAGTAAAGGGGCTGAATAATTTTGCATGCCCAATTTTTGATTTGTTAAAAAAGTTTGAAATATCCAATAATATGAGAGTTTGAGAGACATGTTGGAAGATTTAGAGAGAGAGAGAGAGAGAGAGAGAGAGAGAGAGAGAGAGAGAGAGAGAGAGAGAGAGAGAGAGAGAGAGAGAGAGAGAGAGAGAGAGAGAGAGAGAGAGAGAGAGAGAGAGAGAGAGAGAGAGAGAGAGAGAGAGAGAGAGAGAGAGAGAGAGAGAGAGAGAGAGAGAGAGAGAGAGAGAGAGAGAGAGAGAGAGAGAGAGAGAGAGAGAGAGAGAGAGAACCTTAAATCTTTCACACATCTGCTTTGGCTGGCTGAGAGAAAGGTCAGACAGGTGGGGGAAAAAATGACTGCAGAGGTCAAGTTTGAATGCAGCAGCAGTGCAGTGGAGGGGAGAGGAAGGACGAAGCTGAATAAATGGGTTTAATGTGCATAATCTGTTTTAGGGTTGAATTTATGTTGCTCTTGGATTGCTGCAGAACTAAAATAAATAAATACATGTTCAAAGAGCACACGCACACTTCAAAGGCCCTCAAACGAATACAGTGGAGAAACACGCGGTGTCCTATCCACAGAAAGGTTTGATTAAATCCATAATAATCAATCAGAGCGGCCAGTCACATTTACATAAGACGCCTGACAGCTTGGGGATTGGCACTAAAATGTGGGGAATCGTTTTGCTTGTAATTGTATGCACGCTGGCACCGAGAGATGGCAGCGTCGCTTCGAGTTCTTAGGAAACTGCAGTATTTTGTATTTTTATGTATTATTTCTTACATTGTTAGCCCAGAAAACCTTAAGTGTTATTACATACAGCCAGGAAGAACTTTTGGATATCAGAGAGACATCAACTTACCAACACAACCAGCACTACGACCAGGAATACGACTTTCCCAAAGCGGACTTGGGCATTTGAACTGATTCCAGAGGCTACCCAAAACAACGCCGTTGGGGGAGAGGGTGCCGGAGCGGTCTTCTAGTGAGGCTTCGGATGCACGCACGCCACTCACCGCTTCCGAGTATATTACTCGCTAATGTCCAGTCCTTTGTTAACAAAGTCGACGAAATTAGGGCAAGAGTTGCATTCCAAAGAGATATACGAGATTGTAACATACTCTGTTTCACGGAGACATGGCTGGCTGGGGACATCCTGTCGAAATCCGTATAGCCAACGGGATTTTCAGTGCACCGCGCCGACAGGAACAAACATCTCTCTGGTAAGAAGAAGGGCGGGGGTGTATGTTTCATGATTAACGACTCATGGTGTAATTGTAACAACAAATAAGAACCCAAGTCCTTTTGTTCACCTGACCTAGAATTCCTCACTATCAAATGCCGACCGTATTATCTCCTCAGATAACACTCCTCGGTTATCGTCACAGCCATGTATATCCCCCCGCAAGCAGATACCAAGACGGCCATCAACTTCACTGGACTTTATGCAAACTGGAAACCATATATCCTGAGGCTGCAATTATTGTAGCTGGGGATTTGAACAAAGCTAATCTGAGAACAAGGCTACCTAAATTCTATCAGCATAACGATTGCAGTACACAAGCAAGTAACACACTGCAAGGCCCTCCCCCACCCTCCTTTTGGCAAATCTGACCATGACTCCATCTTGTTGCTCCCCTCCTTAGGTCTATCCAACGCTGGTCTGACCAATCGGATTCCACGCTTCAAGATTGCTTCGATCACATGAACTGGGATATGTTCCGGGTAGCCACAGACAATAACATTGACGTATACGCTGACTCTGTGAGCGAGTTTATAAGGAAGTATATAGGAGATGTTGTACCCACTGTGACTATTAAAACCTTCCCTAACCAGAAACTGTGGATTGATGGCAGCATTTGCGCAAAACTGAAAGCACGTACCATCGCATTTAATCATGGCAAGGCAACTGGAAACATGACCGAATACAAACAGTGTAGTTATTCCCTCCATAAGGCAATCAAACTAGCAAAGCGTCAGTATAGAGACAAAGTTGAGTCGCAATTCAACGGCTCAAACACGAGACGTATGTGGCAGGCCCTCAGACAATCATGGATTACAAAAAGAAAACCAGCCCTGTCTCGGACATCGACGTCTTGCTCCAAGATAAACTAAACAACTTCTTTTTGCGCTTTGAGGACGATACAGTGCCACCAATACGGCCCGCTACCAAAGATTGCGGGCTCTCCTTCTCCATGGTAGACGTGAGTAAAATATTTAAACGTTAAGCCTCGCAAGGCTGCTGGCCCAGACGGCATCCCTAGACCAGCTGGCTGGTGTGTTTACGGACAGATTCAATCAATCACTATCCCAGTCTGCTGTCCCCACATGCTTCAAGATGGCCACCATTGTTCCGGTTCCCAAGAAATCTAAGGTAACTGACTATCGCCCCGTAGCACTGACTTCTGTCGTCATGAAGTGCTTTGAGAGACTGGTCAAGGATCATATCACCTCCACCCTACCCTACCCAAGAACCACTCCAATTTGACCCAATAGGTCCACAGACGATGCAATCGCCATCATACTGCACACTGCCCTATCCCATCTGGACAAGAGGAATACCTATGTAAGAATGCTGTTCATCGACTACAGCTCAGCATTCAACACCATAGTACCCTCCAAACTCATTCATTGATGCTTGAGACCCTGGGTCTCGACCCCGCCCTGTGCAACTGGCCGCCCCCAGGTAGTGAAGGGAGGAAACAACATCTCCACTCCGCTGATCCTCAACACTGGGGCCCCACAAGGGTGCGTTCTCAGCCCTCTCCTGTACTACCTGTTCACCCATGACTGCATGGCCATGCATGCCTGCAACTCAATCATCAAGTTTGTAGACGACACTACAGTTGTAGACTTGATAACCAACAATGACGAGACAGCCTACAGGGAGGAGGTGAGGGCCCTGGGAGTGTGGTGTCAGGAAAATAACCTCTCACTCAATGTCAGCAAAACAAAAGAGATGATCGTGGACTTCAGGAAACAGCAAAGGGAGCACCCCCCTATCCACATCGATGGGACAGCAGTGGAGAAGGTGGAAAGTATTAAGTTCCTCGGTGTACATATCACTGAAATGGTCCAAGCACACAGACAGTGTGGTGAAGAAGGTGTAACAAAGCCTCCTAAACCTCAGGAGGCTGAAAACATTTGACTTGTCACCGAAAACCCTCACTAACTTTTACAGGTGCACAATTGAGAGCATCCTGTCGGTCTGTATCACCGCCTGGTACGGCAACTGCACCACCCACAACCGCAGGGCTCTCCAGAGGGTGTTGCGGTCTTCACAACGCATCACCGGGGCCTAACTACCTGCCCTCCAGGACATCTACAACACCTGATGTCACAGGAAGGTAAAAAATATCATCAAGGACAATAACCACCCGAGCCACTACCTGTTCACCCCGCTTCCTTCCAGAAGGCGAGGTCAGTACATGTGCATCAAAGCTGGGACAGAGAGATTGAAAAACAGCTTCTATCTCATCAGATTGTTAAACAGCCACCAGTAGCACAGAGGCGGCTGCCTACCTACAGACTTTATATTATTGGCCACTTTAATATATGGAACACTAGTCACTTTAATAATTCCACTTTAAGAATGTTTACGTATTTTGCATTACCAACTCATATGTATATACTGTATCCTTCACTATCTATTATTTATTATCTATTGCATCTTAGCCTCTCTGTCACTGCTCATCCATATATTTTATACTTATATATTCTCATCCCATTCCTTTACTAGATTGTGTGTATTAGATTTTGTTGTGGAATTATTAGATATGACCTGTTAGATACTGCTGCACTGTCGGATCTAGAAGCATAAGCATTTCGCTACACTCGCAATAACATCTGCTAACCATGTGTATGTGACCAATAAAATTGTATTTTATTGTATATAAAGCTCCTTCTCCCCATGAACAGATGGAAACCAGGATTCCGTACCAAATGTGGGACTCTGTTACTCCCATTGACAGGAAAACACTTGTTCTTACACTTACACCCAGCTCTCTTTCATGCTCCATCTCTCTCCCTCTTTCTAGCTTTCTCTCTCATGCTTTCCATCACCCCTCTTTTTCTCTCTTCTGCTCTTTCTCTCTCCCTTTCTTTCACTCTCTCGCTTTCTCCCTTTTTCTCTCTCTCCCCCCTCTCTCTCCCCCTTTATTTATCTCTTTCTCCCTCACTCTATATCTCTCTCTCTCGCTCCCTTTCTTTCTCTCTCTCTCGCTCTCTCCCTTTCTCTCTCTCCCTCTATATCTCTCTCTTTCCCTCTATTTCTCCCTCACACTCTCTATATCTCTCTCTTGCTCCCTCTCTTTCTCTCACACTCTATATATCTCTCTCTCTCTCCATTATTTCTCTCCATCTCTCTCTCTCTCAGCTATACATTGCTGAACTAATATTTTTTTAACACACTGGCACATCAAGATCTGCTTGGCTAGGCTGAGTACTCAATTTGGAGAGTGTTCTCACACCTTTGGGTTGATAACTTGATTGACATGTCGGAATAACAGATGGTACAGATAATGAGACAGCTTCATAAGTTTATTTGAAGACTGATTGAGCCATAGGACGACCATGGGATGGTTGAATTGACCATGGGCACCAGGAACAATTGGAATACAATTATTTACTGCAGGTGTGTTATTGAACAAGAACCAACTACAAAAACAATCCAGCTGCTTTTGCACAGGATAACATTGATTTGATAAGTATTTTTTTCCACAGATGGTTACTTGTGCTAAGGTACTTAGGCTA
Organism: Oncorhynchus clarkii lewisi; assembly: GCF_045791955.1. Taxonomy (NCBI): domain Eukaryota; kingdom Metazoa; phylum Chordata; class Actinopteri; order Salmoniformes; family Salmonidae; genus Oncorhynchus; species Oncorhynchus clarkii. The sequence continues at coordinate 20,985,460 of NC_092161.1, read as the reverse complement.
CTTGTACAGAGATACAAGTGTTCAGCTGTGAATTGTGCTAGTTAGAGTGTTGTTTTTAATTTCGCTCAGGCAAAAGCGATAGCAAAGATATACAGGAGATTCCTTAACAAGCAAGAAAGTTCTAAACAATAACCAACAAGCCTTACTCAGAGAATTTAAAAGACACACAGGCAAATATGCCAACATTGTTTCCCCCACAAGCAAACAGAGATGGTCAATGATGTATTGCTATTAAAGTTTGAATTCAAACTAATAAAAACGGCAAGGACATTAAAGTACAAAATACATGCTGTTGAGACAGCAACTCTCAATCAATATACTACTACAGTATCAGTTGTGACAGTAGGTGGAACAGACACACTATATTTCTACAAATTAGAGAAACTATTACATCAAGTGGATGGTACAGTAACTAACGGTTCAATCACCATTTTAAAACGGACCCTTTTTTGGTTAATGTTATCTTTTTGCTTTGAAACTCTTTCAGTTGGGTGCGATGCTTCCAACCTACACAAACAAACCCTTGACAAAATACTATACACACAGTCTTCTGTTTTCATAGCCTCCAAAGACCATGTTCAGTTTTTGGTCACATATCAATAATTGCATTTGCAACGAACCACAAGATCCTCTAGATCTCAGATCCTATGCAGTATTGTCGTTGTCATAATTCCATGAAACTGCTGTCAAGTGTCTTCAACCAACTGCGAGATATCATGTGTCCATTTTTTTTCTCCAAATAAACTCAATCCACCAATCAGTAATTGTCCAATCATATCTCTGTGCTATCCACTTCCTCATCGTCCAAAACGGAGTCTGACTGAGAGATCATGAGAAGTTTCTCTTTGTTGGAGTATCGTCTTGAGCACCTGTCCTGTCGTTCCCCGGGGCTGCTCTCCTCCTGGTCATTGGCTACTCCTCCTTCGCTCTGACTCTTAGCCAGACCCTCCTCTGAGGTCACTTGGCTGAAGGCGGTCACCTCACATGACTCCCTTGACTCAAAGGACTCCCCCCCCAGGTCGCCCAGTTTGATGTACCCACCGCCTCCCGGTACCTCTAAACGAGGGCAGCTGAGTCGCCGGGACCGTTCCACCTTCCACTCGGTGGGGGTGGATGGAGTGATGCCCAGGTCGATGGACCTGGAGTAGTCCGTCAGGGCGCTGAGGGACAAGTGGGAACCCATCACCCTGGGGCCAGTGGGGGACGAGGGGAGCAGCTGGATCTGGGAGCCCTGAAGCGCCCCCTGGAGGCTACCACTGCTCTTGTACACCTCCACAGAGTCCTGAGGCAGGAGCATAGCCGTCTGCAAAGTCTCCACATTTGCCTGGGTGGTGGTTTCTGGAAAACCGTACCCAACCCAGGCTTCGTCTTCTTCGCCAGAGTCACACAGGGCAGCCCTGCTCCTCCCTGCCTCTGCTTTGGCTGAAGGCCTGCGCTGATGCTGGTTGGCCCGATAGTTGGGTTTGGTCATGGGGAGAGTGAAGGCGTTGACCGAGGAGGCCACTATTGTCCGGGTCTCCCACCGTTTGGGGATTGAAATCGGGCTGCTCTGCTGGCCGGCCCCGCTGTGTCTGGAGATAGTGTAGACTGTGTCGGTGAACGTCTGCCTCTCTAGAGATGACACCCTTGACCTAGTCAGGGAGTGGCATCTGGAGGGGCCCAGGCTGCCCTCGTCCGGCGAACCTCCCGAGGGCCAAGTGCCTTTAGCTAGTAGGGCGGCGGTATATGCAGCGCTAGGTTTGCCCTCCACCCCTTTGGACTGCATGTAGTTCACAAAGCCATTGAGCGGCATGTTCTCCTTAGTCCGCAAGCTGTGGATGTCAATGACAGTGGAGTAGATGTCCCTCAGGTTGATGATTTTGGTCTTCTTATCGCGGTTCTCATGCAGTACCGCATTGGCGCAGATAAACAGGAAGATGCCAATGCCCATGATGAGGGGACCGAACACCTTCAACTTGTCCGAGTACAGGTACTTATCCAAGAACTCAGCCAGGAAGCCCATAGACGGCTGCTCTAAACCTGTGCCGTTGGAACGATTGTTACTGACCAAATCCCCATCCAAGTGAAATCCGTCCTTCGCGTTATTCGTCCAGTTGCCTGTCAGCCCTGACTCCTCCTTTTTGTTGTAAATTATCTGGATTTTGGGCGGATCCGGGTACAGTGGGCTCTCCCTGGGCCAGTAACCCAGTATGGCCATGGCAATGCCCACCAGTAGGATTAGAATCCCAATAGCCGCCACCACCCCCGAGATGGAGCAGAGATTCAGCTTGCCCTTGACCACCACCACCTCATTCTTCCGCTTCTTCTGGGCTTTTCTCTTACGCTTGTTCTCGGCACGGCTCTTAGAGCGCAGCGAGTCCTGCCTCCTGTTGATCCGCAGCAGGCCTCCAGTGGCGATCATGGTTGGGACTCGGCAGACGGACTGCTCACTCACTCATCCTGAGGCTAGAGAGAGAGGGGGAAAGTGAGTGAGAGGTAGGCAGGGAGAGAAGGTCAGAGAAAGGGGAGAAATAGAGACAGAAAGAGAAAAAGGAGAGGAAGAGACAGGGTTAGATAATAGACCTAGATGTGCAATACTGATGATGATACTCAAGCGGTCCATAATAGTTATTCCACTGCTGAATTTGATATGGTCATAAGTTTGTGATACATTTAGAGAAGAGACACTTGAACAAACGCCAACACAAACTACTACATTCCTATTCAGTGCAATAGCGCAACACTTCCGCTATGCTCTGACTAATTTAGATCATCCCAGTGAAATATGCATGCCAAATGAAGCTCTTTCAGGATGAAGGAGGAGCAAAACAATGAGAATCAATACAAAGTGAAGCCTGTTTTCCGGAGGCACTTGCTCACTGGGTGACAGCTCCAGACGTGTGGGAGTGATGAGACTTCCGCCACAGTACAGGGAGCGGAGTGAGACACATGCATGTGCACACACACACACACACACACACACATGCGCTCTGGGATGAATGCACCAAAATGACAGAGCGGCATAGCAGAGTGGGATAAGCAGACATTCTGTGGCTTCACAATACAGTGTTGCAAGAACAACAGGGAAATATAGAGCAACACACACATCTCACCGACTGCTTGCTCGCCGGCTATAAAGCCTAAGTGGAGTGTGAAGAAAGAAAACAGCTGGTCGTCCACTGCCACGCCACTTTGGTTTCTACACGCCAGGTACCACCTTTACCAAATACTACGGTTGACAGCTGCATAGAGTAATGCATCAAGAAACTCTACTACATTGTGCACATTGTGAAAATGAACCCTATAGAAAACACTGAATACAGTAAGAAGGCTGTCCCTTAAAAGCCTACACTGTGTGTGTAGTGTGCTTACTGGCTCTTGCTATGCCCGGCACATCAGGAACGGATTTGAGACTAAACCTTGGGGGATGCCTGCAGTTGGGTGATAAATCATTGGGCCGGAAAAGCTCTAAAACTTTGAATTAGGTACACCATCACTATCAATAGCGAAACCAACAGCAATGCCAATACCTATACAATGAGTGGAGAAATATACCACTGAGCTATCCCCTTGAGCTAAAGGCAGATAACGAAACTAAAAGGAGATGTTTAAAAGCATCCAGTGAAAGTCAATGTGCCTGAAAATGTGGTCTAAAAAGTGTGTTGATGTGAGCAGTCAGTGTTACCAGACATGGCGGTATTCTGGCCCAATTGAGCTTCTTTTGATGTTATTGTGCAACTGGTGATGGTGCACATACAGCGAGCTAAATGCACCACCTTGAAGAAGCCAAGCAGAGCCAAAGAAATTGAAGCTCCCCATACAGGCCTCCTCACCTCAACCAGAGAGGAGTAACACTCTCACAAGACTGCTGCTGTCTCAGCTGACCTAGTCTATCTGGACACGTCACACTTATGCTTTGATACAAAGATCTTCGCCATCTGTGGAGATTTGCCATGGAAATGCTCTCCTTTCTCTGACTACTCCACTGACTACTGTGAAGAGCCAGTAAAAATATGATTCTCCATAACATAGGCACATCGACCACCTCAGGAGGGCATATTCAAATATATAATCCAAGACCTAAATCTTGTCCACAGGAGTTCTAATCATACAAAGGTTAATGTAGATGCATGGAGATTGGTGCACACTGCAGTTCCCAGCTGGAGCGAGTGACTCTCTGGTGGCGTGAAACAGTCAGCAACCACAGGATGAATAATGCTAATGAGAGAAGGAGACGATAACGGTGTGATCCAGAGGAACTCACACCTCGCTCTGCCTGAAGGTGTTTCATTAGCTCACAGACACAGCTGATTATTGATGGTTACCAATCAACACATGGGTATAATGGCTTCAGTCTAATGGTAATTAGTTCCAATAGTCCCCCTGAAACAAACCACGATGTAAGGGTGAATACCAAGTCCAATCAATCAATCATAAATAAATTATTCAATTATGCATTACACCCCTGTGTGCAAAACAAACGATGTTGATTGCACATACTTTATTATAAATGAACCCTCTTATCAAAGTAGTGAGAGAAAGAACACAACACATCCCTGAAATATGACCATTTTGAAAGTGTACTTCAATCAAAAAGACTCACACTTTTATCCCCCCCCAAAAAACTCACACGCTCAACAGAAATTAAATTAGAGGACACAGCCCTTTAGCTCGCTAATAAAAAAAACATGCTCCTGGATGAAAAATAAGCCTCTTTTAATTCTCCCCTTGCTGGCAAACAGATGGAGCAGAAAGAAGCACCTGGTGTCGGAGCTAATTCAAAGGGACAAATCAAATGGCTGCTGGGCCCACAGGAGCGCTTTCAGGGCTATACCCCTGCACGTGGCATCCTAGACCCAGCTGAGGCTTATCAACACAGCGAGTAGCGACTAACAAAATGGAGGAGTGAAGAAGCTAGCTAGTAGCTAACGCCTTCAGGGAGGCTCGGGAGTGTTTGTGTTTGTGTTGGCCTTTTTGTATTAACCCTTGGTCACAGGAGGCCAGTCCAATTAAAATGGCTAGCTGTCTGTAGGCTAGCTCATTTAGGTTAATGTGATCACTTCAATATTAGCATTGAAAAAAACTCATCTGTTTTTTTTCTCACTTCACTACCAGACATTTTTTGTCAGCTCACAAATGATGAGGACAAGGAACTCTCCTGTGAATTTGATCAGATTGGTGCTATTAACAGTGAATTACTGTATATTATTAGTGTATATTATCAAACTTCAAGGAGTTGGTCTGATGGGAATTTGCGATGTCATCTGTCTCCACCCTTGCTTGAGGAACAATAGAGAACGAAAGAGGAAAGGCCCACCCCCACACTTGTGCCATGTCATGAGGATACTTGGACCACTTATTGAGATGTACCTTTTGTTAAGTAAATCAGGTGATAAATGAGCTGAAAAGGAGTCTGGAGTAGCCATAACATTAAATATCTCCCAGTTGTAAATCAGCAGGGAGCGAGAGAACACACAGTGCTGACATTTGGTGGGAATAGCCTCCTAGTTGTATATTGCAACTATAATTCTTCATTTGTGATGACAAATGTGTCCAGTTACAGGTCTCATTAAACCATTGTTGCCTGAGCTGCATAAACACTCTTAGAAAAAAAGATGCTAGAAACTAAAAGGGTTCTTTGGCTGTCCCCATAGGATAACCCTTTGAAGAATCCTTGTTGGTTCCAGGTAGAACACTTTTGGTTTCAAATAGAACTGTTTTGGGTTCCATGTAGAACCCTTTACACAGAGGGTTCTATATGGAACCCAAAACGTTTCTACCTGGAACCAAAAAGGGGTGTCCTATGGGGACAGATGAAGAACCCTTTTGGAACCATTTTTTATGAGAGTGCAAGCGTACATCTCTCCCATAGAGAAAATATAAGCTTGAAGGCACGCTTTGTAGGGGGTACGTGGGTCAGCAACTATTGCCTGGCACCTATGGGTGTAGCTAAAGCAATGTGTTCAAGTTGGGGACTGTATCAATCTGTAGACAGAGGTGATGTAACCTGTCATCACTTTTCTGTCTTCAGTTTCTTGGCAATTTCTTGCATGGAATAGCCTTAATTTCTCAGAACAAGAATAGACTGACGAGTTTCAGAAGAAAGGTCTTTGTTTCTGGCTATTTTGAGCCTGTAATCGATCCCACAAATGCTGATGCTCTAGATACTCAACTAGTCTAAAGAAGGCCAGTTATATTGCTTCGTTAATCAGAACAACAGTTTTCAGCTGTGCTAAAATAATTGCAAAAGGGTTTTATAATGATCAATTAGCCTTTTAAAATGATAAACTCGGATTAGCTTACACAACGTGCCATTGGAACACAGGAGTGGTGGTTGCTGATAATGGGCCTCTAAGCATATGTAAAAACAAACCGCTACTGGCACTGGTCTCAGAACATTCTTCTCCTCCCTGACAGAGAACCCATGTTCTTTACATCATCTCGCCATCCTCCGACAAAAGGCATACCGGTCATTTTTCTGTGAAGACAGTAATTCAGTTGAATACCAGGGAAAAAATATATTGGCAGGAATAAAACCGTTCTATAATTCATATAGCACGGCAATCCATCAATAGCCAATGAGTCAGGCAGAGACAAATCGATTCCTGAAATTCCTGATTAAATGAATTGTAAATTACAAGAGATGTACCAAATAGATAAATAATATGACATGCACTCTGGACAGTAAATACATTTCTTGAGGAACTGAAGCATGACAGGGTTGTATTGTCAACCTTCTGTGAAGTCAATAAGGCATTTATGGATTGTTGAATGAACCTTTGAACTGCAAACTGATCTGTAACCTCAGCGTCGCAGTGGGAGAATGAGATACATTTAAACTGTCATGTAGGAATGACATGTGAGATCAAATAGAGTTCGTAAATCTTATCTCAAACAAGCACACTGTGCAATTTCCCTCAAAGCTATGCATCATAAGGATGCAGGATTGGATCGAAGGCTGCTGGCATTGAAACGTTGATGTGCTGATGTTTTCGCCCGCTATTCTATTGATCTCCTTAACTCCTGTGTCAAATGATGTCTGAGATCATTAAACACATGAGCGCTGGCACGCACACACACACAAGTACAAGGTCATGCACACACACGCACTGTACACACACAACCACAAAAGCACTCATGCACACACACACTGATGAGGGATTTATTCTATGCTTAATGAGAAGTAAAATAGTGAAATTCCAAGCATGTCAGTGCTGTAAAGGCAAACAGAGACTGTAGTCATCTTTGATTACATCTATCCATCATAAACATCGACAAAAACTATAAAACCTGCATCATAACGCGGTTGATCTCTCCTCCATTCTCCCAGAGCTGGTATATAAACAAGGGTGAATAGTAAACACATGACGTACATTATGATCTCAAAAATGGGCACCTGATGTGTTGAAATTCCAATGACACAGGGAAACTTAACAGGCTAAAAGTAAAAGTAAGGTGACATTTTGGTGTTGAGGAAATAGCAAAGGTGTACCTTCGTACAATTGAGTTGGTCCTTTCATTCTGCCGACGACCTGTGGGGCACTATTCTCTACCAGTCCCTCCAGCGCTCCTTGGGAGCCTTCATCATGTTGGTTATATACAGCATATTGGTTATTTAAGTTCTGCTATTAATATCTACTACTCCCACACCTCCAAACTCTCCTCTTCATAGATAGATATACCCGCCACCAACGCTCATCTTATCGCCCATCTCTCCATAAATAGCAACATAACTTGAAACATACCTCAACAGTCCTCAGCTTTTCTACTGCACTGCATCGGTCTTTTCACCATGTCTCACCAATAGAGTTGGATACACTATACTGTATTTATCTCTGTGGTCTCATCCCCCTCTGTCAAACACAGAGACTTGACTACTGTACCTGTATCCTATAAACATCCACATTCATCACCATTTAGTTCTTTGCAGTAAATTCACCAGGTCCATAGCTCTGTCCAACCTCACAGAGCCTCTAAACACTCTCCATTGCTATAACTGGACTCTACTGGGCTCTAATGCTTGTGTGAATGACAGGGTTTGAACCCAGGTGTCTTGCTTGCCAGAAAAGCACATTAGCCTGCTGAGCCGAAGCCTAGCCATTGTCTCTCCGCAGGGAGATCCTCTCTGACCCAGAGCAACTCGTCTAAGGCAAGCTTACTAAGGTCACCAAACCACCTCTATTGCACATGCATGAGGTCATGGTGCTAAACATGCCCTGGGGTTGTACAGGAGTCCTATGGCCAGGTTAGTTTACCCGTGGGGTGGGACATGTTGTGCTGGGAAGGTGTATCTCAAACTGTGTTGGGGAATAGCAGGAATGTTGTTTCTGAGGAGTCTGTGTCTGTTTATCTGAGGGATTTTCATAATGTTTGCCTATGTTCCCTTAGGCAATGGCCAAACACAATTGTCTACTTCATCAGAATTCTATTTGCTATATGATTAGAGGATTTCAATGTCAGCTGTTTTCCCCCAACAATCTTAATCCTATTGTTTATGTTCAAGAGACAATTTCCAAACATAATTGATGCACTTTACAAAGAACCTGAGTATATCTTCACATTTTAATAATTGATTACATAATTAGCCTAATAATGACACAGGTTTAGTTCGCTCACTTGGTAACTGATCTCCAAATTGCTGGTAACAAAAGTGGGGTTCTGATTACATGAATATTCCCTCTTTCAATCACACTCAGTCACAATGTATAGTGAACCACCGAACCCTGTCAAACGGACACACACACACACACACACACACACACACACACACACACACACACGAGAGGCATGCTAAGACATATACACTTGCAGATGCACGACAACACACACAGACACATACACACAGATGATGATGATAATAACAATTTGAGTCAAGAGGAACACTGGGGTGCCAATGGCGAGGCAACCAGACAAAGCAGCCAGTCATGTGAGAATATCTATGACCATGCCACAGACTTTGATGTGAAACGCACCTACAGTGCCATTAAACAATGTTCACTTGACGCTACAAATGAGTTTAACTTTGAACTAAACAGAGAATAGTATGCCTACTGTAGCCGAGTATAACAACTATTCAGTATATAACACATTATGAGGACAGTCAGTAAGGCTTGTGGATTTCCAAGTATGGAAGGCAAGCTCATGTCATGATAACAGATGCGCATTGTGATTTTACCAGCAGTCCACATCCAAATGCATGATGTCTGTCAATTATTCAGTCATCCAGTCCTAGGACAGGAAACTGAGGATTCATAGGTGCAGTTGGTGTATATTTAGTAGGCTATTCATGGTTATGATAACATTACATTTTATGCTCTATTGACAGGCCTATCTATATAAATGGTCAGATATGGCTATATTGATATAGTGCATTAGGGCCACGACATAATCTACATAGATAGATAAAACATAAACAGAATGTCTTCAATTGGAAGGAAATACGGGTTTGTTCCCAATTGAGCAGGAGCAAAGAAATAATGTTCAATAGGCGTCCTGCGGTCGTGACAGGAGCTATCTATAACACATAATAAACAAGCACAGTAAAAATGCATGAAATTCAGATGAGCCGCTTATTCTAGCACTAGTAGGCTACTTCAGTATCATATCCAAACGCCTATATAATGGTAAGCTTACCATAGAATACAGGCAATGCAACCACATATTAAAAACCCTGAAAGAAAGTTTCGATTCCCGGGCGCGGATATCTCATGTCGTAAAAGGAAACTTCGTTTATTCCATGTAATTCCATTCTTGCAAAGGATCTGGCGATCTTCTTTAGCAAGAGGATCCAGTCACAGTCACTCGGCGATGTAGTTTTCATCGAGGCTTAAGCCTTTCCAAGTCAACCTGCGTCTGGGAGAAAAATACTATCCTTTTTATCCGGCTCACCCGCGCTCCTCTCCAGGGAGTGTCTTGTCAGAGAGCAGCGCGCCGAGTTTGTAATGGAGAGTTTTGTGCTGGCAGGCAGCGGGTGATACGGGGCTATTGTTAATATTTTTCTAATTCTTGGGTGTTGTTGCTATGATACCACCACAGCAGCCATCGACTGAAATTGCTGCAGGATTTGAATAATTGCCTTCTTAACTATCCTCTCGGTAACGAACACTCCCCATCCATGTTTGGATCTGAAGCGTTGTGCTGCTGCTAACGTGTGGTGAGACCTCTCCAACGTTTTTGGCTAGAAGTAGGAACGATGGACTTGTGTTAGTGTCTGCAAATGACCTGCGCAAGGCACCTGGCGCACTCAGAAACATCTTTACAGAGCTTTCTATCTGCATCTTCACCACATGGAACCGCATCACCTAGGTTCCAAAATTGCGGGGGATTGCGGAATCTAGTTATATATGGGAAGAATGGCTAGTGGTTTACCAATAACAGAGGCCAAATCGAAATATGCATTGCGCAATTTTCTTTTAATTCTCAAACTGATTCTGGGGAAGATGAGTACGCATTTTGATAAGAGATTATTTCTGCAGGTGGAGCAAGTACATCCAACGATCAATTGCGCCGGAGACGTTAGGCGTATCAGTAACAAGTTTACCTACAGCTACTAGCTACTGCTGTACCAGTAGGTTACTTTCTAAATGTAATCTGTTACAGTTACTAGTTACCAGTTCAAAATTGTAATCAGTAAAGTATCTTTTGGATTACCGAAACTCAGTAACGTAATCTGATTACATTCAGTTACTTTTTAGATTACTTTATCCTTATTAGGCATTAGAAAGAAAAAAATGTATGTTACCAATTGAATGCCATCTATTGCAGGATAAATCAATGTTAAAGTTTACATAGCAGGCCATATATGGATGTTCAATTTTACTTTAGGGGTTGGATATGTAGGCTTCTTCTAACCCATCGCTTTCTACTACATATAATAATACAATTCAGTTATATCTTTACATAAAAAAATAGAATCAAATTTTATTGGTCACATACTAATGGTTAGCAGAGTTAATGCGAGTGTAGCGAAATGTTTGTGCTTCTAGTTCCGACAATGCAGTAATATCTAACAAGTAATCTAACAAATTCACAACAACTACCTTATACACACAAATGTAAGGGATGAATAAGAATATGTACATATAAATATATGGATGAGTGATGGCTGTGCAGCATAAGCAAGATGCAGTAGATGGTATAGAACAGTACATACATATGAGATGAGTAATGTAGGGTATGTAAACATTATTAAAGTGGCATTATTTAAAGTGACTTGTGATACCTTTTATAAAGGTCCATTTAATAAAGTGGCCAGAGATTTGAGTCTGTATGTTGGCAGCAGCCTCTCTATGTTAGTGATGGCTGTTTAACAAAGTCTATCAGAATTCCAGTCATTCCAATAAATGTTATACCCCTTGATCTTCAAGAATTGGACTTGGAAGTATAGATTAGCCAAATTGTTTTACCTGAGCATAACCTCAAAACTAAGTGCTGAGCTGGCTGTTTTCCTTCACTCTGTGGTCCGGACTCATCCCAAACCATCTCAATTAGGTTGAAGTTGGGTGATGGTGGAGATTGCCGCCAGTTTGTCTCTCACGCGTCTTGCAGGTCTTGACTCACGGTTATCAAATCGTAGCATTCTTGAAAAAGTGTGAAAGACTGTCAGTGGCATCATGGCACGGAAAATCACCCATCCACTCTCTGCATCCCAGAGACTACATGTAGCCTCACCTCGGGACCTATACACACCCGCTAAGATTAGCAGCCCTACCGTATGTAAGGTCAATCTCATCCATCCTTTTTAAGTTGTCTCCATATTTACAGAAACCCTCCAAATTTGTCATCTCCAGGATGATTGTTTCGATGGCTGATGTAATGAACATGTAGAATGTTGAGGCGATGTCCTGGGCAACTGCATGTCTTGTGGGCCCTGGTGCCACCCTGCCCTGGTTGTCATATGGTGACAAGGACCATGTTATTTTGCTGTTCTTTGACAAAAATGTCTCTCTTTCAGCTTGGCGGATTCCTTCTTCATCTGAAGATGATCCATCATGCTGTATTCTTCCCAACCTTCTTCTTCAGACACCTCCTCCTCTTCTAAATCATTGTTCTCTTGTTCCTCCTGGACATCTGATAAAATCAGATCTATGACCTGTTGGGAACTGAAACGTGCACTCATGGCTTCAGCAAAGAGAGAACTGGGGGACTGTCATCTGCAGCACCTTTATAGCCTCTGACTGCATTCCCGATTAGTAAACAATGCTTTCAAGAAATGTTTATTTTGTCTGTGAACTTGAGTCATGTGTGGGGTCGTGGAGGGGAGATGCTGTACATGCACAAGGAAGTTTTAGTTTTGTCTGAGTTCAATCAGTAGCACACAATCTCAATTTATCAATGTGTGTCTTTGTGGTTTTTGTGGTGTGTAAATGATTTTATAACTGCTGGGTCAAAAATGACCCTAAGACAATATTTGTATCCTGGTGCTGTACAGCTTTCATGGAAATATGAACAAAAGCGATGTTTCACTTTTTCTAATTTGGGGTCATTCTAGGAAAAGTCATCAAATTTAAAGTTGAAAAAATATATAATTTAGGGGGCTTTCTCTACTGTTAAAAATAGTGGCGGGTCATTTTTGACCCTTAACCCACAAGGGTTAAGTCTATCAAAAGTGTGCGAGTTTGAGCATGTGTCCATTAGGCCTATGGATGTTTTTATCAGCATGAATTAGGCGGCAGGTAGCCTAGTGGTTAGAGCGTTGGGGACAGTTACCGAAACGTTACTAGATCAAATCTCCGAACTGACAAGGTACAAATCTGTCATTCTGCCCTGTTAACAAAGCAGTTAACCCACTGTTCCTAGGCCGTCATTGTAAATAAGAATTTGTTCTTAACTGACTTGCCTAGTTAAACAAAAACATTTTTTGGGGGATTGAGCATTTAAAGCCCCACTTTTATTCCATATGCTGGGATCCGCACTATGCAGCCGTTGCAAGAGGGACTATTTCACTGGCTGTCCACTGGTTTAAAAAACAATGATTGATAGACAGCTTAAAGTTCTTGAATTCAACCATTATTGGATTCAAATACACATTTAGATTTGTGAACAGCCATCCACAACCGCAAATAGCTAAATGAGAGAGCAGTAGTGGGATTCACGTCAATGCGCTATGTAGATATCAATAATAAGTGATATCCGTGTCGCCATAGACTACACCCCTGCTGTCATCCTGACCTCCGAGCATTTATTCAAGTTGGATAATCTTTGGATGCTGACAGCAGTCGCACCATTGGAAGACATAGAATTGGACTGTAGCCTAAAAAATACTATTTGCGCTCATTTCCTTCGATCCATCAAACATTTGGTGTGTCATTAAAGTGGTCTCTGGCTTTTGGTCAGACTCGCTCAGGTGGCACAAACTTAAATTTGCGCCTTTTTTCAATGCTGATTTGAATGCCATTGAGAAAACAGAGAAGTGTCAAATAAAAACAATTCTCGCAAACATCCTTTCTGATTTTAAAAGTAATCATCTAGTTTTTCAAAAGTATCTGTAATCTGAGTACAATATTTTAGCTGGTAACCTATTACAGTTGCCGTGTTTTGTAATCTGTTAATTGTACTCCCCAACCCTGTGTGCTCAGGACCACATGCACTATGATTATGATGCATTCATTATGTCATTATGTTATGTGGTATTTATTCAGTAGCCTTAATATTTCTAAAGAAATGCATGTGGGGGTAAGATTTTCTTTGTGGGAAAACAGGTAGCCTATTGGTGTTGGTGAATATACCCAGAACCCACAGAAAAATGCAGTAGGCATTCTCTGTTCTGTGAAAGTTATGTCACCTGCATTTTACCTACAGTAATTTAAGCAGTACAATACTGGTCCACATGAAGTTAGAATCCATTGGTGTTCTTCAGTACTGGTCTGAGCCATAGTATGTAGAGGCTTCTGATCCAATCCAGTGCTGACCCATCTGAATCAGCTAAACATGTGCTTGCTAATTAGTTGAATTAATCATTAGTTAGATTGTTAATTAGTCAATGCTGAGCCAGAACAAATGCCTGCACCCAGTGTTTCTCAAGCACTAGGATTGAAAATACCTCCATCAGAGCAAAATATAACCTTTATTTAACTAGGCAAGTTAGTTAAGAACTAATTCTTATTTACAATGACGGCCTAACCCGGGTGACGATGGGCCAATTGTGTGCCGCCCTATGGGAATAGATCCTGGAATTGAACCAGGGTCTGTAGTGACACCTCTAGCACTGAGATGCAGTGGCTAAGACTGCTGCGCCACTTGGGAGCCCAATATACATGTATAGGCAACTTATCTATGTATATGGTCATGAGTGCAGCTAACTTTAAAGCAATTTATCATGTAAAATCCAATTAATCTGAAGTTTATATCATGGTGTATGATCAAATGTGGCAGCTATCTACTATAAATGCATTATTGAATGCTTTAAAATATCCATACTTAAATCCGAATAGGGTAGGATGGAAATGGGTATCCCTGTATTGGCATTGTATTTTCAAATAGATTAACTATACGTTGAAAAACCATATTGATACTCATACCACTGCACTTTCCCATCCACCATATGCTAAAACATACAGCATCTACAATGAAGCCCTTTGAAATTCAACTCCACATAACACCAAGCCAGCAATTTATCCAGATAAGCTTGGATTCAAAGATGAAGAAGCTTGCTGGTAACAAGGTCCAGGTTGTTGAACCAGCCACTGGTGCAGTGGAAAACACCTATGTGCCTAGAAAGAGCCTTAATAAAGCCAAACCCTCTGTTCTCAAAGCCTCTGTTTGTCAGAACATACAGTACCGACAATCATTCATTCTCCTGCTCGCAGGTGCCCTCAATACCTCCAAGAACATGCACGTACACACGGCATTGAGAATGCACGCACACACACAGACACACACACACACATCTCAGGGGGTTCCTCGCTCTCCCCGAGGAGTCATGTCTGCCTTGCATTTCTTTCCACTAAAGCACCTGGGAGCCTGGATCCAGTCCAAGCTAAAATGTACTTGGTCTGATGCTTTGTACTACTGTTTCACTGCTGTACCCAAATCCTTGGCTCTTTCCGCCACTTCCACACAACCATGGGAGATATGAGAATTAAAATGCCCTGCGGCCAGAATATTCCCATAGCACTCATAGAAAGACCTAGATCAGCAAACTCTCTGCTATTGACCAGGGCTGAAGCATTCGGGAGGTTTGGTTGCACATACAGTAGGTAGGTTATTCATGTTCTGCAACCTAGGTGATGTTGGCAGGGCACTCGTCAAATTCGAATGCCATTTATAAGTTGCTAATGTAAGTGTGAATGTGTGTGTGTAAGAGAATGAGACCATTAGAGGGGTAGAGTGAGAGTGAGGGAGGAAGAAAGAGAGAGAGATTAAGAGAATGTGAGGGGAGAGAGAGAGACAACAACAGGGAACATTGCATTGAGCGAAATTACACCACCAATTTCCCCACTTTACACCCGGAGTCATTTATTTCCATTATCTGTTGTCTACCTCCCCCATTAACCAACAGTTAAAAAAAGCTATAACATTCATGGTCACTAGAGCTTAACTATAAAACCTTTACCCCTGTACATTGGGGGTAAACCTTTACCCCTGTACATTGGGGGTAAACCTTTACCCCTGTACATTGGGGGTAAACCTTTACCCCTGTACATTGGGGGTAAACCTTTACCCCTGTACATTGGGGGGTAAACCTTTACCCCTGTACATTTTATCAGGTTACAGCCTTTTTCTCAAATTGATTAAATCATTTTTTCCCCTCACCAATCTACACACAATAACCTATAACAACAAAGCAAAACCAGGTTTTTAGACATTTTTGCTAATAAAATAAATAAAGGAAATATTACATTTACATAAGTATTCAGACCCTTTACTCAGTACTTTGTTGAAGCACCTTTGGCAGCGATTACAGCCGAGTCTAATTGGATATGACGCTACAAGCTTGGCACACCTGTATTTGGGGAGTTTCTCCCATTCTTAGCTGCAGATCCACTCAAGCTCTGTCAGGTTGCTGCATAGTTATTTTCAGGTCTCTCCAGAGTTGTTAGATCGGGTTCAAGTCCGGGCCCTGGCTGGGTTCAGAGACTTTTCCCGAAGCCACACCTGCATTGTCTTGGCTGTGTGCTTAGGGTCGTTGTTCTGTTGGAAAGTGAACCTTAGCCCCAGTCTGAGGTCCTAGAGCGGGTTTTCATAAAGGATCTCTCTGTACTTTTCTCCTTTCATCTTTCCCTTGATCCGGACTAGTCTCCCAGTCCCTGCCGCTGAAAAACATCCCCACAGCATAATGCTGCCACCACGCTTCACCGTAGGGATCGTGCTAGGTTTCCTACAGACGTGACGCTTGGCATTCAGGCCAAGAAGTTTAATATTGATTTCATCAGACCAGAGAATCTTGTTTCTCATGGTCTGAGAATCTTTAGGTGCCTTTTGGCAAACTCCAAGCGGGCTGTCATGTGCCTTTTACTGAGGAGTGGCTTCCGTCTGGCCACTCTACCATAACGGCCTGATTGGTGGAGTGCTGCGGAGATGGTTGTCCTTCTGGAAGTTTATCCTATTTCCACAGAGGAACCCTAGAGCTCTGTAAGAGTGAGTATTGGATTCTTGGGCACCTCTCTTCTCCCCCGATTGCTCAGTTTGGCCGGGAGTCCAGCTCTAGAGTCTTGGTGGTTCCAAACTTCTTCCATTTAAGAATAATGGAGCCACTGTGTTCTTGGGGACCTTCAATGCTGCAAAACGTTTTTGGTACCCTTCCCCAGATCTGTGCCTCGAAGCTCTACGGACAATTCCTTCGACCTCATGGCTTGGTGCTTTGACATGCACTGTCAACTGTGGGACCTTATATAAACAGGTGTGTGCCTTTCCAAATCATGTCCAATCAACTGAATTTACCCAAGGTGGACTCCAATCAAGTTGTAGAAATGTCTCAAGGATGATCAATGGAAACAGGATGCACCAGAGCTCAATTTCAATTCTCATAGCAAAGGGTCTGAATACTTATGTAAATAAGGTATTTCTGTAGATTGCTGAGTATTTTTAT
The DNA here is from genome assembly GCF_045791955.1 of Oncorhynchus clarkii lewisi. NCBI lineage: Eukaryota > Metazoa > Chordata > Actinopteri > Salmoniformes > Salmonidae > Oncorhynchus > Oncorhynchus clarkii. The sequence continues at coordinate 20,968,452 of NC_092161.1, read as the reverse complement.
TTATTTAATTTTAGATTAAGGCTGTAATGTAACAAAATGTGGAAAAAGTCTAGTGGTCTGAAAACTTTCCAAAGGGACTCTATATCTTCATTCTCAGTAGCGTTATAATCAAATGAACACTGTGGTAGACTTGTTTAAGCCTAAGACTACCTCCTGCTAGCATTACTTGAATAGCACGGAGTTGAAGACTATCTTCTAAATTACAAAGTCAGTGGGAAGATATTAAGTCACACAGAGGCATTGTTTCTCGAGCCACCACATACAGTTCTGTGCAGAACATATTTGCATCCAAACACACTAAGAGACAATCAGGGCCGTATTAAGAAGTCATAGGCCCCAGAGCTAAGTTTTCTACAATCCATAGATGACAGTTCCCATTCAAGTCAGGACTGGGAGCCTTTGCTAGTGTACCAATGAGTTTAACACTTCAATTTCTACAGGAAGAGGTTCCAAAACCCTTCTATGGATTATATGTGGCCTTCCCGACTGTAGGCACACTGGTAACTAACAAAATAAAGGAAACACTTGAATAAATGAGGGAATTCAAAGTATATTATGGGTTAGGTGCATTTTCCTGGCATGGTTTAGGTGCACATTGTAGAATCTATGCCGAGGTGCGTTGAATCTTTTCTGGCAGCTCGTGGTGGCCCAACAACACCCTATTAAGAGGCTTCTGACAAGGTATCCCCCTTTCCCTTTCATGTTGGGGTTTCCTTTATTTTGGCAGTTACCTGTACGTGCTTGTGATAAAACCTATTCCACAATAAAACCTGTGGTATGCATTTGTCTTTATTAAGGATCCTCATTAGCTGCTGCAAAGGCGTCGTTGGAGGTTCCGGACTGTGAAACGTAGCCGGAGGTTCCGGACTGTGAAACGTAGCCGGAGGCTCCGGACCGGGAACTGTCGCCGGAAGCTCCGGACCGGGAACTGTCGCCGGATTCTCTGGACTGGGAACTGTCACCGGAAGCTCTGGACTGGGAACTGTCGCCGGAAGCTCTGGACTGGGAACTGTCGCCGGAAGCTCTGGACTGGGAACTGTCGCCAGAAGCTCTGGACTGTGGAGGCGCACTGTAGGGCTGATGCGTGGGGCCGGTACAGGTGGCACCGGGCTGGTGACATGCACCTCAGGGCGAGTACGGGGAGTAGGCGCAGGACGTACTGGACTGTGGAGGCGCACTGAAGACAAAAAGTGCAAATCAATCCCAGAACAACAGCAAAGGACCTTGTGAAGATGCTGGAGGAAACAGGTCCCTACAAAAGTTATATTTTCTTTTCATCAGACCCAGAGGATATTTCTCCAAAAAGTACAATCTTTGTCCCCATGTGCAGTTGGAAAACGTAGTCTGGCTTTTTAATGGTGGTTTTGGAGCAGTGGCTTCTTCCTTGCTGAGCGGACTTTCAGGTTATGTCGAAATAGGACTCGTTTTACTTTGGATATAGATACTTTTGTACCCGTTTTCTCCAGCATCTTCACAAGGTCCTTTGCTGTTGTTCTGGGATTGATTTGCACTTTTTGCACCAAAGTACATTAATCTCTAGGAGACAGAACATGTTTCCTTCCTGAGCGGTATGACGGCTTCGTGGTCCCATGGTGTTTATACTTGCGTACTATTGTTTGTACAGATGAACGTGGTACCTTCAGGCGTTTGGAAATTGCTCTCAAGGATGAACCAGACTTGTGTAGGTCTACAATTTTTTTTCTGAGGTCTTGGCTAATTTCTTTTGATTTTCTCATGATGTCAAGCAAAGAAGCACTGAGTTTGAAGGTAGGCCTTGAAATACATCCACAGGTACACCTCCAATTGACTCAAATGATGTAAATTAGGCTAACAGACGCTTCTAAAGCCATGACATCATTTTCTGGAATTTTCTAAGCTGTTTAAAGGCACAGTCAACTTAGTGTATGTAAACTTCTGACCCACTGGAATTGTGATACAGTGAATTATAAGTGAAATAATCTTTCCGTAAACAATTGTTGGAAAAATTACTTGAGTCATGCACAAAGTAGATGTCCTAACCGACTTACCAAAACTATACTTTGTTAACAATAAATTTGTGGAGTGGTTGAAAAACAAGTTTAAATGACTCCAACCTAAGTGTATGTAAACTTCCGACTTCAACTGTATATATACACACATACATATATATACACATACATATACACACTGACTGTACAAAACATTAGGAACACCTTACACCTTCCTAATTTTGAGATGCACCCCCTTTTGCCCTCGAACAGCCTCAATTCGTCTGGACATAGACTCGACAAGGTGTCGAAATCGTTTCACAGGGATGCTGGCTCATGTTGACTGCAATGCTTCTCACAGTTGCGCCAAGTTGGCTGGATGTCCTTTGGATGATGGATCATTCTTGACACACACGGGAAAATGTTGAGCGTGAAAAACCCAGCAGCGTTGTAGTTTGACGTTGATCTCAAACTGGTGCGCCTGGCACCTACTACCAAACCCCTTCAAAGGCTCTTAAATATTTAGTCTTGCCCATTCACCCTCTGAATGGCACGCATACACAATCCACATCTCAATTTTCTCTAGGCTTAAAAATCATTCTTTAACCAATCATCTACACTGATTAAAGTGGATTTAACATGTGACATCAATAAGGGATCATAGCTTTCACCTGGATTCATCTGGTCAGTCTATGTCATGGAAAGAGCAGGTGGATCCTAATGTTTTATATACTCAGTGTATATAGTGCCTTGCAAAAGTATTCAGACCCCTTGGATTTCTTCACATTTTATTGTCACAAAGGGGGGATTAAAATGGATTTGTTATTTTTTGTCAACAATCTACACAAAATACTCTGTAATGTCAAAGTGGAGGAATTATAATTTTTTGATATATAAAACATTCAATAACTCAAATATTGTCCTGGCATGAGTATTCGACCTCTTTGTTTAGGCAAGCCAGAATAGTTCAGGGGTAATTAACAAATCACATAAATTACATGGACTCACTGAAATAATAGGGGTTGACATCATTTCTTTATGACCAACCCTTCCTATGTCCTCCATGCATACATCTGCAAGGTCCTCAGTCAAATGTTGAATTTCAAGCACAGATTCAACTACAAAGACCAGGGAGCTTTTTGAAAGCCTCATAAAGAAGGGCAGTGATCGGTAGATGGGTAACAACAACATATCAGACATTGAATATCTCTTTGGTCATGTTAATAACTATGCTGTGGATTATGAATTAAACCAGACACATTAAAGATAGTCATCTTTCTGAACTGAGCTGCAAGACAGGAATGAAACGGCTCAGGGATGTTACCATGATTTTAATACAGCTACAGAGCTCAATGGCTGTGATGGGAGAAAACGGAGGATGGATCAACATTGTCGTGACGCCACAATAATGACCTAAATGACAGAGAGTGAAAAGAAAAATACATGTATACAGAATAGAAAATATTCCAAAACATGCATCTTGTTTGCAACAAGGCACTAATGTAATACTGAAGAAGAAAAAACACAGCAAAGGAATTCACTTTGTGACCTAAATGCAAAGCCTATGTTCGGGGCAAATCCAACACAACAACACTGAGTAACTGCTTCCTTATTGTCAAGCATGGTGGTGGCTGCATCATGGTATGGGTATGCTTGACATTGGCAAATACTGTTTTTTTTCAGGATAAAAAGAAACAGGATGGTGCTAAGCACAGGCAAAATCCTAGAGGAAAACTTGTTTCAGTCTGCTTTACACCAGAGACTGTAAGAGTAATTCACCTTTCAGCAGGACAATAATCTACAAGACAAGGCCAAATCCACACTGGAGATGCTAACCAAGAAGAATGTTCCTGAGTGGCCAAGTTACAGTTTTGAATTAAATCTGCATGAAAATCTATGGCAAGACATGAGTTGTTGTTTAGCCCAGATCCCCAACATCTTGATAGAGCTTAAATAATTTTTGAAAGAATAATGAGCAAATATTGCATAATACAGTTGTGAAATCTCTTAAACAGTAGACTTACCCAAGAAGACTCACAGCTGTAATCAATGGGAAAGGTGTTTCTAACATGTATTGACTGAGGGAGTTGAATACTTATGCAACGACTATATTTTAGTTATTTCATTTTTTGAATTTTTCTTCCACTTTGACATTACAGAATATTATGTGTAGATTGTCGATGGAAAAAAGACAACTCAATCTATTTTAATCCTACTTTGTAACACAAAATGTGAACCTTTCCAAGGGGTCTGAATACTTTTACAAGGCACTGTGTATATATTTTGTTGTTGTTGTTGTATATCTATTTTTATATAAACGAGCTTGGGTCCAAGGGCTCCAGGAGACCACCTACAATTTCTATAAGAGGATTACATGAATATAGCTTTGATACATAGGCTTACTGCACACACTACACCAAGAGAAAGAACAGTAAATAAGACTGCTTCTATAGAGTATCAGGTATTCAACTCTTACCTTCTGAGGTGCGGAGGCTGCTGGTTCTGTTCTACCTGATAATGAATTGCACCCACCTGGTGTCCCAGGTCAAAATCAGTCCCTGATTAAAGGGGAAGAATGAAAGAAAATGCAGTGGAACTGGCTTCAAGGTCCCAAGTTTAATTTTAGGGCTACAGAGGATAAAGCCTGCATATGATGTGGGATGTGCCACCATACTCTCTTGGGGTCAAATGCCCTTGGGGTTACATCAAAACACTCTATACCAGCCATGTTCATGTGCTTTCTATTTTTTTTCAGTCAGTGTGTTTTCATGTAAGTATAAAAATATCCAATCTATTGTATTCAATTCAATATATTCATAATAGGTATTCATATGTCCTGGAGGCATAGTTCTGGGATACTGAACAAGCACATTGTTTTCTTAAAATTTTGTTTGAATAATGTATGAAGTATCTTGGTCTCGCATCATCAGTTCTGCTGCTTCCATGTATAGTACAGGACTGAGATGTATTTCGGGGATCCTGGTTATGAGTAGAGTAGAGTATGCAGGGTCAATGTCGTGTTGACCTTCTGTCCCTTTCAGGGTGGTCACAGAGAGAAATGGGACTGCAAAGTGTGTTTGATTTTCAAAGCAGTGTGTCCCTGAAATTGTCAGTCTGGTTTTGCAGCAGTGGATGACTGGTTTGCAGTCAGAACTGAATGTGTCACACCACAGGACTGCCAGTATCTAAATTAACCATCCGAAACACACTGCTGTGCAAATCAAATAGAAAGTGCAATCCGGAAGACCACTATCTGCAGTTGAATAAATCCCAGCCACAGTCCATTAATTTCCATTTTTGTACATAATGTCAAGGGGGACCTTGGAAGTTGGAAATGGGCGTGCAGCCTTCGCACTGTAGTAGTCAAACAATAAATAATGCAAAACTGTCTTGAGGAGAACTAAAACGGAGTGTGGAGATGGCAGGGACTTTGCACTGTTTATTTGGATTGTGAAGTCATGTGATCTGAATCCATTAAGTGTGTACAAAGTGTAAATTCAGTGTAAGAAACAAGGTTTACAAATATGTACAACACATCTTTATGGTTCAATTAGTTGTCATTTTCATAGATAAGTGGTTGATATATGGAGGTAGATATCCGCCAAAATAGATTGTGAGTCACCTAAATACGTGTAGAATATGTTAAGGGCAGATATCTAACTCCATATTGGAGGTTGTACCAAGACGTAGCACTATTGTCCATGCACTAAACAGCAGTCTTGCGCGTTACAGCATTGAGAAAGACAAGCAGCATCAGAATAAAATATGGGTTTCCGGATGCTTGACATTTGGGATAGAGAAAAAGTCCCTATAGGAAAAAAGCAGAAAGTACAGTAAACGGTTTCTTCATATTCCTGAAGTTTCAATGGAGTTCTGTTGAAATTTAGTAGCAACATTCATATTAAGACTAGAGAACAAATGATATAGCACAGTTGTTTCAACATATAGCTTAAGTTCCAAGTTATAGCAAAATATACGATTAAACTCTTAATTGTGCAGAAGATCAAGTATGCTGTTCTTTGATAATAAGAAAACAACTTCAACCTATCAGGACTGTGAGAAAACTTACCCCAATGGTAAAAAGGAGAGCAAAAATGAAAATGAAGGAGAACAGAAAATACAATATTGGTCCTTTTCAACGAGTATGGATCAAAAGGTAAATCATGATAAACGTACATTGTCTCGAGCTGCAGTACCACAGAAAGTAAGACTACGTAAGATATCTTAACTACCTTAACATTATAATAACATAAATTACACTTATTTAGACTATCTTCAGCTCAAAGCTATCCCAAGGTTTTACATTTTCCAAAACGTAAGTAAAGTTATTTTTCGTTCTTCTAATGTGCAATATATTATCAAATTAAATTTAAAACAATTTCCTCATATATAATATATTAATTTCCTTCAACTATGCAAACACCAAGATATTTTTCACAATAAATATAGGTGAGTGGATATAGGTAGTGACATAACATTTATACAAAATAGAATCAAAACAAATCAAAATGGCAGAGACGTTTGGAATATGTATCCCTGTTTGAGTCGATAGACAGAGATCGTAAGCTGGTAGTACCAGAGGTCAACTCCCGTACTGTGATGTAGACTGTAATCGGAATACACATAGCACCGTGATGACCCAGAAAAAGCCCAGTTTGTCATGATGTAGTACACGGCTTTGTACTGTTGATGGTGATTGTCACTTCTTTGATCCTGAAGGAGAAAAGTAGAGCATGGAGAAGCTACAGCGTAAAAGACATAGAAAACTGTGCTGTGTAGCTGTAAATGCGGGTTTTGTTGAGTTGACCTTCATGACACCCACATTTGAGTATTAAAGGCAGAATTAGAGGCTGTGTCCAAGGAAGAAGACACACACACGCACGCACATGCACACACACAAACCTGAAAGTCCATCGGTCTGGACAGATCATGTAGCGGCATTAGTTGAAGTTCAAGTCCTTTAACTAAAGTGCCTGTAGGCCAAGGTGAAGGAGCAGGAGTCAGGGGTCAGGGATTTTGGAATGAATCCATACAGTAAATCTATGTGTTTGACAGACACATAGGGTGGGCCTGGTGGGTGTGGCTTCCGATGCTTCATGTGTTGGCGTTGCCAGCTGCCGATTGGTTGTCCTCAGCGTGCTTGAACATCAGGATGGAGTTGTATATCTTGAGGGCAGGACCGAGTTTCACGCTCATGATCTTGACGATGTCGCGCTGGGTCAGCAGCAAGAAGGCTTTCCCGTCAATTTGCTGTTGGACGACAACCAATCAGATTACAGCATGGGTCAACAGCTGATATACAGTCAATTGAATCCAGTGAGACTTAGAAAAAAAAATCCCTCTCACTCTCTAAGGGCTACAGATCTTATCTGCCACTATACAGAGAGTATGAGCCGTTTGATCATTTATGAAACAGTAATCATGTATTTATCAGTTGGATCAGATGGTGAATGCTTGTTCAACGACTAAACGTGCAACTCACATTTTGTGTATGTAAAAAGCACAACTGTGGAGTGTTAACTGCGATTGGTGAAAAAGGGATTTCAATAACCAAGAGAGCAATGGCAAATACTAGAGTCAGATTAGCTGAGGGAAAGATGGCTGTGCTCGGAATGCTAATCGCTACTGCTACTAGCATTTAATGAATTGCTTTGGATTCCAGTCATGTCTCCTTACCTCGGTATAATTATCAACTCAAACAAACCAAACATAGTGGACCAAACATAGTGGAGACGAAGGAAGAGAATCCATTTCTCTGAGTGTTTTGTTGCAGACGGCAGCCTAACAACTATACGGGCAAAGGCTACTCCACCCACACCTGTTTCGCCGTATGGAGGAGGGCCAGCATTAAAACTATTTAGATTACTTCGGACGGGGGGGGGGGGGACTAGAGAAGGACTAGAGGGGACTAGAGGGGGGCCAGACGGGACTAGAGGGGGACCAGAGAGATACCAGAGGGGATTAGAGGGGGGCCAGAGGGGACTAGTGGGGGGCCAGAGGGGACTAGAGGGGGGCCAGAGGGGACTAGAGGGGGGCCAGAGGGGACTGGAGGGGGGCCAGATGGGGACTAGAGGGGGGCCAGATAGAGACCAGAGGGGATTACAGGGGAGCCAGAGGGTATTAAAGGGGACTAGAGGGGGGCCAGAGGAGACTAAAGGGGGGACAGAGGGGACTAAAGGGGGGACAGAGGGGACTAAAGGGGGGCCAGAGGGGACTAAAGGGGGGACAGAGGGGACTAAAGGGGGGACAGAGGGGACTAAAGGGGGGACAGAGGGGACTAGAGGGGGACAAGAGGCAGGCCAGAGGGGACTAAAGGGGGGCCAGAGGGGACTAAAGGGGGGCCAGATACAGACCAGAGGGGATTAGAGGGGGGCCAGAGGGGATTAAAGGGGACTAGAGGCAGGCCAGAGAGGGGCCAGAGGGGACTAGAGGAGGAGGGCCAGAGGGGACTAGAGGAGGGGGACCAGAGGGGACTAGTGGGGGGCCAGAGGGGACTAGAGGGGGGCCAGAGGGGACTAGAAGGGTTCCAGAGGGGACTAGAGGGGGGCCAGAGGGGACTAGAAGGGTTCCAGAGGGGACTAGAGGGGAGCCAGATAGAGACCAGAGGGGACTAGAGGGGGGCCAGATAGAGACCAGAGGAGATTACAGGGGAGCCAGAGGGGATTAAAGGGGACTAGAGGGGGGCCCGAGGAAACTAAAGGGGGGACACAGGGGACTAAAGGGGGGACAGAGGGGACTAGAGGGGGGCCAGAGGGGACTAGAGGGGGGCCAGAGGGGACTAGAGCGGGGCCAGAGGCAGGCCAGAGAGGGGCCAGAGGGGACTAGAGGAGGAGGGCCAGAGGGGACTAGAGGAGGGGGACCAGAGGGGACTAGTGGGGGGCCAGAGGGGACTAGTGGGGGGCCAGAGGGGACTAGAAGGGTTCCAGAGGGGACTAGAGGGGGGCCAGAGGGGACTAGAAGGGTTCCAGAGGGGACTAGAGGGGGGCCAGATAGAGACCAGAGGGGACTAGAGGGGGGCCAGATAGAGACCAGAGGGGATTACAGGGGAGCCAGAGGGGATTAAAGGGGACTAGGGGGGGGCCAGAGGAGACTAAAGGGGGGACAGAGGGGACTAAAGGGGGGACAGAGGGGACTAGAGGGGGACTAGAGGCAGGCCAGAGGGGACTAAAGGGGGGCCAGAGGGGACTAAAGGGGGGCCAGATACAGACCAGAGGGGATTAGAGGGGGGGCAGAGGGGATTAAAGGGGACTAGAGGCAGGCCAGAGAGGGGCCAGAGGGGACTAGAGGAGGAGGGCCAGAGGGGACTAGAGGAGGGGGACCAGAGGGGACTAGTGGGGGGCCAGAGGGGACTAGAGGGGGGCCAGAGGGGACTAGAAGGGGGCCAGATAGAGACCAGAGGGGATTACAGGGGAGCCAGAGGGTATTAAAGGGGACTAGAGGGGGGCCAGAGGAGACTAAAGGGGGGACAGATGGGACTAAAGGGGGGACAGAGGGGACTAAAGGGGGGCCAGAGGGGACTAAAGGGGGGACAGAGGGGACTAAAGGGGGGACAGAGGGGACTAAAGGGGGGACAGAGGGGACTAGAGGGGGACTAGAGGCAGGCCAGAGGGGACTAAAGGGGGGCCAGAGGGGACTAAAGGGGGGCCAGATACAGACCAGAGGGGATTAGAGGGGGGCCAGAGGGGATTAAAGGGGACTAGAGGCAGGCCAGAGAGGGGCCAGAGGGGACTAGAGGAGGAGGGCCAGAGGGGACTAGAGGAGGGGGACCAGAGGGGACTAGTGGGGGGCCAGAGGGGACTAGAGGGGGGCCAGAGGGGACTAGAAGGGTTCCAGAGGGGGGCCAGAGGGGACTAGAAGGGTTCCAGAGGGGAGCCAGATAGAGACCAGAGGGGACTAGAGGGGGGCCAGATAGAGACCAGAGGAGATTACAGGGGAGCCAGAGGGGATTAAAGGGGACTAGAGGGGGGCCAGAGGAAACTAAAGGGGGGACAGAGGGGACTAAAGGGGGGACAGAGGTGACTAGAGGGGGGCCAGAGGGGACTAGAGGGGGGACAGAGGGGACTAGAGCGGGGCCAGAGGCAGGCCAGAGAGGGGCCAGAGGGGACTAGAGGAGGAGGGCCAGAGGGGACTAGAGGAGGGGGACCAGAGGGGACTAGTGGGGGGCCAGAGGGGACTAGTGGGGGGCCAGAGGGGACTAGAAGGGTTCCAGAGGGGACTAGAGGGGTTCCAGAGGGGACTAGAGGGGGGCCAGATAGAGACCAGAGGAGACTAGAGGGGGGCCAGATAGAGACCAAAGGGGATTACAGGGGAGCCAGAGGGGATTAAAGGGGACTAGGGGGGGGGCCAGAGGGGACTAAAGGGGGGACAGAGGGGACTAAAGGGGGGACAGAGGGGACTAGAGGGGGGCCAGAGGGGACTAGAGGGGGGACAGAGGGGACTAGAGGGGGGACAGAGGGGACTAGAGCGGGGCCAGAGGGGACTAGAGGGGGGCCAGAGGGGACTAAAGGGGACTAGAGGCAGGCCAGAGGGGACTAAAGGGGGGACAGAGGGGACTAAAGGGGGGACAGAGGGGACTAAAGGGGGGACAGAGGGGACTAAAGGGGGGACAGAGGGGACTAAAGGGGGGCCAGAGGGGACTAAAGGGGGGCCAGATACAGACCAGAGGGGATTAGAGGGGGGCCAGAGGGGATTAAAGGGGACTAGAGGCAGGCCAGAGAGGGGCCAGAGGAGACTAGAGGGGGGCCAGAGGGGGACTAGAGGGGGGCCAGATGGGGACTAGAGGAGGGGGACCAGAGGGGACTAGAGGGGGATTAGAGGGAGGCCAGAGGGGTACCAGAGGGGATTAGAGGGGGCCAGGGAAGACTAGAGGGGGACCAGAAGGGGATTAGAAGGGGACTTGAGGGGATTAGAAGGGGACTAGAGGGAGATTAGAGAGGGGCCAGAGGGGTCTAGAGGGCAACTAAAGGGGGACTAGAGGAGGGGGACCAGAGGGTGGATAGAGGGTGTGTCATCTCTTACCTCCTCTTTGAACTGCTTGGCTTGTTCATCACAGCCGTGAAGAGAGTGGATAAAGTCAGCCACCTGGACAAAGACATGTAGAAGACAGACACACTGGTTAGTGTTTGTGTCACTCCAGGGTCTGATTAGGGTGGGAAATCTATGTTTATATATCTTTGTTGGCCGAGTATGGTTCCCAATCAGAGGCAGCTGTCTATCGTTGTCTCTGATTGGGGATCATACTTAGACTGTGCTTTTCCCCACCTTCTGTTGTGGGATCTTGTCTTTGTGTGTTGCATGTGTTGCACTCCTAGCTTTACGTTCGTTGAGTTGTTTATTGTTTTTGGTGGAACATTTAAAATGACCACGCTGCACCTTGGTCTTCATTTAACGACGGACGTTACAGTTTGGGAGACCATCTCAATGGAGAGCATCTGGTGGAGTTACCAGAGTAACACTTTGCTTGAACCTTCCCAGTCATAAGGCCAACACCACAAGTCATGACTGGTTATGACATCCGTTATGTCGTTGTTATGACAATGTAATATAGGCCTTATGATGAGGGGTTGTAACTGTTGATGGAAAATCAACAGACATAAGGGGATCAGTGAGTGATGTGTGAAGCTATAGCCTAATTATTACCACTCAGAAGAGCAAATCATGTTGATATTGAGAACGTGTTTGCCTGTGGGCACTGACATTTCCTGATGCTCTAAAGAAGCTAGCGATATTGCCATTCCATCAATACAAAAGGGGAAAAAAAAGTGAAGGGATAGCGTTCAATCCAAAGCTGCACATATCCAGTGCCTCCTTGGGCTTCTATTGAACCATTTAAGCTACAGGAGTTGGAAAGAGTGAGAAAACTCAAACTTTCTGAAGAGGGGTTTGGAAACTTCCAATAATAGCCCAGGGTAGCTGGGGTTCTAGTGGGCCTGACTGCAGCTGTTACTGGGATAACAGCCAAGGGAATAAAGGGGGGTCAGAGAGCGTAAGAAGCTCCTGTATGATGGATATCGACTGCTTTACAACAGAAGACAATCTGCTGGAAGCCACTGACGTAAGACAATAGCCTTTAGAAAGCCTGTATCCTGCCAAAACATTGTCAAATGAGGCTTTTAAAAAATGGAATGAAAGAGATGGTGAGGCGTAAAGTGCCACAGGACTTGCTAGTGAAAATGACTTCAATTAAGTACCCCAAAAAACAACAAGGTAACTCTTCCTCCTCTGTCAGGACATTCTTACCGTAATGAAAACATGGAAATTAGTCATAAAGCTAAATTACCGGACACCAACAGAACAACCAGTTTATTCAGAGTCATATTGAACCATCTCAGTACAGTTGGCGGTAGCTTCGAGGTTAGAGAAACGAGGCCAGTAACTGGAGGGTTGTCGGTTCAAATCCCAGTGCTGACTGCAAATGTATCAATTTTGTGCAAATGGGTAAAAAAATATGTATTGTATTGAGCATGGTCCCAACAGCTAAAACAAAAGTCACACGTGAAGAGAACCCCGGCTGCATCCGTGTTACATGAGGGTGTGATAAACAGCTATTTAATATAGTACATTATGAAACAGCTGTTTGTTCCAGTCCAAGACCCTTAGGTCCTCATCTCACCCAGCTAACATCTCCCAAAATCTATTACCTCACTGTGCATCACTGACCAGTACAAAATAAACACAAATGTCCCTTTTCACCCTGTGTTAAGCACAGGCCCTGTTTGAGTACTCTTACAAATGGATCCTTCCTGCCTTCCTTCCTTGTCGTTATCGCCGATCTGACATGACATCTCACACACATCCACATACACTGCATATGCACATGCATAAGGACAACACAAACACACACACACATTTACACTCATCATATGCTGCTGCTACTCTGTTATTTATTGTACTTCTCATTATTATGTAGCCTGAATGCCTAGTCATTCTACCCTGCCTTCATTTACATAACTACCTCAAAGACACTACATGACCAAAAGTATGTGGAAACCTGCTCATTGAATATCTCATTCTAAAATCACAGGCAATAATATGGAGTTGTCCCCCCCCTTTGCTGCTATAACAACCTCCACTCTTCTAGGAAGGCTTTCCACTAGATGTTGGAACATTGCTGTGGGGACTTGCTTCCATTCAGCCACAAGAGCATTAGTGATGTCGGGCACTGACGTTGGGCGATTAGGCCTGGCTCGCAGTCGGTGTTCCAATTCATCGCAAAGGTGTTCGATAGGGTTGAAGTCAGGGCTCTGTGCAGGCCAGTCAAGTTCTTCCACACTGATTTTGACAAACCATTTCTGTATGGACCTCACTTTCTGCACAGGGGCATTGTCATGATGAAACAGGAAAGGGCCTTCCCCAAACTGTTGCCACAAAGTTGGAAGCACAGAATTGTCTAGAATGTCATTGTATGCTGTAGTGTTAAAATTTCCCTTAACTCGAATTAAGGGACCTAGCCCAAACCATGAAAAACAGCCCTAGACCAGTATTCCTCCTCCACCAATACTTTACAGTTGGCACTATGCATTCAGGCAGGTACCATTCTCCTGGCATCCGCCAAACCCAGATTTGTCACTTCAGAGAATGCATTTCCACTGCAACTGAGTCCAATGGCGGCGAGCTTTACACCACTCCAGCCGACCCTTGACATTGTGCATGGTGATGCGGCTGCTCGACCATGGATAACCATTCCATGAAGCTCCAAACGAACAGTTCTTGTGCTGACGCTGCTTCCAGAGGCAGTTTGGAACTCGGTAGTGAGTGTTGCAACCGAGGTCAGACACGTTTTTACGCGTTACGCGCTTCAGCACTCCCGTTCTGTGAGCTTGTGTGGCCTACCACTTCACGGCTGAGCCGTTGTTGCTCCTAGACATTTCCCACTTCACAATAACAGCACTTACAGTTGACTGGGGCAGCTCTAGCAGGGCAGAAGTTTGACAAACTGACTTGTTGGAAAGGTGGCATCCTATGACACTGCCACGTTGAAAGTCACTGAGCTCTTTAGTAAGGCCATTCTACTGAAAATGTTTGTCTATGGAGATTGCATGACTGTTTGCTCGATTTTATACACCTGTCAGCAACGTGTGTGGCTTAAATTGCCGAATCCACTAATTTTAAGGGGTGGCCACATACTTTTGTATATATAGAGCACCTCGTACACCTGCATATTGATCTGGTACTGGTACTCCCTGTATACACTAAGTGTACAAAACATTTGGAACACCTGCTCTTTCCATGACATAGACTGACCAAGTGATGGACTGGGTGTATTGATATACCATCCAAAGTGTAATTAATACCTTCACTATGCTTAAAGGGATATTCAATGTCTGCTTCTTTTTATTTGTTACCCATCTACCAACAGGCCCTTCTTTGTGAGGCATTAGAAAACCTCCCTGGTCTTTGTGGTTGCATTTATGTTTGAAATGTACAACTCAACTGAGGGACCTTACAGATAAATTGTATGTGGGGGGTACAGAGATGAGGTAGTAATTCAAAAATGATGTTAAACACTATTATTGCACAGAGTGAGTCCATTAAACTTATGTGACTTGTTAAGCACATTTTTACTCCTGAACTTATTTAGGCTTGGCATAACAAAGGGGTTGAATATTTATTGACTCAAGACATTTCAGCTTTTAATTAATTTGTAAAAATTTAGAAAAACATCATACTACTTTGACATTATGGGGTATTGTCTCTAGGCCATTGACAAACACATCTAAATTGTATTAGTTTTAAATTCAGGCTGTAACAAGAAAATGTAGAAAAAGTGGTGTGAGTAATTTCTGAAAGCACTGTATATCTGCAATGCAGAATCATGATAATGCAGCGCCCAAAGCTGCCGCCTTGAAGCAACTGGCCAGTAGTCTGTACTGAGGCAGACCTGGGCTCAAGTAATATTTGGCTTCCTTGAAATATTTTGAGTGTTTGATTGAGTCTGCCTAGAGTGCCAGATGGGTGGTGTTTGCACCTTTAATTCTATTGCTTTCAGAATCCGAATGACTATTTGAACCCAGGTCTGCAGTGGTAGGTCTATTCAGGAGGAATTATTCTGCTAACAATAGCTACAGAGGACTGCCTGCTACCTGAGTGTCATGTCAAATACCTGGCCTCAACATTAGAGAGCATAAATATCAGTCTGTATACAGCACATTATAGTGAGGAGAGGCATCTGAACTGAAACACACTGTAGTCTCCAGGACAGGATTAGTAAAATTCTCTACTAGCTAAGTGCCATTTATGGAAGTTCAAAACATTCCATTACATATTTCTAGAGTGGGTTGGAATTCAATCAGAAATCTTAATTTGTGTTGGAATTATTCATGAGCGGAAACAGTTCTCCAGTTCCTATGAGGATGTTATTAACAATGAGAATACTTTGCATACACAAATCACCCACTTACTACCAACAACATCAATTTGTAGCTTTTGAAAAAAAATCCCAAACAATCATATACAGTGCACCCCTTGACTTTTTCCACATTTCGTTACGTTACAGCCTTATTCTAAAATGGATTAAGTTGTTTTTTCCCCCTCAAAAATCTACACACAATACCCAATAATGAGCAAAAACAGGTTTTTGAAATGTTTGCAAAAAAGCTTAAGTATTCAGACCCTTTACTCAGTACTTTGTTGAAGCACCTTTGGCAGCGATTACAACCTTGAGTCTTCCTGGGTATGACGCTACAAACTTGGCACACCTGTATTTGGTGAGTTTCTCCCATTCCTCTGCAGATCCTCTCAAGTTCTGTCAGGTTGGATGGGGAGCATTACTGCACAGCTATTTTCAGGTCTCTTCAAAGATGTTTGATTGAGTACAAGTCCTGACTCTGGCTCGGCCATACAAGGACATTCAGAGAATTTTCCCAAAGCCACACCTTCATTGTCTTGGCTGTGTGCTTAGGGTCGTTGTCCTGTTGGAAGGTGAAACTTAACCCCAGTCTGAGGTCCTGAGCGCTCTGGAGCAAGTTTTCATCAAGGATCTTTCTGTACTTTGCTCCATTCATCTTTGCCTCGATCCTGACTAGTCTCACAGTCCCTACTGCTGAAAAACATCCCCACAGCATGATGCTACCACCACCACACTTCACCTTAGGGATGGTGGCAGGTTTCCTACAGATGTGACGCTTGGCATTCAGGCCAAAGACTTCAATCTTGGTTTCATCAGACCAGAGAATCTTGTTTCTCATGGTCTGAGAGTCTTTAGGTGCCTTTTGGCAAACTCCAAGCGGGCTGTCATGTGCCTTTTACTGAGGAGTGGCTTCCGTCTGGCCACTCTACCATATAGGCCTGATTGGTGGAGTGCTGCAGGGATGGTTGTCATTCTGGAAGGTTCTCCCATCTACACAGAGAAGCTCTGGAGCTCTGTCAGAGTGACCAAGGCCCTTCTCCCCTGATTGCTCCATTTGGCAAGGTGGACAGCCCTAGGAAGAGTCTTGGTGGTTCCAAACTTCTTTCATTTAAGAATGATGGAGGCCACTGTGTTCTTGGGGACCTTCAATGCTGCAGACATTTTTTGGTACCCTTACCCAGATCTGTGCCTCGACACAATCTTGTTTATGAGCTCTATGGCCAATTCCTTTGACCTCATGGCTTGGTTTTCGCTCTGGCATGCACTTTCACCTGTGGAAGTTTATATAGACAGGTGTGTGCCTTTCTAAATCATGTCCAATCAATTGAATTTACCACATGTGGACTCCAATCAAGTTGTAGAAACATCGCAATGGAAACAGGATGCACCTGAGCTCAATTTTGGGGCGGCAGGATAGCCTAGTGGTTAGAGTGTAACCGGGAGGTTGCAAGTTCAAACCTCCGAGCTGACAAGGTACAAATCTGTTGTTCTGCCCCTGAACAGGCAGTTAACTCACTGTTCCTAGGCCGTCATTGAAAATAAGAATTTGTTCTTAACTGACTTGCCTAGTTAAATAAAGGTAAAAAAATAAAGTCCCATAGCAAAGTGTCGGAATACTTATGAAAGGTATCTTTAAAAAAAATGTTTATGATAAATTAGCAAAAAATTCTAAAAACCTGCTTTTGCTTTGTCATTATTGTGTGTAGATTGCTGTGGGAAATATTTGATTTAATCCATTTTAGAATAAGGCTGTAACGTAACAAAATGTGATAAAAGTCAAGGGGTCTGAATACTTTCTGAAGGCACTGTAAATCCTGGTCAACACACAACTTGATCCAAGTTTCACACTAACACACTGTACAATTCCAAGTGTGTGCTCCAGCCCAACAAATGCAAATCGGGGGGCCAGCTAAGCATTTCATTTGTCATCTTTGGGTGGTAAACGTCTCCAGCCAGTGTGCGTTAAAGCGTGACAGGAGTGGGTAGTGGACCAGGAAAAAGCCTGTTACAGACAGAGTCCCAGGTGAGGCTGGGTGATAGAGCAGCAGTCAAGGAGCGGTGTTTTTGCGAGGCTGTTCCCATGGCTGTTTTGTGACTACCAATACTCGCACGGACGGTGGCAAAATACATTCTTCTCCCCTGCGGACACCCTCTCTTTTCTGCTTTTAGGAAAATATGATGGGCTAGGAATCCAGGCAAAGGGGCAGAAACATTGACTTTTCCATTTGAAAGCACCACTTTTAAAGAACTTTGACTCTTGCTTTGAGAGACAGAGAGAGAGAGCGAGGGAGGGTGGGAGTAGAAGGACAGGTGTAACTTTAGTGGAATGAGAGCAATGATCCATATGTAGGATCTTAATTGGGATGGCAGGTAGCCTAGTGGTTAGAGCATTGGACCAGTAAGGTTGCTAGATCGAATCCCAGAACTGACCATGTAAAAATCGGTCGTTCTGCCCCTGAAAAAGGCGGTTAACCTACTGTTCCTAGGTCGTCATTGCAAATAAGAATTTGTTCTTAAGTGACTTGCCTAGTTAAATAAAGGTTAAATAAAATAAAAAATAATTTGATCACTATTTTATTGCTGAGAATTTTCCTGTGCGGCAGGAAAAGAAAAGGGTGTATTTGAGGTTTAAAAAGGCTTCTAACGTTTGTAATTTCCACTTTGACATTTCAGTTTTGATTGGCCCTAACAAAACATTCATCAAACCCTACAAAAATGTCCATTAATTATAATCCACATAATACATATAAAATCTTACAGCAACAGGAAATGTACATCATGTATGACGGGGATCAAGGGCTGGCAGGATTATGAACCCAATGAACTAAAGACTAAGCCTTGCAGATAAACTAACTCCCAAGGAAATAGCTCCTAGGGTTCTTGTATCTTAATTAGAGTACGTCAAGCTTAATGTTGAAAGGAAATGGCATTGCTAGCAAACCAGTGTGATGTTAGCAACGCCAAGGCCGGGAGTTAAATTCCCACAGGGATCACATAGACAAACTAAAAATGTATGCTCAAGCTTTGGATGATAGTACATAGTGCAATGCTAACCCCACCCAATTAGCTAGTGGTTAGGTTGGAGAAGTGATGGCTGATGGAGATAGTGAAATGTGCCCATTCAGCACTGCTCAAGGCTATTAAGCTATAGGCTCACTTTATAGAACCTCGGCTAAGGACTTGATTTAAGGGACGTGGGTGGTGAAGTATGGATACATCTGTAGTCTTAGGGGGGGTTAGTGGGTGTTATAAAAGCCTATATAAGCACTGCTCCTCTCCCTCTAGTCGATCCCTTTACAGTTCTGCTCTCTCCCTCCCCTTTTCTCTCTACTGCAATCTCGCTCCTTCCACTCTGCCAAATCCCCACAACCGCCAAGATAAAACATCTTCTGGTACAACTCAATGACATTCTGTGCTGCCCCCTCTCTGCAGGTTGCAGTCACAAGACAAGCCTGGGCCACATTCGGTAGGCACAACACTGTTGCAGATAGAACTGACAAGATGCCCTTTTCTACACGTCAGAGGGGTTTGTTTTACAGTACATCATATAGTTCTATCTGAACGTGCCACAACACTGTGCATTGCTTTTGTGAGTCTTGGTTACCTCTATTGGACCATCTCTCATCAGTCTGTGCTCCGAGGGGGCCCGATCCCTCAATCTTCCTCTCTCTCCTATTGCTCTCCTAACTATCTTCCCTGTAATGGTGCACATTGATACAAGTGTACAGTTTGCACATTGATACGTGTACTACGGTGCTTGGTTACTGTAATAAAGCACGGTTAACCCGTTTCTTAACATGGTGAACGAATAGGCTAACTAAAGCCACAGTTGCCTGTGTCTCTGTTCAGTGCGCCTGAGTGATGAACTGAAATGACGGTTACTGAAATTTTGCCGGTGGTTCCATTATTTGACTTCCATTATTATAATTTTTTTCTGTGAGCTCGATTCAGTTTCTCTAGAGATAAATCGGATCAAGCCTGAACTGTGCGATGTAGTAGGGAGTTGTAGTTCCAACAGGCCAATACTGTAGTTCCAACAGGCCAACATAATTGCCACGTTGTCTGCGCTACTAACTACAATGACCATAATCCATTGAGCGCCGGCCATTGAGAGACGGACAGAAGAGCGCGCGATCAAGAAAGAAGACAGCACATGCTAAGCAGATTCTTTGAGAGGTATCTCTACCTGAAAATACATGATCTAAGTGATTGACAGTTAGTATTCAGCTGTCATAAAAGTATGCCTTATTTACTTTGAAGAACTACTAAAATAGTGAATTGGTCAGACAACAGAGATGATGACTTGGAATGAAATAATAACAATCAAATAAAACAAATGTTATATACACACCAAATGCATAGTACATTTAATGTCTAAAAATATAATCGAAACCGTATTTGAAAACTGTGATAAATTTTTTTATGATCAAACCGACCTCAAAAAGCACTAATCGCTCAGCACTACTATTCAGTCTTAACTCATAACATCTTAACATTCCCCATCCCTTCTCTCGCTCTCTTTCTTTCCCTAGGGGTACCTTGTTGCCCCCCCTTTTCTCAACACTGCCGTGGTGTTTGGAAATAACTCCAACCCGTTACAAATGGTGGGTGACCTATTTGTCGTTACCATTGGAGATTAGGATTGGGCGGTATCCAGACTTTCATATCATCATACCATCCTTCTCTCACCCTGGGATTTACCGTATTTACCGTACCGGCTTAGTACACAAGGGAGTCCCAAAACCGCAAAAAAGTCCTTTGAACGTCTATTACTAGAATGCTAACAAAATTAGCACAAGTAATTGATAATTTCCATGGAGGCTGCTAGCTAAATATGCTAACAATTGCCAAGTCAGGGAATCCAGCTCCTAAAGTTATACATATATAGGTAGGAGCTACCGAAAATAATTTCTGGTGAGTTTAGACATTTCCAAGCGAATGTGAACGAGAGACATTGTACAAATGAACAAAGTTTTGACGCATGCTTGTCTGAAGGAAGAGCAGTACTGGATCTCTAACAGCATGTCTACACACCGTCTCTGTGTGGAGTCTGGAGTCGCTAGGGCAATGGGCCTGCCTGCTCTGCTCAGAGAAGATAGGCGAGCAGCAGATCGGCCCATAACAGAGAGGAGAAAAAACGTCGGAAATCAAGATATCAGTGGCAGCTGTACAAATAACTCATCCAAAAGGGCTTTGACTTCTCAAACTTATGATGCCCCGTCACCTTATTTATTCAGCCACTTACTTAGATAGCAAGTTAAACTTAGGGGTTGTGTTAATGCAGAATTCTGCATTTTCACGCAGGAAAAAATATAAATGTAAACGCAGATCTAAAATACTTCTTATTGTAATTGTTGCTCTGCATCAGACTAATTTTGTGCTTCAGTTGTACTTCTAAACTCGGATAAGAATTCACAAAAGGGTATTCTATCAGCAGACAGTGCTCTGACTGATGTGTTGCTACTTTTCTCTGTACTTCTCTCTTGTAGCCAGGCTATTTTCTCCGGTCAATGCAAGATAAACTTTAATATTTATATTTTACCCCCTTTACGAAGGTCCTGGAGTGGCCTAGCCAGTCTCCAGATCTCAACCCCATAGAAAATCTTTGGAGGGAGTGTTTCCCAGCAACAGCCCCAAAACATCACTGTTCTAGAGGAGATCTGCATGGAGGAATGGGCCAAAATACCAGCAACAGTGTGTGAAAACCTTGTGAAGACTTACAGAAAACGTTTGACCTCTGTCATTGCCAACAAAGGGTATATAACAAAGTATTGAGATTAACTTTTGTTATTGACCAAATACTTATTTTCCACCATCATTTGCAAATAAATTCATTAAAAATCCTACAATGTGATTTTCTGGATTTTTTTTCTTCTCATTTTGTCTGTCATAGTTGAAGTGTTCCTATGATGAAAATTACAGGCCTCTCTCATCTTTTTAAGTGGGAGAACTTGCACAATTGGTGGCTGACTAAATACTTTTTTGCTCCACTGTATACTTTATGCTGTCCAAGCCTATTGGAGATGCTCAATAGCGGTGTGGAATGGAGAAGGTGTGGTGTGTATGTAGCGAAAGCTGAAAAATCACTTTGTGTCCGGTAGCCGTCCTCGTCTCATCAATCAAAGTCACCCGTAGATGGAGAGAGTGCTTAGCAACCACAGGAGGATCATGGCATGGGGCACGGCAGACCTTGGCATTGGCCACATCGCACATGCCATTTAGACCGGGACGTCGTGCATGTAAATTCATTCTTAGAGTGGAGCGGTGCCCGCTGAGGGATCCTGACATTTAATTTGTGTCTCGTATTCTAACCAGAGAGGGAAACTTCCAAGGTTGTTTTTTTTCTCTCTCGAGTGACAGCTGACATTTCAATTGATTTGGACTGATATCAATTTGGCTTGACAGAGGAGGTTTGAAACAATACGAGAGGACTGACAGACTATCAATGGAGTAGACATACGATAAATTATGAAGCACAATGCATTGAACCGCATAAATAAAATGGTTAAAAACATTATGATTCATAGACCTACACATTAGCGTCATTGCATTTCTCCTTATGTTCATAATTCATCAACTGTAAATAAACAGTTGATCATATCTGGTATGATTAGACACAGCGACCCCAAGATTGCTTATTTATTCTGTCCACACACACACACACACACACACACACACACACACACGAGTCTATTTACAACTAGGCTCTCTGGCTGCAAGGGTCAAAGTTTATTGTCACACCTGGTTGCTATGGTGTCAAGCTCTCTCTGGAGCGTGAAAACTGACATCAGCAGTAGAAGAGAAATGACAAAGTGGAAACAGACAGGACAGTACTGTATGTGAGGAGACTCTGGTTCACTATAAACCCAACTGACAGACGACTGGGTTAAGGTTTTCTATAAGTGAAGTCAGAGGCAATAGAATCCCAGCACATTGCAAAGCCACATGTAGAGCAATCTCAACAATACAGGGATCTATACCAGATGATGAAATAAACTAAGGTGAGACATCCTCAAGCATATGTCAACGGGTCTGTGTGTGTGTGAGTGTGTGTGTGTCTATGCGTGTGAACTGTATGAGTTTATACAACGGGTGGGTCTAATCCTGAATGCTGATTGGTTAAAACCGCATTCCAGCTGGTGTCTATTCCACAAGTTACCACCGGCTAAATCTATGATGTTAAAATGCCTATTTACTCTGTTCCATCTGACTGCGCAATCCACTGTCTCATCAGCCCAGCCAGTCTCATCAAGCCCAAACTTGATCTCCACTATAAAAAACATATAGACATTATCTCACGTTTCTTTTAGACTAACATTTAGTTTTCAACAGTGTAGATTTGTATAAACCTTGCTGTTTGTCTCTCTGACATTTTCAACATTGTTTCAATATTCAAATTCGATCTCCAGCTGTCCCATTGTAATGAACGTGTCGGGAGTCAGGACGAGACAAATAGGCAGGCAGCGTTTCTCAGCCAGTCAAAATCATGAGTCAGCTGGCATCATTTTATGGATATATACAAAGAAATGTCAATTGAAAAAAGGTCAAATGAAACAAAGTGCAGTTAGTTTGCAGTCTTTCCAGCTTCAGTTTGAAGTGAATGTTTTAGCTGTGTTGTTGGCTAGCTCCTTTGAACAACAGTGTACTGACAAGTGAGCCCATTTTCTTTGCCAGGTGAAATTGCGCCTCATTAGCTCAAAGTTATGGATGTACCCAAATAAATGTCACTAGGAAACAGCTTCAACAAATGCAAATGCAGCTACTTTGCTGTTACTCTGCCTGCACTTTTTGACGTGACTGTAAGTTATTTTCGTAGTTGGCTAGCGAACCGATACAACGACAGCCAGTTTGGGTAGAAACCCTAGAATTGTGTCAGGACTATATCTTGTGGAAGGATGAAATAGTATGAATAAATTAATCAAAATAAAAGTTTTATTTATGAAAATGTCAATAATATAGTAATAATGCCCTCGAAGCTGGTGTTTGGAGGATATATTGCCACGTCTTGGGCCTAACAACACCCGTGCCAATATATCCTCCAAACACCGGCATCGAGGGCATTATCACTTAAATGTGCCACTGCTTGTCTCTACATAATTTGAACCATCAATTCACATATCCATGTGTGGATGTGTGTGTGCTCTCACCTCGTCCGCGGTCCAGTGGGCCACACGGCTGGCCTGTACTCCGGCCACTCCAGGCAGCAGCTTGCAGTGCTGCTCCCAGCATAGGGGCAGGTCCCGGCCAGGGTGGGCCGACATTGCCGACAGGAACACCGACTGGTGGAGGGCCTGCTGCAGGCTGTCCACGCTGTGCTCTGGAGGGGGAAGGGTGTACATGTCATTAGTGGGTTGCCAATGTGAATTTGTTAATGAGTGAGAAAGGGAAAAAGAGGGTGGGGAAAGAAAGAGAAAGTGAGCTAGTGAGAGAGTGAGGAGAGAGTGCCTTCAGAAAGTATTCACACCCCTTGACTTTTCCCACAGTTTGCTGTGTTACAGCCTGAAATGAAATGGATTAAATTTAGCTTTTGTGTCACTGGCCTACACACAATACCCCATAATGCCAGTGAAATTATGTTTTTAGAAATGTTTACAAATTAATAACGTAAATCTGAAATGTCTTGAGTAAATAAGTATTGCACCCCTTTGTTATTGTCAGCCTAAATAACTTCAAGAGTAAAGATTTGCTTAACAAGTCACATAATAAGTTGCATGGGCAATAATAGTGTTGAACATGATTTTAGAATGACTACCTCCTCTCTGTATACCATACATACAATTATCTGTAAGGTCCCTCGTTTGAGCAGTGAATTTCAAACACAGATTCAACAACAAAGACCAGCAAATTTTCCCAATGCCTCAACAACGATGGTCGATGGGTAAAAACATTGAATATCCCTTTGAGCATGGAGAAGTTACTAATTACACTTTGGATGGTGTATCAATAAACCCAGTCACTACAAACATACAGGCGTCCTTACTAACTCAGTTACCAAAGAGGAAGAACACCACTCAGGGATTTCACTTTGAGGCCAATGGTGACTTTAAAACAGTTAAAGAGTTTAACGGCTGTGAAAGGAGAAAACTGAGGATGGATCAACAACATTGTAGTTAATCCACAATACTAACCTAAATGACAGTGAAAAGAAGGAAGCCTGTACAGAATACAAATATTCCAAATCATTCATCCTGTTTGCCACAAGGCACTAAAGTAATACTGCAAAAATGTAGCATAGAAATAAATGTTATGTCCTGAATACAAAGCGTTATGTTTGGAGCAAATCCAACAACACATCACTGAGTACCACTCATCATATTTTCAAGCATGGTGGTGGCTGCACCCTGTTATGGGTATGCTTGCCATCAGCAAGTACGAGGGAGTTTTTAGAAAAAAAAACGGAATAGAGCTAAGCACAGGCAAAATCCTAGAGAAAAACCTGCTTCAGTCTACTTTCCAACAGACACTGGGAGACAAATTCACATTTCAGCAGGAAAATAACCTAAAACACAATGCCAATAATAAACTGGAATTGCTTACCAAGACAATATTGAATGTTCCTAGAGTGGCCTAGTTACGGTTTTGACTTAGATCAGCTTTAAAATCTTGGGTAAAACTTGAAAATGGCTGTCTAGCAATGACCAACCAACAACTTGGCAAAGCTTGAAGAATTTAAAAAAATATGTGCAAATATTGTACAATCCAGGTGTGCAAAGCTCTTAGAGACTAATCCAGAAAGAATCACATCTGTAATCGCTGCTAAAGGTGATTATAACATGTGGGTGTAAATTAGATATTTCTATATTTCATTTAAAATGAGCAAAAATGTAAAAACAACATGTTTTTACATTATCATTATGGTGTTATTGTGTGTAGATGGGTGAGAAAAAACATTTTTAATTAAGGCTGTAAGAACAAAATGTGGAATACGTCAAGGGGTATGAATTGTTTCTGAAGGCACTGTAGAGGTAATGCACAGTACAGCAAAGGCCTGCTGGGAAGATTAACATAGTCTGCTAAGCAAAAGTTACAATGACCTGCATAGTAGAGTGGGAGTGTGATCACTGCAGGGGGTAGGGCTGCAGGGGGTAGGGCTGCAGGGGGTAGGGCTGAAGGTTGATAAGCAATGGTACAGGCTTTGTCCACATTATTCAACAAAAAATGACAGGCGACCGACCTCGACTTTTGTTCCATTTCTTCTTCCTTTTTTTGATTTTACTGTGCATCAACAAACAAACCGTTTTGCTTTCAGCTTCACGAGGTTCCTTTCCTTCCTTTCATTATTGTCTTTCTTTTCTTTTCTTTTCTAATCCTTCATTTTCTAATGGAAGGATCCACTACCTAGTCCCTCTTGACAGCACAATGTAGATGCATCTTTCTCCCTTAACCGCAGCAGTAGATAAGAAGAATCAAGTGTTCCTGAGCTCTTAGTAGGCTGATGGACTAGGGGAGATACCAAATTGTTATGTAATGACTGATGCCCTACTATACCCCAGATGCACCCTCTGTCTTGGCAGGCAGCAAAGCAAGCTTTGAGGGGGTGGTGTGTGTGTGTGTGTGTGTGTGTGTGTGTGTGTGTGTGTGTGTGTGTGTGTGTGTGTGTGTGTGTGTGTGTACAGACAGCAGGAACAGGGTCAGCTACAGGACATGTGGTTTTTCTTCCAGTTGTCTCCCAGCTATGTCTCGAAGGAGTAGAGCTGGGTTTGACATGCTTGTTAACCGTGACATTTGTCTACGTTTGCTGCTCCGATGGCCAAACATGGCTAACATCTGTAACCCAAGCAACGCTACGATGAGTCCCCAAAGGGTTTTTAGTAGTTATTAAGAGGATTATGATTAATAGGATTCAAATCAGTGTTATATTAGACACAATCATACTGTATAATGCAAGTGGATTTCTGTGAGAACTTAAAACATACAGATATACTACCCTTTCGAGTGCCTTGTTTGATATTGCCTTTCTATTGCACTTCTACTCTCTCTGAAGCATTGATCCTATTGCATTTTGTGGTGTACTCTATTATTATTAAGAACAATCAAATAACTTGCAGAGACAACTCAGTAGCTTTGAAGTGCGGCCTAATTAAGATGTTTTTTTGTTGTTTTTTTGCTAAATAAAAGAAGCAGCATATGATGTCTGACATCTGCATGGTAGATCTTTATCTCTTTGTTGGTCCATCGTATCAGAGCATTCTTAGCAAGACGTTAAAAGGATTACATGAGTACAGTGTGAGCCAAGAAAACGCAGCAAGATCGAGCAGACTTTTCTTAAGAAAGCACTTTCTTTTGGAACGCCATAATTCTTCGACATCTTTCAGGTCTCCCTCGACAAAGAAGCAGGTAAGCGTTTTTCGTCATGAATCTTCTTCTGGAGGCAGCTCTGCAGAGTAATCACTAGCTGGCACAGCCACAAAGTCATAAAATCATATTTTAAACCTAATCCTAACCTTAATCCTAACCTTTGTCACATGACAAACCCTAATGCCTAACCTTAACTTTAAATTAAGACCAAAAAGCAAATGCTTGTATTTATGAATTTTGACAATATAATCAATTTTGACTTTCTAAGGGGAAATAACTAAGTTCTGCCTTCAGCACAAGATTCATAACAATTAAGGTCAACCTGCGAAAAAGAACCTCAAGGGATTTGATCCTGGTTAAATAAGGGCTATATGACAGTATAATGTCACCAACATGAATGTGGATTTTGAGATGCTAAGACCTAGTACAATACAAAACATCAACAACAACAAAAAAAACTAAAAAAGTATTGTCAATTCAACTTTAGGGCTCCCTCCATTTAGCTGACTTCCTGCTAACAGCAGCCACAGCCACAAACCCCACCACAGCCTCAATGTGACATGGGAAAACCCAGTCACCTCCTTCCTGTTTGTAGAAAAAGGGCACGACACAAAAAGCTTTAATGTCACTACACGAACACAGGCCCACTTTGATCATAAAACTTTGATGATGGGGCCGTGGCACAGCACCCCCAGAGACAGGAAGTACACAGCACAGCTCCATAATGTGTAGCGCACAATTACGCCACAACAACATATAGGGCCAAAAAACTAGACAGGGATCACGGATTGGATCCCTGATTGGATCCCTCTAGCATTTTACCCTCCTGTTCTTGAACCAACATCCTCCTCCTGTGTTTTCTATTAATAGAATGGTCACAAGGTGTACCGTCACTTTGCTATTTGATTTGACAACAAAAGAGATTGATCAAATGGAAAAGGTATTAAGCTATGAAAAATACACTATCAATAATGGGAACATCTGGCGTCTGTATATTTAGACAAACAAATTCAATTAACCTGACCTATTTTGCTCCATCAATAAAACAAGCTCGGGAGAAAAAAAGACTACCTACAATACTGTAGTTACCATGGCAATGTTTCCTTCAAAAGCAGCGACTTTTCTGTGTTGCGGATCTGTCTGCTGTGCCTCAATGACTAAAGTACACACACACCACTCTGAGTGAAACGGCGATTTCCCAGCTTGTAGGCTCTAGAGGCAGATATAGAGAGAGCGCAAGAGAAAGAGAGAGAGGTGGAGCGACGAGGAGAGAAAAAGAGAGAGGTGGAGAGAGAGTGAGAGATGGAGAAAGAGAGAGAGAAACAGGGAGAGCAGGGGAAAACAGAAATGGCCTTTCACAGTATTTTGGCATAGCCCGGGAAGCATCTCGCTAAAATGTTACTGGCGAGCAGAGCTGAATTTCAAAAGTGTGGAGAACCAAGAGACAGTGGGACTTGAAGACTGGGGATGTGTTGGCTGCCATTTTCTGGGGCAGTATAGGAGTCAGTCAGTGAGCTGCAGGGGGGACAGAGTGGACATGGTGTGCCACACTAGAGAGACAGCCTGGCTCCAGAGAAGGCTTCTCCCTCAAGACTAAACATCTCGACTTGTGTGTGTGTCCGTTTGTCTGTGTGTGACTATGTAAGAAATACCACACAGTTTTGTCAGGAGACTGAAACTCTGCTGGTGTCCCGTGCAGTATGACATAATGGTTCGACCATGAAGCCTCGTCAAACACACATTTGTCACTTCAGTGACGTCTTTAAATTGATTGAATGTTCCAGACCGATTTCCATTCACCTACAGTTGAAGTCGGAAGTTTACTTACACCTTAGCCAAATACATTTAAACTCAGTTTTTCACAATTCCTGACATTTAATCCTAGTAAAAATTCCCTGTCTTAGGTCAGTTAGGATCACCACTTTATTTTCAGAATGTGAAATGTCAGAATAATAGTAGAGAGAATGATTTGTTTAAACTTTTATTTCTTTCATCACATTCCCAGTGGGTCAGAAGTTTCCATATACTCAATTAGTATTTGGTAGCATTGCCTTTAAATTGTTAACCTGGGTCAAACATTTCGGGTAGCCTTCCACAAGCTTCCCAAAATAAATTGGGTGGATTTTGGCCCATTCCTCCTGACAGAGCTGGTGTAACTGTGTCAGGTTTGTAGGCCTCCTTGCTCGCACATGCTTTTTCAGTTCTGCCCACACATTTTCTATAGGATTGAGGTCAGGGCTTTGTGATGGCCACTCCAATACATTGACTTTGTTGTCCTTAAGTCATTTTGCCACAACTTTGGAAGTATGCTTGTGGTCATTGTCCATTTGAACAACGTATTTGTGACCAAACTTTAACTTCCTGACTGATGTCTTGAGATGTTGCTTCAATATATCCACATAATTTCCCCTCCTCATGATGCCATCTATTTTGTGGAGTGCACCAATCCCTCCTGCAGCACAGCACCCCCACAACATGGGTTGGGATGGTGTTCTTTGGCTTGCAAGCCTCCTCCTTTTTCCTCCAAACAAAACAATGGTCATTTTGGCCAAACAGTTCTATTTTTGTTTCATAAGACCAGAGGACATTTCTCCAAAAAGTACGATTTCTGTCCCCATGTGCAGTTGAAAACCGTAGTCTGGCTTTTTTATGGTGGTTTTGGAGCAGTGGCTTCTCCCTTGCTGAGCGGCCTTTCAGGTTATGTCGATATCGGACTCGTTTTACTGTGGATATAGATACTTTTGTACCCGTTTCCTCCAGGATCTTCACAAGGTCCTTTGCTGTTGTTCTCGAATCGATTTGCACTTTTCGCATCAAAGAACGTGTCTCCTTGCTGAGCGGTATGATGGCTTCGTGGTCCCATGGTGTTTATACTTGCGTACTATTGTTTGTACAGATGAACGTGGTACCTTCAGGCGTTTGGAAATTCCTCCCAAGGATGAACCAGGTCTTGGCTGATTTATTTTGATTTTCCCATGATGTCAAGCACAGAGGCACTGAGTTTGAATGTAGGCCTTAAAATACATCCACAGGTACACCTCCAATTGACTCAAATGATGTCAATTAGCCTATCAGAAGCTTCTAAAGTAATGACATAATTTTCTGGAATTTTCTAAGCTGTTTAAAGGCACAGTCAACTTAGTGTATGTAAACTCCTGACCCACTAGAATTGTGATACAGTGAATTATAAGTTAAATAATCGGTCTGTAAACAATTGTTGGAAAAATTACTTCTGTCTTGCACAAAGTAAATGTCCTAACTGACTTGCCATAACTATAGTTTGTGAACAAGAAATGTGTGGAGTGGTTGAAAAACGAGTTATAATGCCTCCAACCTAAGTGTATGTAAACTTCCGACTTCAACTGTAAATCCGAAAATGATGGAGTCCTGTGAAGTCAGGACAGTTTGTTTGTTTAATGCTGCGAGCCCTGCAGACTTCAAACACTTCACCAACACAAAAGAAAAGCGCTAAACATTTATTCCTGGCAAACACGTCTTCATTCAAAGAATCCCCTGTGGTGGTGAAACATGTTTTTTTCATCCCCCAGTGAGCGTGAAACTTCTCTCAATCCAAAACAGACTGCTGCTACCAAAGCCGCCGCATGAGCTTTAACCGTATACTGACTACCTGCACCGCCACCGAGAAAACAATTACTTACTGCCGGGCTAGTGCTAGAGCTAATGAAAGCTAATCTCGTGACGCTTCGCTCACTCGTGAATGTGGGAAAATCTATAAGCCGCTGACCCCTGGTTTCAAATTGGAGCCCACAACTCAACCTACACCCATTATTATTCCCCCGGTGATGCAAGCAGTCTTTGTTGTCACTGGACTGATGTATTGATAGCAGCAACGCCAGGCAGAAACCAGAACAATGTGTTTCGTAGCGTTAATTACACGATAGCGCCGACCTCACGCTGTGTATTTGAGTGTAACTATTAATCGTGATTAGTGAAACAAGATATTTGTTTTAAAAATGCTTTGAGGTTACTTACGCTAAATGAGATAGATGCCTATGGTTATTAGTAAGCCTAATCAATCGTGATGAAGTTAATAATAAAATGCATTAAATCATCAGACTGCTTGAGGAGAGGTTTATCTAAGTGGAGAAGCTTAAAGAGGCTTTGAATCCTCAACTAACACAGTGCAGCTCACACCGTTTCAAAATATTCACAGAGAGATGTGAACAGAGGGGTTGAAATGCGTATCAAGTGACTGCCTTAAGTATCCCCCTAACGGCCACATGTACTCGAGATAAGAGCGAGTGAGTGAGAGCCAGGAGAGAGTGAGAGAGAGCCAGGAGAGTGAGAGAGAGCCAGGAGAGAGTGAGAGAGAGTGAGTGAGAGCCAGGAGAGAGTGAGAGAGAGTGAGAGAGAGCCATGAGAGAGTGAGTGAGAGCCAGGAGAGAGAGCCAGGAGAGAGTGAGAGCCAGGAGAGAGTGAGTGAGAGCCAGGAGAGAGTGAGTGAGAGCAAGGAGAGAGTGAGTGAGAGCCAGGAGAGAGTGAGAGAGAGCCAGGAGAGAGTGAGAGAGAGCCAGGAGAGAGTGAGAGAGAGCCAGGAGAGAGTGAGAGAGAGCCAGGAGAGAGTGAGAGAGAGCCAGGAGTGAGTGAGAGAGAGCCAGGAGAGAGTGAGAGAGAGCCAGGAGAGAGTGAGAGAGAGCCAGGAGAGAGTGAGAGAGAGCCAGGAGAGAGTGAGTGAGAGCCAGGAGAGAGTGAGAGAGAGCCAGGAGAGAGTGAGTGAGAGCCAGGAGTGAGTGAGAGAGAGCCAGGAGAGAGTGAGAGAGAGCCAGGACAGCAGAAAGGCCCATCCATGGTCTCAGAGAGAAATAACCTCTAAAAGGTGCATTAACAATCAACAGCTTCAAAATGACATACACTAGTTATATAAAAAGGTATGGACATACGGGTGCAATTCCACAAAAATAACAATGCCGCAATATGTTGTATGGATATCCAATTAAAGTCCTGCATGGAGGGCTGAAACATGGTTTTTGCTTCTGTCTGGTAGTTAATTGCACTCACCTGGTGTCCAAGGTCTGAATCAGTACCTGTGGCGAGAATGAAAACCAGATGTTTGGGCAAACCCGGTTACTCAACCTGGCACCTTAGAGGCTGCTGCCCTACATACATAGACATGGAATCACTGGCCACTTTAATAATGGAACACTATCACTAAAATAATGTTTTCATACTGATTTTCTCATCTCAAATGTATATACTGTATTCTATTATATTGAATTATAGTCAATGCCACTCCAACATTGCTCGTCCTAATATTTATATACAGTACCAGTCAAAGGTTTGGACACACTTACAGTGATTCCTCCTTTAAAAGCTGCGAGCTTACACCGCGGGACTTAGAGGTACCCAGCATCACGGCTTCATTGCTCCAGAACACCACAAGGGGGAGTTAGAGCACCCATTATGCATTTAGGTCCCAAAGTTTTTATTAGAGGTCGACCGATTATGATTTTTCAACGCCGATACCGATTATTGGAGGACCAAAAAAGCCGATACCGATTAACCGGCCGATTTTTTAAAATGAATTTGAAATAATGACAATTACAAAAATACTGAATGAACACTTATTTTAAGTTAATATAATACATCAATAAAAATCAATTTAGCCTCAAATAAATAATGAAACATGTTCCATTTGGTTTAAATAATGCAAAAACAAAGTGTTGGAGAAGAAAGTAAAAATGCAATATGTGCCATTTAAAAAAGCTAACGCTTAAGTTCCTTGCTCAGAACATGAGAACATATGAAAGCTGGTGGTTCCTTTTAACATGAGACTACAATATTCCAAGGTAATGGGTTTTAGGTTGTAGTTAATATAGTATTTATAGGACTATTTCTCTATATACCATTTGTATTTCATATACCTATACCTTCTTATAGGCACTTTAGTATTGCCAGTGTAACAGTATAGCTTCCTTCCCTCTCCTCGCCCCTACCTGGGCTCGAACCAGGAACACATCAACAACAGCCATCCTCAAAGCATCGTTACCCATCGCTCCACAAAATCCGTGGCCCTTGCAGAGCAACGGGAACAACTACTCCAAGTCTCAGAGCGAGTGACGTTTGAAACGCTATTAGCACGCACCCCGCTAACTAGCCAGCCATTTCACATCGGTTACACCAGCCTAATTTCGGGAGTTGATAGGCTTGAAGTCATCTACAGCTCAATGCTTGAAGCACAGGGAAGAGCTGCTGGCAAAACGCACGAAAGTGCTGTTTGAATGAATGCTTACGAGCCTGCTGCTGCCTACCATCGCTCAGTCAGACTGCTCTATCAAATATCAAATCATAGACTTAATTATAACATAATAACACACAGAAATATGAGCCTTTGGTCATTAATATGGTCGAATCCGGAAACTATCATTTCGAAAACAAAACGTTTATTATTTCAGTGAAATACGGAACCATTTTGTATTTTATCTAACGGGTGGCATCCCTAAGTCTAAATATTGCTGTTACATTGTACAACCTTCAATGTTATGTCATAATTACGTAAAATTCTGGCAAATTAGTTCGTAACGAGCCAGGCGGCCCAAACTGTTGCATATACCCTGACTTTGCGTGCAATGAACGCAAGAGAAGTGACACAATTTCACCTGGTTAAAATTGCATGCTAACCTGGATTTCTTTTAGCTAAATATGCAGGTTTAAAAATATATACTTCTGTGTATTGATTTTAAGAAATGCATTGGTATTTATGGTTAGGCACAGTCGTGCAACAATTGTGCTTTTTTCGCAAATGCTCTATTGTTTAATCATCCCCCTGCGTTGCATCGATTATATGCAGGACACGCTAGATAAACTAGTAATATCATCAACCATGTGTAGTTAACTAGTAATTATGATTGATTGTTTTTTATAAGATAAGTTTAATGCTAGCTAGCAACTTACCGTGGCTTCTTACTGCATTCGTGTAACAGGCAGGCTCCTCGTGGAGTGCAATGAGAGGCAGGTGGTTAGAGCGTTGGACTAGTTAACTGTAAGGTTGCAAGATTGAATCCCGAGGTAAAAATCTGTCGTTGTTCTGCCCCTGAACAAGGCAGTTAACACACCGTTCCTAAGCCGTCATTGAAAATAAGAATGTGTTCTTAACTGACTTGCCTAGTTGGGCCAAATCGGTGTCCAAAAATACAGATTTCCGATTGATATGAAAACTTGAAATTGGCCCTAATTAATCGGCCATTCCGATTAATCGGTCGACCTCTAGTTTTTATATTACCAACCATATCGAGTTGAATGATGAATTTGACGCGGGCCACCCGTCCCTGGTGACTTCAGCAAAGATGGCTGACACAACATTACGGGGAAGCAAATGTATTTATTTATAACGTCACGAGTCAAGCAAAACATGTACAATTGAGAGGAATATGTTAGTTAACGTAGAGACAAACGATTGTGCATATTTTTTTGTCATAAAGTTAATTTACAAAAATCGCTATTTAGCAAGTTTTTTGTCAGCCATATCCAATACCAGGAGAAACAAACGCATTAATTATAGAAAGCAGGGAGCAGGTTTCGAACCCTCAACATTCTAGCCTGAAGTCCAGCACGCTATCGACTGTGCCCAAATGTATTAATTGGGGTTGGGGCCGATTGTGGCCAAAAACACATTATCAATTGGAATCATTAACATGTGGAAAGGGGAAAAAGTATTATTCGTTTTTCACAAGCATAGCAGGATGGTCTATTAGCTGAACAGTAGACTATTTAACCTTTACTAAAGAACTGTCTAATAGCCAAGCTAGGTGTGAACCCCTCCCCAACTTGAGTTAGGTGTGAACCCCCCCCCCCTCCTCCCCTACTTGCAACAAATCATTGTCAGGACTTTCTAGAGAAAGCAGCAGAGATGCGCAATAGGTTTCTAAGAAGAGGCTATTCTCCACAATGTGTGGATGAAGCTCTTCATTTGGCATTGGGAAAAACACGAGATGAACTGCTACAAAAAAGACCCGCTAAAGCTAAAGAACACTCTGTAATGTTCACAACTACATATACTTTGAACTTGCAAAAAGTGGGAGATGCAGTCAGGAAACACTGGCATGTTTTATTTACGCGATAAATTGGTCTGTCAGCCACAAAAAGAAAATCAGCCAGAATGTTTTGGGATTTTCACCCTCCAGATATTATTTCCTAAAAGGTCTTAATGATGAAATGCCTATGTATGTTATGTTGTAAATTTGAACAGGAATTATGTCTCTATTTCAGATTACTCTGACGTTTTTCTTACACTGTACACAATGATTTATGAAAACTTGCTTGGTAGGTCAATGTAGTCATTGTGGTTTTACAGACGTGTTTAATACGTTTTATGTACACACTTTATTTGAATATTTCTGAAATGCATATTGTTATTTGGTAGCACTTATTTTTTTCCCCTTCACCTGCAACCCCTTTAGATGCGTGGAACGGGTGTGGGTGGGGCTAGGTCTACATAAGGGTGCTATTTTTTTTTTAACTCACAAAAGCTCTGACGAAGGTCGTAAGGACGATACGTAAAGCTTATTAAAGATCAGTAATACGATCAAGAGCAGTGTGCGGGTTCCTTCTTTTTCCTCATCTTATCCGGCTGTTGCCATGCACCTTTTGGTTTTATTAATTTATTGCCACCAGTGTAACTGCTAAACCGGTTTCTGACTGTACACCGTACTGCATTATTGTAGCGGGTTTACTAATGTGTTAGTTGTAGTAGTTCTAGTTGACTATGATGAGACAACAATGTACCCTGTGTGTAGTGGTTAGCTGTCATGATATAAAGGTTTGGCTTGAAAAGGTTTTTTCATCTGGTCACAGACAGCTGATGTGTTGTGCACTGATATCCAGAAGCGAAGGGAAAAGGTAAGATGAGAGGCTGTAGATAGTAGCGAGAAGGAATTATATGTACAACCAGAAAAGTGAGCATGCTGTTTTTATGTGGCTGTATGAAAGTTAACTGTTTGCGAGTGATCAGAGGTGTATTCATTCCGCCAATTCTGTTGGAAACAGATCAGCTAGATGCAGGCAAGAGTGTGCAAGGCAGTACTAAATGTGTCACTGCTTGTCACCTTGATTACTCAAAATTCTCTCAACCCGTCTACCTACGTTGTAAACTTTCATTCATAGACTAGGTTGTAGCAACCTCATGTTGGGTACAGGGAGAATTTGAGTATCATGTGGTAGCCTAAACCTATCGATGTTACATTGAGCTGGGGGAATGAAATATGAATGACAGTCATCAAACTTGCTGTAATAGAAATAAGGCCATGCTCATTAAAAAAAAGAATCATCCTCCCTCATGTTAAACGACAGTGACCGCCACTGGTATGTACTATGTTTTATTAACCACAGCGCTGGATGCTCATTTCCTCAAACAAAAACACATACGTCTTGGGCGGGCAGTGACGCCGTTTGGCCTATCGTGGTTCTCAGCTTTAAGGATCATTTTTTGATGTACAGCAGCACGACCTGCAAAGCGAGGCACAGTAATTAAATTACACTCCCGCTGTGGAGATGGCTACCAGTCAGCTCTGTTAAATCTATCTCCGCTCCTCCTCCCTCTCGATCACAAAACAGGCCTGATCTGCTATTACAAGAGAAGAGGGAAAAGAGAGGGAAGAAGAATCCAGTGCTTCAGCCGATTTACTGCAGAGTCCGTGGCTTTAAATAGTCACTCCAAATTCAACGGAACCTCAATCCCAGTTCAGAAAGGCTGCATCACCAAAGTCAAATGTGCTGACGTAAATTAATTATGTGAAGGCGATATAACAGAATAAGGGTGAATTCAAGTTGAATTAAGGTTTGGAACAGTCTTCACGTGGCACAAATGGAAGACCTCCAAACCACAGCCTTACTCGTGTTGTCTCCTTGAAATATGAATCTAATGATGCAACAATAAATAAGAAATGATGGGAGCAGCCAGAAAATCACTTTGAAGCTCAATCTCTGCTGAGGCATGATACGCCTTTCGCGGAGAGGAGGCAATTTAAAGTTATACTTGCCAATGCCTTTTCTGGAGGATAGGTATTATTTTTTCTCATATAGAGAGAGACAATGCACATGATTTAAAGCACAATGAATAATTTATCATTATGTTGGAACCAAAAATTACATATGCAACCATTTTCACATATCATGGCCATGGCCATCTTTTTTGTTTTACAAAAGATAACCTGTTCTTGTTTTTTTTCACAGTATGTACGCTCCACTGTTTAGCACTGATCTTTATTATTGTCTACAAAGAAACAACAAAGACAGTACAGTATAAAGATAGAACCAGCTTCTCCAATAGAAATCCCCAATCACACTTGTAGGCGATGTCATAGCATCGCTGGCTAGCTACGCTCATGTGCAGAAACACATCATCGGGTCTAACGGTCGTCTCGCGCATGTGCAAGCTGTCAAATCAAAGGCACTCCTTCGATTGATGTTTTTGACGAAAATGAAAACGTGTCAGTTTGTTACTTTTACGAGGTTGGAGTAATAACATGTTTGACTACTTAAGACATTGGCTCGAATGTAGGCTGTGTTTTTAGATATCAAGAAAATTAACAACTAAGGAATCATCATGGGAATTCAGATATGCATCTGTTGGTCACAGACACCCTCCCAAAAAATAAGGGGAGTGGATCAGAAATACAGCCACTATCTGGTGTGCCCACCATTTTCCTCATGCAGCACGACATCTTCACAGACTTCATCAGGCTGTTGATTGTGGCTATTATCATGCTGAAACATGAGGTGATGGCGGCTGATGAATGGCATGAAAATTGTCCTCAGGACCTCGTCACGTTATCTATATGCATTAAAATTACCATCAATAAAATGCAATTGTGTTCGTTG
Source organism: Oncorhynchus clarkii lewisi (assembly GCF_045791955.1). Lineage (NCBI taxonomy): Eukaryota > Metazoa > Chordata > Actinopteri > Salmoniformes > Salmonidae > Oncorhynchus > Oncorhynchus clarkii. Next base: position 20,931,003 of record NC_092161.1, on the reverse strand, counting down.
TCTGTAGTTTATACCTGCACATACCATAACCCCACCCCCACCATGGGGCACTCTGTTCACAACATTGACATCAGCAAACCACTCACCCACACAAAGCCATACACACTGTCTGCCATCTGCCCGATACGGTTGAAACCAGGATTCACCCAAAAAGAGCACACTTCTCCAGCGTGCCAGTGGCCATCGAAGGTGAGCATTTGCCCACTGAAGTCAATTACGATGCAGAACTGCAGTAGCTCAAGACCCTGGTGAGGACAATGTGCACTCAGATGCGCTTCCCTGAGATGGTTTCTGACCGTTGGTGCAGAAATTCTTTGGTTTGAAAACCTACAGTTTCATCAGCTGTCCGGGTGGCTGGTCTCAGACGATCCTGCAGGTGAAGAAGCCGGATGTGGAGGTCCTGGGCTGGCGTGGCTACACATGGTCTGCGGTTGTGAGGCCGGTTGGACGTACTGCCAAATTCTCTAAAACGACATTGGAGGCGGCTTATGCTAGAGAAATCAACATACAATTATTTGGCAACAGCTCTGGTGGACATTTCTGCTGTTAGCAGCCTCAATACTTGAGACATCTGCGGTATTGTGTTGTGTGACAAAACTGCACATTTTAGAGTGACATTTTACTGTCCCTAGCACAAGGTGCACCTGTGTAATGATCATGCTGTTTAATCAGCTTCATGATATGCCACACCTGTCAGGTGGATGGATTATCTTGGGAAAGGAGAAATGCTCACTAACAGGGATGTAAAATGTGTGCACAACATTTGAGCTAAATAAGCTTTTTGTGCATATGGAACATTTCTGGGATCTTTTATTTCAGCTCATGAAACATGGAACCAACACTTTACATTTTGCATTTATATTTTTGTTCAGAATTGCTTGTCTGATTAGCTTGCATCACTGAGCAGCTCATGGCTGGATTTCCCTTTGTAATCATTGATAGCTTGCAAGTCCTGCCACATCTGACAAGCGTCAGAGCTGGTGTAATAGGTTATATTTAAATTTGTTATTACGATCTTGCTGCAACTCCCCAACGGGCTCGGGAGAGGCGAAGGTCGAGTCATGCGCCCTCTGAAACATGACCCACCAAACCGCAATCCTTAACACCCGCCCGCTTAACCCGGAAGCCAGCTGCACCAATGTGTCGAAGGAAACACCTTTCAACTGATGACCGAAGTCAGCCTGCAAGCGCCCAGCCTGCCACAAGGAGTCGCTAGAGTGCGATGAGCCACAATCCTGCCCGGACGGCACTGGGCGAATTGTGCGTTGCCTTATGGGACTCCCGATCACGGCCAGTTGTGATACAGCCTGGGATCGAACCGTAGTGGGATAGCCCCGAAACAGGATTTCTTATAAACATCTGGATTAGTGTTCTGCTCTTTGAAAGTGTCAGCTCTAACCTTTAGCTCAGTGCGGATGTTTCCTGTGATCCATGGCTTCTGGTTGGGATACAGTATATACGTACGGACATCGTCGATGCGCATCCCAGAATATCTTCTTGTCTATGCTAGCGAAACAGTTATTGGCTGTTACAGGAGATTAATCATTGGTAGTTCGCAATGCTTTTCTTAGAAAATATTATAAAAGACAACAAAGTGGACTGTACTGTGAATCTTAAGGAGCTATTCTACATCTAGATAAGTTACTTCTCTTCACCTGAACACAAGCACACTACAAACAAACAAACAAAAAACATATTTCAATAGTCATCCAGAATACTCACAGGGCAATGAGATAATAGCCACATCTGAAAATAAAAGATCTGCTCATCGCGCTGAGCCAGTCTGTATGTGTGTGTATGTGTTCACTGTGGCGCCAGCTGGGATTGTGTGACCCCAGCATACTCGTCTGTGGTAGCAGCTCAGACGTGTATGTTACATGAAGACGCCCTGGGTCCTCTCAGCTGAGCACTGGGGTACCTTGGGACAAACATGTCACATATTACACACTCTACACACTCTCTGGCACTGGCTGAGGCCTTCAGCCTCCAGCTAAACTCTAGCTGCTTGTGCCTGGGCGGAGAGAGAGTAGACACGAGAAGAGAGTCGTACATGTCAGCCTGCCAGACAGTGACAGTGGTATCCCAGGTAAGCTACCACTGCACTGCTAGCAGGCACACACAGAAAGGCCCTGGATATGATTGCCATGGCAACGGTCACAATGTATTACCTGGGCGACTACAGGAGGCTGGCGGCTTGTCATGACTGTTTTTTTTGGTGCATAGATTTGTACCTCCCCAGGTAATGGGAATGCGTCACGCTGTTGCCTGAGTGGCTATAACAAAGATGAATGGCTATGTATTATCATGGTAAATCACACACAAACAGATGACGTTGATCATAGCACATCAATAATCATCATTCTGATTGTACACACAAAGCAGCACTTTAAAACCAATGTAATGATGACTGAAGAACTGTGTGACTGACAAACTATTTTTCTTGAGCTTCTCTTCAAGAATAAAAGCATCAATGGACCGCTCTGCTACAGCATCAATAATGTATAATGTAAAAGGAAGAAACACCCCAGCTTTCCAACCAACTGCTGCGTAACCTCAAAACGCTGTCCTCAAGGATGGGGGACTTTTAACGCAATCAGCCAAGTGCCATCTTTAGAAGTGGCCTCTGCTTAAAAGGGGGAATGACTTGATGAATTGGACCCAGGGCCTCTGTCCAGGTCTGAATACATTTAAGGTAGGGAAAATGAAGGTTGAATCTCTCTCCCAGAGGAGACTGGCGAGAGTCCTGCAGATCTGCCCCTTTCGGGTGGAAGACTAATAAAAGGAGCACACCCCTGCGAAAAACCTTTATTCAGTTTTCCCAGAGAGAACCTAGTTCATCATTAGAATTACTCCCAAATACATGATTTGCAAAGTTGGATGTATAGCATATTCAAAACGTCATAGTCTATCGTTGTATTGGTTTTTACTTCCTAAAACAATAATTGTCTAACTCACGGTTCAGCAGTCAAAGATTTGAGAGCTAAATGTATCAGGGCATTGCATGCATATAGACCTACAGGCCTAGGCATCCACTGCATGATATTCATATTTGTTAAATCAAATATTAAGGGAGACAAGCTTAGGCAAAGCCCTAGAGAGACAGAGACAAAGATGGAGATATGCCGGCACCATGTTCCCGATATCGACATGGATTTCTTCATAGTTGTCAGATAGCAGCTACTACTGCTATGCAGATATAGGTGTACAGAAGGAATCTAATTCATACATTTTTGATCTGGGTATTTTTTTTAAAGATAATGATTATATTATTAGATTAAAGGAGTAACACCTGGTAGGCCTAAAACATTCTTCCCCACCTCATGTTCAACTGTCAGTTGTGCACTGCCTTCATAGGCCTGCATAGCCTGATAGACATTCCACACCAAACCTAAACAAAACGTTTCTTAACTTTATTATGATAATATCAAAAGTCAAGTCAAGTCATTGTTTGTAAGGAAAATACAAACAGGTTATTATAATGGGTCATTAAATTACATTTTGCATCTTGCCCTCTTTGGTTTTCCCTTTTCATGGTTTGAATGCGAGTAGCATAGTACGCCTACCGATAATTCTATTATATTGCGGCAAACACAACATTATAGCCGGAACTTCATTTGAACAATGAAAATGGCTCAACAGAATGAAACCTATTTGCTAGGTCTATATGGCAGCTATTACCAACAAAGGGATTGCCTACCCAACAAATGACAGCAATAGGCTAATGCTATGTCTTTTTACAACAGGCCTACTTTTAACCTTAAACTAAATACAGAGCACAAAATCAAAATGACAGTTACACCTTAATTCAGCCAACGAAAATGTCTCAACAAAATGAAACAAAACACTTTTTTTCGAAAACATTGCACTGAAAAGGCAGCACAAGAAATTCAATTTTTTTGGTTGAAATATGTATCTTGCACACATTAACAAGTGCAATACACCAAATGAAAGATAAACTTCTTGTTAATCTACCCATCGTGTCTGATTTCAAAAAGGCTTTACAGCGAAAGCACAACATATGATTATGTTAGGTCAGAGCCAAGTCACAAAAACATACACAGCCATTTTTCCAGCCAAAGAGAGGAGTCACAAAAAGCAGAAATATAGATACAATGAATCACTAACCTTTGATGATCTTCATCAGATGACACTCATAGGACATCATGTTACACAATACATGTATAATTTGTTCGATAAAGTGCATATTTATATAAAATAATCTCAGTTTATATTGGCGCGTTACGTTCAGTAATGTATTGCTTCCAAAACATACAGTGATTTTGCAGAGAGCCACATCAATTTACAGAAATACTCATAATAAACATTGATAAAAGATACAACTGTTATTCACAGAATTAAAGATATACTTCTCCTTAATGCAACCGCTGTGTCAGATTTTTTTAAAACTTTACGGAAAAAGCAAACCATGCAATAATCTGAGTACGGCGCTCAGGCGACAAATCAAGCCAAAGAGATATCCGCTATGTTGGAGTCAACAGAATTCAGAAATAACACTATAAATATTCACTTACCTTTGATGATCTTCATCAGAATGCACTCCCAGGAATCCCAGTTCCACAATAAATGTTTGATTTGTTCAATAAAGTTCATAATTTATGTCCAAATTCCTCCTTGTTGTTAGCGAGTTCAGCCCAGTAATCCAACTTCATGACGCACGAGCAGACGAAAAGTAAAAAAGTTCAGTTACAGTCCGTTGTATCATGTCAAACGAAGTATAGAATCAATCTTTAGGATGTTTTAAACATAAATCTGTTCCAACCGGAGAATTCCTTTGTCTGTAGAAATGCAATGGAACAGAGCTCGCTCTCATGTGAACAAGCATCACGAGCTTGTGGCACTCTGCCAGACCACTGACTCAAAGAGCCCTTATGAGCCCCCACTTCACAGTGGAAGCAAGGTTCTAAATACTGTTGACATCTAGTGGAAGCCCTAGGAAGTGCAATTTGACCCCATAGACACTGTTTTCGATAGGCCAAGAGTTGAAAAACTACAAACCTCAGATTTCCCACTTCCTGGTTGGATATTTCTCAGGTTTTTGCCTGCCATATGAGTTATGTTATACTCACAGACATCATCCGAACATTTTTAGAAACTTCAGAGTGTTTCCTATCCAAATCTACTAATAACATGCAAATATTAGCAACTGCGGCTGAGTAGCAGGCAGTTTACTCTGGGCACACTTTTCATCCAAACATGAAAATGCTGCCCCCTATCCCAAACAGGTCAATCTCACTAGGGTTTGTGGGACATGCTTCTGCAAAGGGAACAGGACGACTGCACCGTATTAAGGGGAGGATGGATGGGGCCATGTATCGCGAGATCTTGGCCAACAACCTCCTTCCCACAGTAAGAGCATTGAAGATGGGTCTTCCAGCATGACAACAACCAGAAACACACAGCCAGGGCAACTAAGGAGTGGCTCCATAAGAAGCATCTCAAGGTCCTGGAGTGGCCTAGCCAGTCTCCAGACCTGAACCCAATAGATATTTTTGGAGGGAGCTGAAAGTCCGTATTGCCCAGCGACAGCCCCGAAACCTGAAGGATCTGGAGAAGGTCTGTATGGATGAGTGGGCCAAAATCCCTTCTGCAGTGTGTGCAGACCTGGTCAAGAACTACAGGAAACCTATGATCTCTGTAATTGCAAACAAAGGTTTCTGTACCAAA